>NW_024412407.1:26607806-26659727 GCF_014898765.1 Herpailurus yagouaroundi
CTGTGGCTTATCTTTTCATTCCATCAAGAGGATCTTTCAAAGAACAGAAGTTTTTAATTTTGATAAAGTACAATTTATCAATTTGTTCTGTGTATTGTGCATTTGGTGTCAAATATTAATAAACTGTTGCCTAAGTTAAAGTCGCAAAGGTTTTTTTTTTAATTTTTTTAACCTTTATTTATTTTTGAGACAGAGAGAGACAGAGCATGAATGGGGGAGGGTCAGAGAGAGGGAGACACAGAATCTGAAACAGGCTCCAGGCTCTGAGCTGTCAGCAGAGAGCTCGACGTGGGGCTCGAACTCACGGACCGTGAGATCATGACCTGAGCCGAAGTCGGATGCTTAACCGACTGAGCCACCCAGGCTCCCCAAGTCACAAAAGTTTCTAAGAAAATTTTTTTAATGTTTATTTATTTTTGAGAGAGAGAGAGAGACAGAGTGCCAATAAGGGAGGAGCAGAGAGAGAGAGACACAGAACCTGAAGCAGGCTCCAGGCTCTGTGCCCTAGCACAGAGCCTGATGTAGGGCTTGAACCCATGAACCGCGAGATCATGATGTGGTCTGAAGTTGGACGCCCAACCAACTGAGCCACCCAGGAGCCCCAAAGTCACAAAAGTTTTATCCTGCAATTTGTTTTATAAAAGATTTATAGTTTTAGGTTTTATATTTAGGTCTGTGATCCATTTTGAGTTAATTTTTGTATATAATGCAAAAATATGAATTGAAGTTTATTTCTTTTTTTGCATATGGATATCCAATTATTCTGTATCCTTTGTGTAAAAGACTGTTCTTTCTCTACCAAATTGCCTTTTTAGCTTTGTCAAAAATCAATTGACCATATTTGTGTGTGCATCTATTTCTGGACTCTGTTTTGTTCCATTGATCTATTTGTCTATCTCAATACCAATATAATGTATGGATATATACATATATATACATATATATTTAATGTTTATTTATTTTTGAGACAGAGGGAGACAGAGTATGAGTGGGGGAGGGGCAGAGAGAGAGAGGAAGACACAGAATCTTAAGCAGGCTCCAGGCTCTGAGCTGTCAGTACAGAGCCCGATGCGGGGCTCAAACCCACGAACCATGAGATCATGACCTGAGCAGAAGTCAGACACTCAGTCGACTGAGCCACTCAGGTGCCCCTGTAATGCTGTATTGTAGCTTTACGTAAGACTTGCAGCCTAATAGTGTAAGTCTTCTAACTTCTCTTCTTTTACAGAGTAGTTTTGTCTATTCTAGGTCTTTTGGCTGTCATGAGTATTAATGATCCAAACTTATTGCCCTTTCCCCATTTATTGAATATCTACCCTTTCTCCTCTGATACACAATCCCATTTTCTTTCTTTCTTTTTTTAAATGTTCATTTATTTTGAGAGAGAGGAAGAGAGAGAGAGAGAGAGAGAGAGAGGTAGGCATGAATGGGGGAGTGGCAGAGAGAGAGACAGGGAGAGAGATAATCCCAAGCAGGCCCTATGCTGTCAGTGCAGAGCCCAATGCAGGGATTGAACCCATGAACCATGAGATCATGACCGGAGACAAAATCAAGAATCAGATACTCAACCAACTGAGCCACTCAGGTGCCCCCAATCCCATTTTCTGATAATTCATTTATATATGTGAGGTTTGTTTGGGACTTACTATATTATTCCATTGGACTATTTATTTAGCAAGGCACCAATATTCAGTCTTAGTTACCATAGCTTTATAATATGTTTTATTTTCAGGTAGAATGGATCTATTTACCACGTTCATCTTATTCAAAAGTGAGTTGGCTATTTTTGGCCCATTTCTCTGCCATATAAATTTTAGAATCATTTTGTCAAGCAATTAAAGAAACCCCAAACTACTGGTATTTTTATTAAAAAGGTATCAATTCTTCAGATCAGTTTGGTGACATCTACCATTTTTATCATACTGAGTCTTCTGAATCATGTAGTATGTCTTTTTTTAAAATTTGTTTAATGTTTACTTACTTTTGAGAGAAAGAGACAGAGTGTGAGCGGGGGAGGGGCAGAGAGAGGGAAGGAGACACAGAATCTGAAGCAGGCTCCAGGCTCTGAGGGGTCAGCACAGAGCCTAATGCGGGGCTCAAACTCATAAACCTTGAGATCATGAGCTGAGTGGAAGTCAGACACTTAACTGGGCCACCCAGGTGCCCCTAGTATAACTTTCCATTAATTTAGATATTCTCTGTCTTTCAAAAAAGATTTATTTATTTTTTTCTCTAATGGGCTGGCTTCTTTTTTGGTATATTTATTTCAAGGCACTTGATATCTTTGTTGAAATTAGTAAGATTTTTTTTCCATTTTAATTTTTTAATTTATATACAGTAAATTTGAATTTTCTTTGGTGCATAGTTATATGAGTTTTTAACATATGCATAGATTTGTGTAACTATCACCACAGTCATGACACAGAACCATATCCATTACCCAAAAAACTTCTTTCATGCTGCCCTTTGTAGTCAAACTGTCCCTGTATTCCTGACTCCTAATCAATCTATTCTCCATCCCTATAATTTTGCCTTCTCCAAAATGTCATATAAATGCAGTTATAGTAAGTAACCTTTTGAGACTGACTTTTTTTTCACCTAGCATAATGCATTTGAAGTTTATCTGTGTTGTGTGTTTGTTCCTTTTTATTACTGAAGAGTATTCCATTGCATATATATACCACAGTGTGTTTGTGCATTCACCCCTTGAGGTTGCTTCCAGTTTGGGGTGATTATGAATAATGATACAAGCATTTGTGTACAGGTTTTCTTCTAAACATAAGTTTTTATTTCCTTAGCATATATACTCAGTGGTGGGATTGTTGGGTCATAATATGCATATGACTTTATAAGAAATTGTCTAACTATACTATTTTGTTTTCCCAGATGCAATGAATAACTTTCAGGTGCTTCATATCCTCATGTATGGTATGAGGTCATGATATGGTCATTTTTTAAATTAGCCTATCTAATAGAAGTGAATAATATCTTTTTAAAATCATATTTTCTGATATTGCTGGGGCCTGACGCGGGGCTCGAACTCACGGACCGCGAGATCGTGACCTGGCTGAAGTCGGACGCTTAACCGACTGCGCCACCCAGGCGCCCCTAAAAAATTATTTTAATAAATAAAAGCTTATAACTAAAGATGTATTTACATTTTGAGTAGTGTGTGTGTGTGTGTGTGTGTGTGTGAGAGAGAGAGAGAGAGAGAGAGAGAGAGAGAGAGATTGTCAAAGAAAGAGAGAGAGAGACCCATTGGAAACTACTGATGAGATACTTGGCGTTCCTCCCTTGGAAAAATGTTCAGGTGCATGGACACACAATTTTACGTAAAAATTCAGAAACTGTATGGGTTTACTGAAAGGTTAGGAAATTTTACATTAACGAATACAATTTTAGGCAGTGTAAAAGGAAAAACAAACACTTTTCAGAAAATAGGGAATGTTAGGAAAGAGGATACTCCCTGGTTCAAACACAGACACACAGCCTGAGCTCCTGAATTGGGTGAAGGAAGGGGCTGTGTCTAAAATCACCATTTAGCTACCTCGTACTTCGATGACTCAAAATCACTTGCTCCAAGCTTACGCTCTGCCATTTCATGTCTCAGGGTCTTTGCCCTGATTCACTCCTCTCCCTCTCCCCTCTCTTCTCCTCTCCTAAGATTGAGCTGAAGTTTATTCAACTCACCCTTAGAAGTGAAGACAGACCTACATTTTTTAGGAAGCTTTCCCAGAACTCCTAAAACCTCTACTCCTCAGCGAGAGAGTAGAGGCCCCAAATATCCCCTCTGGTGATCTCTAGACCTGAAGCGATTTGAGCCCAGGAACTCTGAGTGATTTAACTTTGTGTCCTCAGGTCTCAACACAGTGCCTGGAACTCAGAAGTGTTTTTGAATAAATGAATAAGAGCTTAAAGTTTAGACACGCTTGAACTTATTTTCAGAAGAAGTCAAAACAATATCCCTGCCTTGAACAGCCTTGTTTTAAAAGAGCACACACCCATGAATAAATTATCCTATCTTCTCTCTCGCTTACAACAAAGCATACTTTGAAAAGGAATGAGGCACCTCCTTCAAGGTGCGCTCCCAAGAGTCAGTTTTCAATAAGTGAATTTTTATAGTAAACATTTCTCATTCCTTTCATTACACTTTCCATGATTATTCCCTAAATAGATGTACAGTAAGTATATGGTATAAATTTTTAACAGCTACCAAATTATATACAGTGGAAAATAACTTTTCTCCCCACCTCACCCCAGTTACTTAATCCCCTTCCCAAAAGCAGCCACCATAAGCAGTCATAGTCTAAGTATATAAAAATATTTTCCATTACATTTTAAGACATACATTCAAGAGAAAGAATTTGCTCGTGGCTAAAATATTCTCAATCTCTGACAACTGCTGAAAGGAAAGAACAACATGGTCTAGAGGCCTTTCACAGACAGATGAGTGAGTCTGAGGTATCTGGAAAGGATCCAGGCAAATCTATCCGGAAGATAGATGGACACAGAGGTCCCAGTCCCAGAGAGAAGAGCTCTGGGCAGGAGATAAAGATCACAGGTAAGGAATTGTGGATGTCACTGGAATGATGCTAATAGCCCAAGCAGCACAGGTAGAGGGAGGTGAAATTCTGGCATCAAAGCGAATCCTGGGAAGCACCAATACTAAGGACGATGCAAAGAGAGCTAATAGCCAGATTCAGGAAGGACCAGTTAAGGATTATCATAGTCAGTTTGGGTTGCTATAACAGAACACCACGACTTGGTAGCATATAAACAACAGAAGCTTATTTCTCACAGTTCTGGAGGCTAGGAAGTCTAAGATCAAGGCACCAGCAGATCCAGTGCTGGTGAGAGCCCATTTCCTGGTTCACAGATGGCTACCATCTTGTTTCTGTGTTCCTCACATGGCAGAAGGGGCAGGGAGGTCCCTGGGATGTCTTTATTAAGAACACGAATTCCATTGATGAGAGGCTCCAAGCTCATGATCTCCCAAGATCCTCACCTCCAAATACCATCACACTGGGGATTAGGTTTAAATATGTGAACTTTGGAATTCAGTCCAGAGCAGTGATAAATTAATAATGTTTGACTTTGAAACATCAAAGTATCAGCAAATTTTGTACTGTGGACATTTTAAATTACACTGATACACACTACGAAAGCCAGCCCTGTAGGATACTGTAAATACAGAGTTTCAAGAAAGTGTTATCAGCACAGTGAGAGATGCAAAATAGTTTAATCTATCAAATATTTATTGAGTGGTTTCTGTGTGCCAGGACCATGGGAATATAACAATGAACGATACAGGTTCTTGTTCTGTCCTTCTGCAGATCCATATCTTGTTGCAATTGTAACTCTAAGAGAATGCCCTGAGGGGACCTTTCCTCCTCACTTTAGTGGAACATTCAAAGTGGAGACATACGTCTCCGGTTGCCCTGATATGTAAATCATCCACTTGAACTTGGGACGATTTTGAAAGTCCTGTAAACATCTACTGCCGGACCTGCTCAAAACTTGTGCCTAGAAAGCGAGATCAGGAGTGCAATAGGGAAAGCTTGCTAAAACAATCCGAAGATGAAGACAAAGATGAAGATGAAGGAGGAAGAGGAAGATGAGAAAGAAGAGAGGGAAAAAAGCAGCAGCAGCAGCAAGAGCAGCTCAGAGTGTCTGAGGCTTCCAGGTTTTCATCTAATTTTCATTTGTGTATCTATTTATTTGATTGTTTCTTTTAGAGTTTATTTATTTGTTTTGAGAGAGAGACAGAGTATGAGTTGGGGAGGAAGAGAGAGAGAGAGAGAGAGAGAGAGAGAGAATGCCAAGCAGGCTCCTCACTGCCAGCCCAGAGCCACACGTGGGGCTTGAACCCATGAACCATGAAATCACCACCTGAGCTGAAGTCAAGAGCTGGATGCTCAACCAACTGAACCACTCAGATGCCCCCATTCATGTATCTATTTAAAAGTAAAAAGAAATCATTATTTTCCACATTATGCCTTAAATTATTTTAGGCTCTGAGAATACAGAGATGAAAGATGGGTCTCTACAAGTTTGCAGCTCACTGAAATTCACAGGCTATACCTGTTGATTTAAGTAGATGGTGTGAATAGATAGCACTTTTCCAGAGAGCCCCTTCCACATGCACAGCTGCACCAGTGCCACGGCCCACACATGCTCAAAGTAGAGAGGAAGCAATAAGAGGGACTCTTTCTCCTGTTTGGGTTAAGAAAAGACTTCAGAAATTATAGACCTGGGGTTATTAGTTCTCTACTGGTTGCTGTTATAGGGATTATCCTGCACTTATTGTATCTACTTTCAGCTTCACAACAATCTGATGCCATTTTTATGTCCATGTTACAGAGGAAAAGCTTCATAAAGATTACTCTGCCTACTACCTTTGACATAGCCAATAATGGAAGACCTGGATTCAAGCCCAGATGATCTGAGAATGTACCCTTGTGATCGTCACCCTTGTTGCCTCCTATACTTGCCTATCACCTTGATCAAAGCATTTGGCAATGAACTGTATATGCCTTCTTTTGGGAGTAAAGGACTCAAAGGTAAGCTCTGAGACTTTTTAGAGGTTTAGAACAGTTTTCCACAAAATGTGTGCTATAGAAACCTGTATCAGAGTCACTTGGATGTTCATTAAATACAGACTCTTCAACACCAGGCTTTACCTGCTGAAAATTCAAAATTCGGAATCTTCCAAAATGCTTCTAAATATACAATGCCATGAATATCAGCCCACTCGTTAACCATTTGAAGCACCCATTTTATTCTGATATAGTAGGAAATTGAGAATTTTCCTCAGCGCTTGCCCATGAAGAGGATATGGGGCCACGATAGAGTAAATGATGCTGGACTTGCAAATGTAAACAACTGGAAAACTAAACAAAACAGGAGAAACAACAGTTTTTAGACATTGGAAAATAGGGGCACCTGAGTGGCTTAGTGGGTTGAGCATCTGACTCTTGATTTGGGCTCAGGTCATGATCCCAGAAACGTGGGATAGAGCCCCACATCAGGCTTTGTGCTGAGGGTGGAGCTTGCTTGAAATTGTCTCTCTCTCCCTATTTCCTCTCCCATGCTCATGCACTCTCTCTCTCTCTAAAATTAAAAAAAGTGACGGGGGAGGGGGGGCGGGGCGCCTGAGTGGTTCAGTTGAGCATCAGACTTCAGCTTGGGTCATGATCTCTCAGCTCAAGAATTGGGGCCCCACATCTGGCTCTCTGCTGTCAGTGCAGAGCCGGCTTGGGATCCTCTGTCTCTCTCTCTCTCTCTCTCTCTCTCTCTCTCTCTGCCCTCACTCATGTTCTCTCTATCAAAAATAAACATTTCTTTTTTAAAGAAAGAAGAAAAGACATTGGAAAATAGACATGACAAGAACGTAATCTCTGAAAAACAGGAAAGAAGATGAACCATAGCATTGCCCTAAATTTCTTCCTGGAAGCATTTTTTGGGGTTATAATGTAAGTAGAGAGAGTTTGAGCAAAGCCTTGAAGCCCTGGTAAGTGGAAGAGAGAAGGATTGGCATTCAGGAAAGCTGAGGCAGCTGGAACACGTGGGGCATACATAAGATATAAGGTCAGCAAAGAAAATCTGCTATGGAAATGTAAACTGAGTGACTCCCAGAGCCCAAATGATATTTGGTGATAATCTGAATTCTGACCAGCCACTGTATAGGCATCCTGTTGAAGACCCCAGTCTTCATGGTATACCCCAGAAGTGTAACACATTATGAATATGTGTAAGCCAACCACAGAGTAAAATTACTCTAGAATTGCCCTAACAGAGCTTAAGAACAAGCCTCAACAGAATCAAGCTGATCCACAAGTGACTTAATTGCCTTCCAAACAAACTTCAACTCTCTCTATAGAATGCAAAAAAATCTAGCCCCTTTAACATGACAACATTCACGGGGTGCCTGGGTGGCTCAGTCGGTTAAGTGTCCGACTTCACCTCAGGTCATGATCTCACGGTTCGTGAGTTCGAGCCCCATGTCGGGCTCTGTGCTGACAGCTCAGAGCCTGGAGCCTGCTTTGGATTCTGTGTCTCCCTCTCTCTCTGCTCCTCCCCTGCTTGCACTCTCTGTCTCTGTCTCTCAAAAATAAATAAATGTAAAAAAAAATTTTTTTTTAAAACATGACAACATTCACAATTACAATCTCCAGGGTCAAAAATAAAAAGCTAGATATGGGAAGAAGCAGGGAATTGTGACCTATAAGTAAGAGAAGAATATTAGTCAATACAAACAGAAGACAGAAATGACAAAGATAGTTGAACTTTACACACACACACACATACATACAGAAACACTTAAAGATGTAAAGGAAAATATGAATATTAACAAAGAGCAAGTTAAAGTATAAAAAGAACCAAGTGGAATTTCCAAAGATGAAAATATTATTTCTAAAATTTTAAATATACTGGGTGGGGGGCACGTGGGAGGGTCAGTTAAGTACCTGACTTCGGGTCAGGGCACGATCTCACAGGAAAGTTCAAGCCCCACGTCGGGCTCTGTGCTGACAGCTCAGAGCCTGGAGCCTGCTTCAGATTCTGTCTCCCTCTCTCTCTGCCCCTCCCCCACTTGCACTCTGTCTCTCTCTATCTTTCAAAAATAAACTTAAAAAATTTTTAAATATACTGGGTAAACTTGAAAGCAGATTAGAAACTACAGAAGAAAATTTCAGAGAATTAGAAAACATAATATAAAACTATACAAACCAAAGCACAGAGAGAACAAAAAGACTAACTTGTGGGACTTGGTCCAGCAGACTGGCACTGATGATTTCAAGCCCTCCTAACCTTGATTCTTAGCATCACCAGCAGCATCAAGTGGCCTTGGCCAGTTGGTTTGAACTCTCTGTGCCTCAATTTCCCCAATTTACAAATAGGGAGAATCATAACACGTGGATTAAAGCATTCTCATGAGAATTAAATTTAATATATGTTGATATAAGTAAGGTACCAGATACACATAATAATCATATACTGTGATGAATTTTAACAATTTTTATTAAATACCAAACAAGCAAGAGAAAAAATTGATCATGGAACTATTCCTAACTGATGATCTAAGATCTTCAGTATTTGAAATTGGAAAGTATAATTTGCTAAAAGTAAAACAATTATAATGAATAATAAATAACTTACTTCTGAAAAGGAATAGAATTTATTAGTCATGTTGTATGATAAAAAAATTTCAACTACAGATTTTCCTCCACTTATGATGGGGTTACAACCTGATAAACTCATCATAAATAGAAAATATCAAAAGCCAAAAATGCAGTTAATATACCTAATCTACTGAACATCACAGTTTAGCCTCACTTACTTTACATATGCTCAGAACACTTACGTTAGCCTGTGGTTGGGCAAAATCATTTAATACAAACCTATTTTATAATAAAGTATTGAATATCACATGTAGTTTATTGAATACTGTATGAAAGTAAAAACAGAATGGTTGTACAGGTGCAGAATGGTTGGCAAAATATATTGGTTTTTTACCCTTCTGATCGTGTGCCACTGCCCAGTATCATGAGAGAGATCATACTGCACACGGCTAGCCTGGGGAAAGCTCAAAATTCAAAATTTGAAATATATCTACTAAATGCTTATCACTTCTGTATAATTATAAAGTTGAAAAACTGTATGTCAAATATGCTGAATCAGTATACCTTTTAAGATGTAGAGACAAAAGGATGCATATTAAGTTGTTAAGGGTAATTACCTCTAAGGAGAAGAATGGGAGATGGGGAAACTGAGGACTTTTGCTTTCTACTTTGTATATTTCTATATATTTTCAATTCTTTCTAAAATCATGGACTCTTTATAGAATGAAATTAAGGGAGTTAAAAAGAGATGACCAGACAGTATAGTATTGATGAGGTATGAAAGCAGAAAAATGTTCACCTTTAAGCAGATATCCAACAGCTTCACACAGCAAAACGCAGCTCTTTCTGCCCAAGGGTCCTGTCCCTGTGCTACTCAAGAAAGCTTACTAAATTGCACAATACAACATCTCAAGAATTCTTTCTTGACCTTTGCACTCCAGGACCCCGCAACAGTATCAATTAGCCGGAAATTGACTGATGTTTTCTTCTGCCTCTGGCTTTACAATGATTCTGTTGCCTCATTAAATTGTTAACCTTTCTACCTTAAAAACTATTAGACAACTGTCTTAAGGTCAATATGCGGTATTGAGTATACTGTCAAGGTGACAGTGGGCCATTTAAAATACCAGTATCACATCTAGCACATAGCAGGTCTCAATAAATATTAGTTCCCTTATGTCCCTCTCCCTAATTAGTTCCCATTTTCATTTAATGAGCAACATCAGGATTCTGGATTTCAGTGGTTGCTTTTGGTGCACGTTTCTGTCTTTCTATATATTGGCTTTGTTTTTACTGTTGTTCTTTTCTTTAAAATTTATTTTTTAAGTAACCTCTACCCCTGACTTGAGGTCAGAACTTACAACCCCAAGATCAAGAGTGGCATGCTCTACCGACTGATGCCAGTCACCCCCACATTTTTCTTTTTTTCTTTTTTTAAGATTTTTCTCCTATAGGCAAAGATCGGAGAAAACAAAATGAGAAACTAAAAAGGGGGCTTTTTTATATTCAAATGCAGAGAAGAAAAGTATTCCTTCTGGTATTTTTGCCTAGGAAATACCAAAGAGCATTTGAAGTGAAGAGTAAACACAGCTGCAGGGAAATGGCTTTTCAAAAACCCATTAAGCTAACCGGTTTCAAGCACTGGTGATGGATGATTGATAGAAACAAATTCCTTTGTGGAACACAAGAACACTGCAGGAAATTGCATTTTAACCTGCCTTAAATAATGAGCAAGACAGAATAACTAACTTAAATACACAGTGTGCAGCCAAATGCCTGAGGCATATGTTCTCTGCAACATTTTCTATCGAAAAGTGAAAGAAATTCCTGAGTCCATAGACACTGCCTAAAAACCTACATAGTGCTTGATATATTTTAAAATATTTATACTGTATGTTTTCTATTTAGAAAAATGATCTTTGCATGTTGCACAAGTTGTTTAATATAAATAAGTAAATTTAAAAAGAAGTGTATATTTAAAGTATATATATTTTTAAAGAACATTTTACTCATATGAAAACTGGTGAAATCTGAATAAGGTCTATAGTTTAATTTATATACTAGCGTATCAATTTCAATTTCTCATTTTTTTGTTTTTTTGGGGCTTTGGGGAGGCAGAAGGAGAAGGAGAGAGAGAATCTTAAGCAGGCTCCATGCTCAGTGGGGAGCTCTATGCAGAGCTCAATGTCATGATGGTGATACTATGACCATAAGATCACGACCTGAGCCAAAATCAAGAGTTGGGCACGTAACCAACTGAGCCACAAAGCGCCCCTCAATTTCTTGGTTTTAATAGTATACGGTAGCTAAGGTGTTATTATTGAAGGAAGCTGAGTGATGGGAGTATGGCAACTCTGCAAACAATTTTCGCAACTTTTTGTGAGTCTAAACTATTTCAAAATAATAAGTTTGTAAAAATTCTTCATACTTCTAATATTTTGGTTTTTAAATAAAAAATGACACTGTGATTTAAAAATAGGCAAAAGAATATGTCATTGAGGACCCTTTCTGTGGTCAGTGATCTCCATACCTGAAAAAGTCCAGAAGAACCTCAAATGTTATCACTTGGTCTCTCTCTGGCCTGCCTTCCACCAGTTCTTATTTCTCTTGGCTGGTTCCAGTTTCAGACAGGTTCTCTCCAGAAGCTACAGTGAGTGTATCTAAGGTGAGAAAAACATTAGAAAACAGAAAATTCTTGGCTGTTTTCACATCAGGTGAAGTTGCTAAGTAAAAAAAAAAAAGAAAAGAAAAAAGAAATATCTACTGTAGTAGTTGAATAGATAATGGAAAGTCAAAAAAGAAAAAAAAGCAAGTGTTCTATAAATATTTAAAAGGTATAAGGTATAGATTTTTACCAATAATCAAAGTTATACAAATTTAGAAGAAAGTACCATTTTCATCTAATAAACTGGCAAAAATAAAACATCAAGTAAAACAAACATGGCTAGGAGACCTAAAAGGGTACAATTCTGGAAATTTGTTCCTATGGTTTGTCCCAGTAATCTCACCCTCAGAGATCCTAAGGAAGGAATAAAAACTACAGATGATGACTTTGTACAAGGATATTTATGCAATGTTATTTATCTCAGTAAAAACTATAATGTGTCTAAATATGGGAATAGTTAAATGAGTTATATTTCTGAATGATTGAATATTTAGTAACCTTCCTGACTTCTTGTAATACTTTTTAAAAGGAAATAAACATACATAACCTGTATCTTAAGAATGACCTTTAGATTTTAAAACAGTTTTCTTACTAGTTATGTGATCTTGGGCAGAGAATTAACCCTCTGTACCTAAGTTTCCTCATCTGTATAATGGTACACCTGGGTGACTCAGTCGGTTAAGCATCCTACTTCAACTCAGTTCATGATCTCACAGTTCGTGAGTTCAAGCCCTGCATGAGGCTCTGTACTAATGACTCAGAACACGGAGCCTGCTTCACATTCTGTGTCTCCCTCTATCTTTCCTCTCCTCTGCTCATGCTTTGTTTCTCTCTCAAAGATAAATAAACATTAAAAAAAGTTTTTTTAATGAGGATAATAAGGATGCCTTATATATATTTTTAAGTTTATTTATTTATTTTGAGAAAGAGAGAGAGCAAGTTTGGGAGGGGCAGAAAGAGAGGGAGAGAGAATCCCAAGCAGGCTCCATACTGTCAGCGCAGAGCCCAATGTGGGACTCAAGCCCATGAGCCATGAGATCATGACCTGAGCTAAAGTTTCATGCTTACCCAACTGAGCCACCCAGGTGCCCTGCACTTAGTACTTTTTTTTTTTTAATTTACATCCAAGTTAGTTAGCATATAGTGCAACAATGATTTCAGGAGTAGATTCCTTAATTCCCCTTACCCATTTAGCCCATCCCCCCCCACAACCCCTCCAACAACCCTCTGTTCTCCATATTTAAGAGTCTCTTATGTTTTGTCCCCCTCTGTCTTTATATTACTTTTGCTTCCCTTCCCTTGTATTCATCTGTTTTGTATCTTAAAGTCTTCATATGAGTAAAGACAAATGATATTTGTCTTTTGCTGACTGACCAATTTTGCTTAGCATAATACCATCTAGTTCCATCCACATAGTTGCAAATGGTAAGATTTCATTCTTTTTGATTGTCAAGTAATACTCCATTGTGTGTGTGTGTGTGTGTGTGTGTGTGTGTGTGTGTATATATATACATCTTTATCCATTCATCCATCGATGGGCATTTGGGCTCTTTCCATACTTTGGCTACTGTTGATAGTGCTGTTATAAACATTGGGGTACATGTGTCCCTTTGAAATGGCACACCTGTATCTCTTAGATAAATACCTAGTCACACTTAGTACTTTTTTACAGTAAATGAAACCATTTGGTACAGCATGCCTCTTTTGATCTCAGCGTGGTAAGCTGAAGTCCCACATTGGGTGTAGAGCTTACTTACGAATTAAAAAACAACAATAACAACAACAAATACACACACACACACACACACACACACACATATCAGTGACAACACATTCATGGGCTTCAGCACTACAGTTCGAGAAGTCAGGAAGCATAAGTGGTTGCTCTGAGGATCCAGACTGGCATGAGAGAAAAGGAGAGGAGACTATTTTCATTCTATTTGATTCTTAATCTTTTCATTTGCTAAGAATAAAAAGTTAATATTTTGAGGGGCATCTGACTGGATCAGTTGGTAGAGCATGCGATTCTTGATCTCAGGGTTGTAAGTTCGAGCCCCATTTTGGGTGTAGAGATTACTTAAAAATAAAATATATTTTTTTAAAAAGTTCATATTTTGAAATGTAAAGGACCAGAGCACCAAAAACTACTCATTTTCTTCATGGTCTCTAAATTAAGAGAAATATTTGAAGCTACTGAAGAAACTTGGCACCAGAAAGAATAAGAGGCCAGGGTTCCATGAATGGAGAATACTGATGGTTATCCAGAACTTCTCACAGGGAAGATCTTTGTAATGTCCTGAGGGCATGGGGGATGGGCACATCGGTTCCCAGAAGCACTGCCCAGCCAACCTCAAGAACACCCCACTAAAAGCAATAGGAACGTTCTGCTTTCTTTTCTTTTTTTTTAAAAAATGTTTATTTATTTTTGACAGACAGAGAGAGACAGAGCACAAATGGGGGAGGGGCAGAGAGAGAGAGGGAGACATAGAATCTGAAGCAGGCTCTAGGCTCTGAGCTGTCAGCACAGAGCCCGAATTGGAGCTGGAACCACAAATCGTGAGATCATGACCTGAGCTGAAGTTGGACCCTTAACCGACTGAGCCACCCAGGCGCCCCGAAAGTTCTGCTTTCTGATTGGCTCTGCTGGAGCCAGCCTACCTGAAGTTCAACTTTGAACAAAAATTGTGAACTTTAATCTGCTGTATATTTCACTGTGTGAACACTTTCTCCTCTATCACCCTGAGGACTGATCCCTTACCAAGACAAGGCTCACCTGAGGTATCTTACAAAGACTTATCATGTCCCCCAGTAGGCAAGAGCAAAAAGGCATTTTTTTCATGAGTGGGTCATGTTAGTCAAAGAGTTTTCCACTGCTGCTTTTTAGACACCCAGAGAAAACAGCCTCCAAATGAGTAGGGAAAGGGTTATCAGTAGGCAGGGATAGATGAGACTCTGGGGGAGCTGACTGCAGCTTTGCGTGAGAGGCTGCAGCTCCAGAGGCAGGTTTTGGTGGGGGGGAGGATAAACCCGTTACAGACTGCCCATGCTAGGTGCCATGAACAGAGTCTCACAAACTGTTATCCAATTCCTGATAAGGTACTAATAAAATGTCAAGGACAAAAATACTTGGCAGCAACCCAGTCAGGACCCCTCTCGCTCCTGAGAGCTTGGTACTTTTGCTCAATAAAATATCACTTTGCTCACTCTCTGCTGTCTGCGAGATTTATTCCTCCACTCTGTGGGACAAGGACCAGTGTCTCTTCCACCCACCTGTAACACAAGGACAACAGAAACAAAAATCCATGCACACTTGGGGCACCTGGGTAGCTCTGTAGGTTGAATGTACAACCCTTGGTTTCGACTCAGGTCATGATCTCACATTTTCTTGAGTTTGAGCCCCGTGTCTGGCTCTGCACTGATAGTGCAGAGCCTGCTTGGGATTCTCTCTCTTTCCCTCTCTCTCTCTGCCCCTTCCCTGCTCTTTCTCTGTCTCTCAAAAAAATAAATAAATAACTGAAAAAATTTTTTTCAAAATCCATGTGTATTTTTTGACTTAAGCTCAGGAACTTTAGCACAGTAATTCTAAACATCTATCAGTCAGGTCCACCAGGGGCCTGATACCTCTTAGCACAGACTAGTCCATATTCTTCTCATTCCATCAGGGTCATTCCAAAACTCCTGGTATAACTCAGGATATCATTACCTCCCTTTAAAAAAGAGTAGCTAGGGGTGCCTGGGTGGCTCAGTTAGTTGAGCGTTAGACTCTTGATTTTGGCTCAAATCATGATCTGATGGTTTGTGGGATCAAGCCCCACATTGAGCTCCACACTAACAGTGTGTGGAGCCTGCTTAGGATTCTCTCACCCCTCTCTGCACTCCCCCCTCATCTCTCTCGCACTTGTGTATGCTCTCTCTCTCTCAAAATAAATAAATAGACATTTAAAAATTAAAAACAGGGGCACCTGGGTGGTGCAGTCAGTTAAGTGTCTGGCTCTTGATCTTGGCTCAGGTCACGATCTCATAATTCATAAGTTCAAGCCCCACAGTGGGCTCTGTGCTGATGGTGTGGGGCCTGCTTCTGATTCTGTCTCTCCTTCTCTCTGCCCCTCACCTGCTTGTGCTCTGTCTCATTCTCAAAAGAAATAAATGAAACTTTAAAAATTTTTTAATAAAAAGCAAATAAAGAGGTGCCTGGGTGGTTCAGTCGGTTGAGTGTCCAACTCTTAATTTCAGCTCAGGTCATGGCCTTGAGGTTCATGGGTTCCAGCCCTGCGAGCCCTGAGTCAGGCTCGCACTGGTGGCTTAGAGTGTGATGTGATTCTCTCTCTCTCTCCTCTGCCCGTGCCCTGCTAGTGCACACGATCTCTCTATCTCAAAAATAAATAAATAAACATTTTTTAAAAATTAAAAAAAAATAAAAAGGAATAGCCAATATGTACACAGAAAAGGTACTCTAAGTTACAACTATCCAGTGAACAGCTAGACAACTAAACCTAATTATTTTAAAAGATTTCCAAGACATTAAACCTTCACTACTTTCTCCTCTAATAATTGAAGGCCTTGTTTGTTGTTGTTGTTGTTGTTGTTGTTGTTATTGTTGTTGTAATTAACGATACCTACCAACATCAGTTTTTCATTTATAAGGAAATATTGCCATCATAGTTTCAACTTGAGTAACAAGTCACCCATCAGAGCTTGGCTTCAAGGAGCCTCAGCTATCTGCAATATGTGTAAGAATTAGGAAATAAAGAACAGTGGGGAAAAATGCAAAAAACAACAAAGAAACAAACAAAAATCTGGTATAAAAGAATCTGTGAACCAAGAGATGCCTCTCAAATCCTAACTCACAGAGCTTATTTGCATATATTATGTCCTACGTTTCTGGGAGAGAAAAAAGTATCTTGTCAGATGCTGTGTTACCTGAAGATATAAAGATGAATAAAATACGCTGAAGGAATTTACAGTTTTAATAAGATTAGCTAATCTGGTTTTATAACCACAGAACAACAAAAACGAAAAACCAATTAAAAGGATTCCCACAGGCACACAGGGGTGAGATCAAAACTATTTCTGGTTCTATTGGTAACACATAGAGTAATATGAGGTCAGGCACTCAAACACTGGGTATTCATTAGGATTAGATTATGTCAGAGCTCCTATTCTGTCCTAAAACTCCATGAATATAGTTTTAAAAGAGTTGATAATCTGACAACAGGAGATAATATTTTTAAGGCATAAGATGAAAAAAGAAAGAAAGAGAGAAAGAAAGAAAGAAAGAAAGAAAGAAAGAAAGAAAGAAAGAAGAAAGAGAAGACCAGCAGTTTGGGGTAATTTACTATAGAAACAAAGCACTACCCCATAGAGTAGGCTTCATCATGGTTCATGAATATCGTTCACAGGGGGGTCTGGGTAGCTTAGTCAGTTAAGCATCCAACTTCAGCTCGGGTCATGATCTCAAGGTTTGTGAGTTCCAGCGTCACATCAGACTCTGTGCTGACAGCATGGAGCCTGCTTCAGATTCTGTGCCTCCCTCTCTCTCTGCCCCTCCCCCACTAATGTTCGGTCTCTCTCTTTCTCTCTGTCTCTGTCTCTCTCTCTCCTTCTCTCTCTCTCTCTCAAAAATAAATAAATTAAAAAAATTTTAAACAATATTGTTCACAAAGGCCCACAAGTAGGAGAAGCACAGACAGTACAATTGTATATTATTATGTTTACAATCTGTATTCTACCATTTTTACAAACTTGTTTATTAACATGATATATACTCACCATTTGAGGGCATCCTGTCCATCTTGATCTCTGAAACAGTGCCTGTCACATATGTCTCAATAAATATTTTTTGAAAAAAATAATCTTCTCTTTGGATGGGTTTTTGACTTTTGCATTCAGTATTATAACCAAATTTCTGGG
Organism: Herpailurus yagouaroundi; assembly: GCF_014898765.1. Classification (NCBI taxonomy): domain Eukaryota; kingdom Metazoa; phylum Chordata; class Mammalia; order Carnivora; family Felidae; genus Herpailurus; species Herpailurus yagouaroundi. Next base: position 26,625,501 of record NW_024412407.1, read on the forward strand.
AACTATTTAGTTTTATCTCTAAATGAACTAGCTTAGCATTCACTGCCTCTGTTACCCACAACACCAAGCAATCTCCAGTTCTCAACAGACGTTGACCAGGTGTCCTACAAACTTAACTCATTCCTGACACTATGTAGAAATAGCATCACATTCCACAGGTTAAGTAAGGGTTCAGTGTCACAAGATTGTCCTCCCCCTCCTACTTCAGATACCAATCACATGTCCAGGTGTCACCTGTGCTTCTGACTGACTGGCTATAAGTCACAGGTTCCCATGACCCCTTCCTTGGGTTGGATTAATTTCGCCAGAGCAGCTCACAGACTTCAGAGAAACACTTACATACAAGATTACCATTTTATTATTAAAGATATTGTAACAGATACAAGATGAACAGCCAGATGAAGAGATCCATAAGTGAGGCCAGGAAGGAGTCCAAAGCAGGAGTTTCTATTTCCATGGAACTAGGGTGCACCACCCTCTCAGCATGTTTACTAACTCAGAATCTGATAAAATCTTGTCCAAGAGGTTTTTTGTTTTTGTTTTTGTTTTTTTTTTTTAAATAGATTTAGTCTTCAATCTCCATTCCAGAGGTTGGTGCATGAGCTGAAAATTGCCCCCCTCTAATTACCTGGACTTTCTGGAGAACAGCCTCAGCCTGATGCTAGTAGGGACCCCATGTTAAATCACCAATTACCATAAACTCAGGTATGCTGTAAAGGTCTTGTTATGAATAAAAGATACTCCTACCATTTAAGAAATCATAGGGGTTTTAGGAGTTCTGTCCTGGGAACCAGATGAAGACCGAATATTTTTCTTATTATACCATACTGCCTACACTTTATGCCTTAACTTCCCCCTTTCTTGGATTCCTAATTTTGCTTATTTTTCAGTGAGTTTGGGATATAGCTTCTAAATGATTTCTTAAAGAATGGAATCATATGGGGTGTAGGGAAGGAGAAAGTTTTCCTTGACCCTGGTAGGGTCTCTGGCTAGGATGGAAAAGTTAACTGATAAGAGACAGATTGACAGGACAGAAACATGCGCAAATTTTATTATTTTTTTTTACACATACATGGGAGCCTTCACAAAAGAATGAAGATGGTAAGAAGTAATCAGGGCAGGAAGCTTTTATATCTTTCAGACAAAGAAACAATAAATTTGTGAAGAATTTCACAAGACAAAGAGATTTGAGGTTTAAGGGGTAGTAGATAGGGAAGAAATAACTAGGAAGATAAAGGTTAGTTTAACAGAATTGTTTAACCAGATTTCTGGGTCCAAAATCTCTGTTTCTGGTGATAAGAATGTCTCTCTCCTGGCACAGGGAGGGTACCTTTCACGTGGGAGATTTATCTCCTGATTTCTGGAGTAGGGTAGGGGCAAGAGTGGATGGAGGTCAGAGTGACCTTCTACTTTTGCTGTTATCTCACACTTCTTCAGCTTAAGATAGATATTCAGTATGTCAAGGTGCCACATTTTGGGGTAGCATGTCCTGAACCCCATTAAGGGAATATATTGTTTGAATCATTGCATGTATAAAATTGTCTTTCACAATTCACACTTTTTTTTAATGTTTATTTTTTTTTTTAATTTTTTTTTCAACGTTTTTATTTATTTTTGGGACAGAGAGAGACAGAGCATGAACGGGGGAGGGGCAGAGAGAGAGGGAGACACAAAATCGGAAACAGGCTCCAGGCTCCGAGCCATCAGCCCAGAGCCTGACGCGGGGCTCGAACTCACAGACCGCGAGATCGTGACCTGGCTGAAGCCGGACGCTTAACCGACTGCGCCACCCAGGTGCCCCTTTAATGTTTATTTTTAAGAGAGAGAGAGAGAGAGAGACAGAGTCAGAGCACAAGTAAGAGAGGGGCAGAGAGACAGAGATGGAGACACAGAATCTGAAGCAGGCTCCAGGCTCTGAGCTGTCAGCACAGAGCCAGAACTGAGGCTGGAACCTATGAACCACGAGATCATGACCTGAGGCAAAGTCAGACACTTAACTCACTGAGTCACCCAGGAGTCCCTCACACTTCATACTTTAAAAATAAGTTATCTAGCTATATAATTCTCAAAAATCTTTAAGACTGGTACTACGTGCTGTCCTGGTATCCAGAGTTGCATACTGGTGAACTCACTTTGATCAATCAGATTAAATGACTGATTGTGAGGGTATGAAGATGAGGCTAGAGGAAAGAAATAGAGACCTCTTCTTATTTTTTCTGTCCCCCTTTCCCTCCACCCAAAGACACACACAGTAATAGAGATGGCAAGAAAGAGACAAAATAGGGAGATATTTAGAAGTCTACAGGACATGTAGATTGTTTCAGAAAGTAGGTGAGAAAGAAGTCTTTCTAGGATGATTTTCAAGTCTTGCTTCAAACTTGGATTCAAGGTGAATGGAATACTTTTGAGATTATCCACCAAACTCTTCTTCTCCTTCATTACCCAAGTTTGACCTGAAAAGTTGGAGATTTTTCAGTTCATCTAGACAGACCCCTTTGTTAGTGGCCTCTGTCTTTGACTTTTTTATTGTACTTTAACCAATCACATTGTAGTCTAATTGAAAGAATTTGCCTACTTGTCTCCTTTGAACTGGAGCATCTCAGGGGGGCGTGGTGTTACATTCATCTTTGTACCTTCAATGCCTGGCACAAAATGAAATGCAAGCAGTAATTGGATTCATGATCATTTACATAAAAACAAACACAAAAAACTTCCCTTCACGTACAGGGTGTTTGCTAAACCTGAAAGCATTTTAAAATACACACACACACACACACACACACACACACACACAACTGAAGACAAATCTTCAGGATGCCTTCAACTGCTTATTCATTCATTCACCAACACTGTATTGTACTAGGCACTGGGCTGGGTGTTAAAGACACAGAGATGAATAATAACACTTGCCTTGGCAGTTGCTCAGGGACTAACAGAGAAAAAGCATGGTACCCCATTATCTTTCCTTGAGGGCAAAGCTGCCCTTGAGAGGATGTACATTTCTAGAGGAACTTCAGAAGGCAGGCACCAGGCCTTACAGATCTTGTCAGCCAACTAGTAGGAAATGGAAGGATATTTCCTGAATTAAGACTGGGGGCTTGGGGATGAGGGGTGGGGGTGGGGGTGGGGGTGGGGGGGTAGTCATTGTTGTAGCAAATGAACTTCATCACCAAGAAAGCTGAAAATTGAAAATGCAGCCTTTCTTTCTCTCTCTTTTCTTTTTTTCAGTTTTATTTTTAAAAAACATTCAGAAGCACCAATATTATTCCACGTGCCACCAACATCTTGGCTAAGAACGGCAGTCCTCTAAAGTTTATTTCTATTTGCACTAAATGCATCCAAACGAGAGCATGAGAGTCCAGAACAGCCAAAGATGGGCAAGTTGCAGGAATAACGGGGCTTCTGTGTTGAAGAGTCCGTAAAACTGTGAGGCTGCAAAGAGCAGAGGCCGCCCTTGCCATCGGAAGGTGACCTCCTCACGTGGGGAGGGAGAGAGCGTGAGCACACTGGAGCCCTTGTCCTTGAAGGGGATTGAGCGAGCCGAGGGGAGGGGTAGGCGGCGATCGGGTTTCCAATCACAATAGAGGAAGCTAAGAGGCTGTGGGGCGTGTGGGCCCCGCCTCCTCCTCTCTCCTTGCAGATCCTGGGCCGGAGGAGACGCTTGCCTCTGACGGTGTCTTCTTCACGCGACCCTTACAGCCGTTTCTCTCTGGTAGGTTTCAGCCCAGGACCCCGAGTCCTCGCTCAGGGACACCGGGTGGGGCGTGCAGGGGAGTCCTTGCGTAGCGACACTAGGGAGAAGGACCAAGAAGGACTGCCGCTTTCTGGGGCCTTTCGCCCTGAGCATCCGGCCTGGGCCTTGCTCAACCCCAGGGCGCGGGGCGGCAGGCCGTGCCCTTCGCTGGGGAACGGGAAGGCAGAGCGAAGGGGCTGCCAGAGCCCCGGGCCTTGTCCTCACCGCCGCAGAGCTCGCCTCCAGCCTGCGCTGTATCAGGGCAGAGACTTGTTGCATTTGCAGCTTGCCCTTGACCGGTTTATGGCGTCCGCATCACCCCCAGTGCCTGCTGCTGGCCGGAGCCCGGACACGTGCTTGAGGAACTAGGGGCGGGAGAGGGAACCCGACAACAGTGAGGGCTGGCTGATCTCCAGCCTGGGTATTGGAATCCACCAAAACGGTAATGGACAAATGCCCCTGCTTTTGCGGGGACGGGGGTGAAGGATTGGCCCTGCGCTCCAGTTTTCACCCGGCCACAGATCCAGGCCTTCTTGGCGATGCAGGCCTATTCTCTTCTTCTGGCCTCCTTTCTTCATGCTTCGGGTGCTTTGTTTACTTGGCCAGCTTTGGGTGTTGAGAGTAAGGAAGGGCTGGAATTTTCCCTAGAGACCTCCTGGGAGATCTGTGTTTGCCGCCTTCCCTTGTGACCTGCTGCTCTCCGGGGGCCCGCGCGGGGAGGAAGAGGTGGCCTGTGGGCGGCGAGCGACGCAAGCCGCAATTAGGGCCCCGGGAGAGCTGGCGGGGGCGAGCGGGCGGGCTGGGACTTGTCTAGTGGAGGAATTATATGGCAAAACATGGCTTTTTAACCGGCCAAAATGGAGGGGTGGCCTCCAAAAAGGACCTTTTTACCTGAACCTAAAGCTGTGGTTCATTGGCTCATTTCTAATGATTTATATGCGCCGGGAGGAGGTGGGGGTGGGAAGGATGTCCACCAGCGGAGGCGCTGGACCCGAGGTTGGGATGGAAAGGACGAAGAGTCAGCGACTGTTCCCCTTTACCATTCTGTTTTTTATTATTATTTAAAAATTTTTAATGTTTATTTATTTTTGAGAGAGAGCATGAGCCGGGGAGGAGCAGAGAGAGAGGGAGACAGAATCTGAAGCAGGCTCCAGGCTCCAGAGCCCCACGTGGGGCTGAACCCACAAGCCCACGAGATCATGGCCTGAGCTGAAGTCCCAGGCTTAACCGACTGAGCCACCCAGGCACCCCAACCCTGTTTATCATTCTTTTTCCTTGCAGCCACCACTCAGATCTTGGCACAGACCTGCATATATAATAGAGAACATTTTCTTCTAATTTCTTATAACTCCTATTAAGGAAAAAATTTTCAAGCACTTTTCTCCAGCAAGATCTGAAAGAAAATATGTACTGGCTTCAGTCTCTAAACTGTAGTTTCTGAAGTTTCCAGAATTAATTTAGAAGGTTTGTCTGAACAACTAATCTGTATATAGCAAAGGTTTTTCCTTTCCACCCTTACTGGATTCTATATACAAGGATCTTAAACCAGCTAGATGTAATGGAGAAAACATGAGTATTTTGTGTCTGTGTTCAACAAGAAAAGATGTGGTGTTCATCAGATTCTGCTCAAAATGCAGGACGTGTGTGGATTTCTTTGTAAGACCATCCATTTGTGGAGACAATTGTACTAGGTTGGCTATTTTTTCTTTAGCACCGGTGAGAAAACTGCAGATGTACTCTGCAAAATAATCACTAAATGTAGTTCCTACAGATGGTGTACAATATTTTGGGCAGGAAAAATAGCTATAGAACAAAATAGTTGTCACATAGTTGTCTTCCAAATTCAAGTACTTTATACCAACTTAGAGCCTTACCAACTCAATTACTTAACATATACAGTTACTAAATGAGGTGTTGTTCCTTAGTCCACTGCAGATGTGAAACAAAAAAGGAGACTGGAAAGCAGGGCACGGTTTGAAGTAGTTAAATAGATACAGTGGACCTGACAATCTAGCATAAAAAGTAAAGAGAAAATTAAACTAATAATGGGTTACTATTATAAGTGATTGTTGCACTGAAGAAAGGGCTTTGTTGAGACCTGTACTCTGTCTCTTTAAGAAGTCAGGGCAGAATATTTTGTGTCCTAAGTTGCCACAGAATTGGCAAACAATTACTGAAGTTTATTTCAGTAACTTTTGCCATTTTAGTTATCCAGAAAATGCCCCTGATTATCTGACATCACAGATCAATTTGGTGTTACCAGATGGAGTTTTCCAACAGATTTTCCTTTCTTTTTCTTTCTTTTTTTTAATGACTGGAACAAAATTACAATTCAAAGGCTGATATTCTCCTAATGTGACTCCCTGGAAGGAAAATGTATTAAGCGTGTACCTGCCTTCCAGTTAGCTTCCAAGGTGCACTAAGCAGAATTTAGAGTAATACTTATGAAGATTTTACGTAAACATTCATCACCCTTTTCCTATCACCGTATGGATGTCCAGTACACTGTAACAGGTTTTAAGTGAGACTTAAAGTAGAAGAACCATTCCCTATCTTCAAAGAGTGATAATAACCATTAGCAGTAGGAATTATATTCATGACTGGCCATTAATTCTTTTAGACCAAGCTTACATATGGGTTAATATGGGACCCTAATTCAGTTTACATAGTTACATATAAATTCTTTATGAGGGGAATGGAAACAAGTAGGCTAATCTAAATGTAAATATTCATGTCTTTCAGCCAATAAATGAACAGCCACAAGACAAAATTGTTGCAACTTGTTAAATACTAGCACAGAATCACAGGCTGAAGAGAAGGACCCAAATTCTTATGGCTTCATGGAAATTTTTGTTTTAATGAAATTCTCTATTAAGCAGGCTACATGGTTCTTTAAATAGATTTTGTGTTGGAGAATGTCATTAGGGTAGTTTTCAACCATGCCATAGTTCAGAATTGCAACAGTAACATTTTATGGATTATTCTCATCTGGGTTTCACATGTGGGTGTATGTATAATGTTTTGATTCTTTTCTTACAGGGCACAATGGCAAGTCTTAAGGAAAAACTGATTGCACCAGTGGCAAAAGAAGAGGCAGCCGTCCCAAACAATAAGATCACTGTAGTGGGTGTTGGACAAGTTGGTATGGCATGTGCCATCAGCATTCTGGGAAAGGTACATTTCAAGAACACCATGCATGATAATTTCAGCTTGTGTATATAGTCTCTTTAGGCACTTCATGGTTTTATTGTATCTTTTAAAAGATTTTTTTTTTCCTGAACAATTTTAAATAAGTTATAGACCTTATGACACTTCACCTTTAAATACATGAACATGCATTTACTGAGAATGCTTTCCTTATGTGACCACCATAGAATTACTATACTCAGGGATGTTAACATTGATACAATACTGTTATCTACTGCATAGTATTTGGAGTTAAAATTCTCCCAACTGTTTTATAGCTTCTTACGGTTGTTTTCACCCCAATCCCAAATCATATATTTTATATACTTGACATGTCTCTTCACTCTTCTTTAGTTTGGAACTGTTACTCAGCTTTCTTTGTCTGTCTTATCACTGACAATTTTGTAGAGTGCAAGTCAGTTTTGTAGAATGCCCATCAGTTTATGTTGGTCTGATGTTTCCTTGTAATTAGGTTCAGGTTAAATTTTGGGGTTATCATTTGCTGACGTCATCTTCTTGGGGCATCACACACATCAGCACGTGACAATCAGCTAGTCTTATTACTGGTAGTGCCCAAGATGCCCTGGTTTGAAGTGATGAGTACAAGATTTCTCCATTGCAGAGGTCCCTTTACCCTACATAATTAGTAAATAATCTGCACAGGACTTGGTGAGGTTATAGAAATAACCTTCTAAATCCTTCAGAGTACATTTCCTAATAGGACATAAATTCTCGCATAATCAATACGGTTATCGGCATCAGGAGATTTAACACTGATGTCATACTGTTAGCACCTTCCACCCCTGAAGACTTTTCCCTATATACTTCCATAGACATCTGGCTTCCCGTATATATACTCCATGTAGGTCAGGCCATTGCTTTTTTTAGTCTCCAAGGACTTTTGAGGAAAGCGGCCTTTTCTTATTCACCTCACTGGATTGATTCCTTGAGCTTTCTGAAGGCTGCCTTAAATGTAGGAACCCTGCCCTCCCTAAAAAATGCTGCTTTGCCTTCAGTAGAGTGCACTGTCCCTTTGTGTTGTATCTGAAGGCTGCCCGAACAACCCTAGCCAAGTATGTTTCTGTTGCAAAGCTTAAATTCTCAAGGAACAATTGAATACATTATCAAAGAAAACAACTAAAATATGTAGTACACACCAATGAAGGTTTTCTGCTTTTACACTTTTCTAGGTAGTATTGACTTGGTGCCTGTTATTAGGATGGCTGCTTCCCAAATTGCAGGGAATTGAAGCAATCACAGTTTAGTGCTCACTGTTCATGCCAGTTAAAATGAAAAATATTCCAGCTTACATGTCTTTTAAAACATTTATCGAATATGTAACCATATTGAAAGTACTTTCATAAAACCCCTCATTTTATTTTATTTTATTTATTTTTTTTTTTTCAACGTTTATTTATTTTTGGGACAGAGAGAGACAGAGCATGAACGGGGGAGGGGCAGAGAGAGAGGGAGACACAGAATCAGAAACAGGCTCCAGGCTCTGAGCCATCAGCCCAGAGCCCGACGCGGGGCTCGAACTCACGGACCGCGAGATCGTGACCTGGCTGAAGTCGGACGCTTAACCGACTGCGCCACCCAGGCGCCCCAAAACCCCTCATTTTAAACAACAGCCTCAGAATGGGAGGTGTTCATATCCTGTTTTCAGATGAGGCGGCTGAGGTATAAAGAGATCAAGCAGCCTGCCCGCTGTCACAGAGCCGAAGGGTAGAGGTGTGTTTGTGTTTTGTTTCTTAATTTAAGTAAACTCTACCCTCAATGTGGGGCTGGAACCCTCGACACGGAGATCAGAGTCACATGGTACACCGCCTGAGAGAACGCAAGTTGCCCCAGTAGAGATGTATTTTGAACGCGGGCTCTGGACTCTTGACCATAGCGCCTCCAGTTTCTTTTTATTCTGTGCTAGTATGTAGGCAGTTAAGAACATAAAGGTGTTAGTAAAATACGAGCTAAAGATTTTTCTTTCCTCCTGCTGATCGCAAAATTTGGACCTTTTGGGAAACAGCATCTGAGCCGTCATTCCATGAAAAGTACCTCTGGTTTTCATTGCAAACTTAAAATCCCCTTCAGTCAATAGCTTGTGACTGTTTGCAGTTATGTAACACTTTGGCCCAGTTCTAGTGCTTGGGAGAACAGCCCCAGCTGCTAACACAGTAGGAGTCTTCTAATTTCAATGCTACGAAGGAGTGGCTGCCTTTATTCAGAGACCATTTTACTAATTAAAAATGTTTAAATCTTATTTTAGTGGGTGAGGATTAAAGTGCTTCAGAATTAGGATTCATAGTTGGTAAGGATTATAACTGCCACTAATTTAATAGATGAAAAGAACGGTGCCTACTCTGTCGGGGGTTCATATATGACTTCATTTACTCCTCAAAAGCTGGTGGGGCATTGCCATCTCTGTATTACAGTTGGAAAGAAACAAACTAGAAAGGTAAGCCACTTGGTTAAGATCACACAGAGATAGTAAGTTCCTGATCCGGTTTTGAGTCCATCACTGGACTGGTGTGCTTTACAGAGAATACGCATTGCTTTCTCCCCAGGAAGTGAGCCAAGCTGCGGCATCAGAGATAGAGAGGTGAGGAGGCCCACACCTTTGCTAGGCCTGAGAAGGCAACTGAGGCTCCCTAGTACAGTGTCCCATTACCACCAAAAACTCAAGTTATTTTTTGCTTCTTTTGCTCACTTTCCCCATCTTCATTGCCTTTATATTAAATGTAGTAAGCTTTGATAAAAATTGTAGCTCCTGTACTTGAAGTTTCCAGTAGCTTCACAGGACACAGGATACAGTTCTCAAAATCTGAAACTTCACAGAGCAAGTTGGTGGAGAGCACACACACCTCCAGGGGGTACCATTCACACAGTGTTAGCAACACTTTTCCCATCTCTGAGTTTATCATTTACCATCTGTCATCTTTTCCAAAATACCATGCTCATTTCTAAAAAACCCTTTTCCAGGAGTGCCTGGGTGGCTCAGTTGGTTAGATGTCCGACTTCTGCATAGGTTGTGATCTCATAGTTTGTGAGTTTGAGCCCCACATTGGGCTCTATCTGTGCTGGCGCTCAGAGCCTAGAGCCTGCTTTGGATCCTGTGTCTCCCTCTCTCTGTGTCTCCCTCTCTCTCTGCCCTTTCCCCACTCTCTCTCTCAAAAATAAATGAACATTAAAAAAGAGAGAGAGAGAGCGAAAAAACCTTTTCCTTCCATTTTCTGTCAGCTGGAATGTTCTACCCTAGACCATCAATGTTGACTTCTTCCTTTTTGATATGCCTTTGTAGGTAGGCAGTCCCTGACTATCCAATATCAAGTTAACTTCCTTCCCAGAAACTTTATTTTATTCATTTATTTTTAAATAATGATCCTAATTCATCAACTGCAGTAAATTCTTTTTAACATTTGTTTATTTTTGAGAGACAGAGTGTGCATGGGTGATGGACAGAGAAAAAGGGAGACACAGAATCTGAAGCAGGCTCTAGGCTCTGAGCTGTCAGCACAGAGCCTGGCGTGGGGCTCGAACCCACAAGCTGTGAGATCATGACGTGAGCTGAAGTTGGACACTTAACTGACTGAGCCACCCAGGTGCCCCCCTCTTCACAGAAACTTTATCATCACCCTTCCTTATGGTCTTTTTTAAATGTTTTTATTTGTTTTATTTATTTTGAGAGAGAGAGAGAGAGAGAAACATGAGAGCGCCTGCAAGCTTGAACAGGGGAGGAGCAGAGAGAATTCAGAGCAGGCTTCCCACATCGTGGAGTGAGGCTGGATCTCACTGTGAGATCTTGACCTGAGCTGAAAGAGCCACCCAAGCATCCCTGCCTTATGGTCTTTATAGAACTTCACCCTCTGTTAGAAATCATCTCAAATTATTTGCTTACTTCCTGTTCCCTGAGATATTCCATGAGAGAAGCGACTTTGCTGAATTTGTTCATTACTGTGTTCCTGATTAGTAGAATAATGTCTGGCACATTTAGTAATAAGTATGTATTACACAAAAATAAATGTTTCTGCTATTCCTAGTAATCACTTACATTTTGTCAAGTTTTGATCGTAGCTTTTCCTTTTCCATGGCTTCTATTGCCAAATAGAACTCCTGCCCTACTGCCAATCACAGGCTCTCCATGTTAGCTGCCAAGGGGAGGCTGTGAATATTAACTGTATCATGTTGTCAGGGTCTTGCAGAACTTTCATTCCATGCAAGGTTATCATAAACCCTTAGCCTCAGTGTTGAGCTGCCGTGGAGTATCTATCCTCACTTACAGTCAGCTAGCCGTGTGCTGGTGGTACAGCTATGGCCTGAGAAGTCTCCTAGGAGCAATGCAATTACAGGCCTATTGTGAAATAGTTTTAAGAGAACAGGACTTGACTTAAAAGTAGGACATCATTGGGGCGCCTGGGTGGCTCAGTCGGTTAAGCGGCCGACTTTGGCTCAGGTCATGATCTCGCACTCCGTGAGTTCGAGCCCTGCGTCTGGCTCTGTGCTGACAGCTCAGAGCCTGGAGCCTGTTTCAGATTCTGTGTCTCCCTCTCTCTGGACCTCCCCCATTCATGCTTTGTCTCTGTCTCAAAAATAAATAAACGTTAAAAAAAGGAAAAAAAGGACATCATTAAAATTCGGTACTTGTATTAGACTGATGAATAACTTAGACTGAAAGCGCAGAAAAAGGCCCAAGCAGTATTTACTAATATAATATAAGTGGCATTCCACGAATTACTGAATAAATGGTGCTTGTCCATTTAGTTCATTATTTGGAAAAAGTTATACCTTTTCCTCCCACAAAATTTCATGCAGATTAAGCACTTGAATGTAAAAATGCAACCATCAAATACCAAGGCATTGATGGCAAGTAATTTATTGGCTAAGAAGGTCAAGAGGCAAATATGGCCACCCCTCTGGTCCACACAGGACTTTAGATTAAAAGGTATTTTTGTTGTATGTTAAACAAAGGGTCAGATTCATCAGTGATGTTCTTGCCTTCTACCTGACCTGTTCCCTTAATAAGATTACTGCTTTCGCAATTAAGCCTTGCTATTTCAAACTATTTTAAATATGTTAACAGCTTAAGTGAATTCATAGGCTTTATATTACAGGTTATTCCCTGCTTTTTGAAAGCTCCTGTTCCGCCATTTTGCTTTTACTGAAAGACCTCCATCAGTAGCTGTTTTCGCTAACCAAACGAAATCCCAAGAGGGAAACCCTTTTACCTCAAAAAGGTAAAAAAGCAAAAAGCAGTCAGAGTTTATTTTGTTACAGAGGCAGCACACACCCCAAGCAGTGAGTGGCCCCACCAAGCTCCTTCTCTGGGAACCACACCCACTCAGCATCTCAGCCTCAAGCTGCTCAGCTTTGAACTGAGCATCTATCCTGTACCTCAATTGAATTCTGTGCATCTGAGCAAAATGTGTCCTGAGGTATCATAAAAGCCTAAGAGAGGCTATTTTGGGATTTGAGAATTCTCAAAATTTTCCCATATAAGTTAATGGTAATTGCTTCTGTTTTATGCCGTTTCTGCTTACAAAAGTGTTGATAGAACATTCTACTTTATGATAGCGGGGGAAACCTGTGTATGAACACAGAAGGAGATTTATTTCAGTCCAACAAGTGTCGGTACTTAGTCACATATCTTCTGTTTTGCCTGCCCCCACACTCGGAGGATATTCAGTCGTGCAGATGCAGCTAAATTCAGTGCTACGATTATTTTTTTCAAGTGTTGCATCTCTTCCTTCCTTGCCAGCTGAGGATGAGCTTCTCAGCCAGTTCTCTACACCCACTGGTTGAAACAAAAGACAGGATCTGAGATCCTGTGACATCCTTTTCCACTTAAGCCCGAAATTGTTTTGCCATGCTGACTTTAGCAGCACACATGTGGTGTTACTAAAATAAAAGTGATATTCCGAGTGCTTAGTACTTTGACAGAATATTATGGCTATTATTAATTTATAATGTATTGATTTAAGGTTTAAAAAACACAAATGAGGGTTTGTGGATCTTGTCAGAGGCTGCAGAGGAACAAAACCATTTAAAAAGTATCAAAACCTATTTTTAAATAAAACTTGCTACCAATCAATGCCAGTATTTGATAGATGTGGAAATGAGAATATAGTTACTCAGTAATCCCCAATTCACAAAATGGTTACTTCATAAACTTGCAAGTCAATCTGTTGCTTGGAATTAACACATTGGGAGGTTCAAGTCTCACAAACCCTCACAAGCAAGCCTATTATAACTCACTTCTTGAGGCTAGCAAGCCACTGGGATTCTAGAGACTGCACGGTGCTCATTTGTTGGCTTCTACAGGGAGCAGGACCTGCTTTGACTGGTAAACTAAAGGAGGTCAAGTTTTCTTACTGGTTTCTCCCTCTGCTGGCCAGCCCTCCAGACTCCCTGAGTTCCACCCTGGACTACTCTACCTTTCCCTTCAAAGTGCTTTCTGAACCCAATTACCTACCCTTTTCACTATCAACACCCCTCTCCTGTATATCTGATGACACTATCCTTAGAAGCAGTATCTGCATTTTTAAGTGGGCTTCAGTCTTGATATATCATATTAAGCTAATTCTTTTGCTAACAGCCCTGAAGACAGTAAAGGCAAGGACTCTAGTTAATTTTGGTGGGAGGGATAACTACTTTTTACAAAGGTTTCACAAATTTGAAAGCCGAAAGGTTGTTTGGATACATCTAGACTAACAACCTCCCCCCTCCTTACATTTCCAAGAAGAGATCAAGTTCTTACTAAAGTAAATATCATACGTGATTGATAAAAGGATAACCCAAGGCTTTGTTTTCTCCCATTCTTCATGTAAAGATATAGAGAACATGTAAACATAAAACATGTTACATATAAAACGTTTTATGGAATATAAAATTATGACACTGGATCAAGATTAGATAGTATATTTGTTGACTTAGACTTTTATTTTGAATGAGTAGCAGAGGATGACAATTGGAATAGAAAACAAGAGAGCTTAGAGAGTGGGGAAGTTTGGGTTGATCACAGGAGACTCTGCTCCTCCTGGACCCTCCCATCCATAGGATGCCCCTTCCTTTCCCCATCATGACAGGTCAGTTCAAGACAACCTGGGGAGTTCAGGCTCCAACCAGGGCTTCAAATTCTACTCTATGCTCAAATTATTGATGGTTTGAACCAAATTTTTCCTCTGAAAAACCCTCCAAACTGGAGGTGACTTTAGGGATGGACACTGCCCAGGGTTGTTTCTGGGTCTGGGTGAATCTTCACCACCCCTCATTAATGGGAAGTCTTGTATATTCTAAGACTACTGTTTAACTGTTGGTTTCATGAGGAATCTTTGTCTACATATTCTTAAAGTGATTTGTATCATGGTAATTGAATCCTAGTTGAGTACTAGAAGGTAAAATTTAGAAAAATCAATGTTTTAAGTCTTAATAATCATAATTCAAGACTTTTTCATGCAGTTTAAAGAGCACACCTAACTCCATGGTAGAATTCTCAGGGTTTTTAGACACTTGGTACTTAGCCATTTAAAAGGTCCCTGTTGCGCCTCTGCTGAGGTGCCCTCAAATGGCTTAGGGTTATAACACCTGTTCTTGTGTTTCTAGTCTCTGGCTGATGAACTTGCCCTTGTGGATGTTTTGGAAGATAAACTCAAAGGAGAAATGATGGATCTGCAACATGGGAGCTTATTTCTTCAGACACCTAAAATTGTGGCAGATAAAGGTAGTTGCATTTCATGCCCAAAGTGATCTAATAATAGATGCCCTTACTCTAATATAAAATTACTCTTCTATCCTGCTGAATCTAGCGTTGGTGGTTTTTCTTTCCTTCTCAGTTCAATTCATCCTCAAGGACAAACGCAAGTATTACCTCTATGAATTCTTCCCACATGATTTCCACACATCTGATGCATAACATTTTAGGAAATTGTATCATAATGCTTGTTTATGTGTATCTGAGAACAAGAATGTTTTAGACCCCCAAAAATATGTGCACAGAGTAATTGGAGTGCTTTGAAGAAGCAAAATAAAATTAATATTCTGTCCCTGTTCTGGGTTAACACATGTATGCAGTGATATTGCCACCATAGCAGTATCTAAAGAAGAAATGTGGGCCTCAAAATAATTTCTATTACTAATAGCTGCTCTTCATTGAATTACTAGTGTCTGGGTACTGTGAATTTTTTGAATATCACATTTTACCTCATTTTCCCAACCAGCCTATGAGAGATAGATCTTATTACCTTCTTGTAAGAGGAAACTGATAAAAATATTAATAATCATCAAAAGTCACATAGCAATACAGTTTATGATGTGACTCAACCATAGCTATTGAATCTAATGATCACAATCAGGTCAAAATGTCTACATTTTGGGAAGTGTGGCACACTTCCTTGAGGAAGAAAATATTCTCCAGAGAAACACAGCTGCTACAAGTGAATAGGCTTCCTCAAAATATTGAGTATTAGAAATTAGTTTCCAGCCAACGACAAATTAGTTTCTCTGCCTTCCTTCCCCTTCATAGATTGGATTAACATTACAAACCTAGAAGTGTCCTTAAGTCCCTTTTTTTGTTGGAGGGCTGCCTGTTGAACTTTGGACTCACCGTTCCTGTTTTATCAAATTACTTGCAATCTAATATTCTCTAAAGTCAACAGCATTTTGAATTTGTTAGCCAGAAACATAATTTAAGGCCGCCTTTATTTCCCCGGTCCGTTCTCCGAGCCAGTTGGATTGCTTCTACGTAGCTCAAAGAGGAAGAAGTCATTTCTCTTGAGCATCGGACTTCAAATCCTTATAATATTGAATTCTTGCATACGTAATTCTTACATAAGTTCTAGAAGCTTCTGTATGTTCAGGTTCTAGAGTATCTCATATATGATGTATTTTGATGCAGAGTTGTATTTAAAGTACCTTCTCTTCTTCCTCCTCTTCTTCAAGATTACTCTGTGACTGCCAATTCTAAGATTGTGGTGGTAACCGCAGGAGTCCGCCAGCAGGAGGGGGAGAGCCGGCTCAACCTGGTGCAGAGGAATGTTAACGTCTTCAAATTCATTATTCCTCAGATAGTCAAGTACAGTCCTGATTGTATCATAATTGTGGTCTCCAATCCAGGTATTTTATTACAGTGATGTCTTCAGGTTCATTCCTGTTAAGTTAAATGTTTTGGCGTTTTGTTTTATTTTGGTTTTTTGGCTTAAAAAAATATGTTCTAGTATTTGACTAGCAGAATCAATTCTTGAAGTAATACTTGTGTCTTCTGTTATTGACCACAAAAGACTAGTGTTTTCAAAACAAATGGCAGAGTCCGAGGCCAAATGTTTAAAACTGTGAGAAGAGTTCTGTATAAAACAGTTGCATCTGTTTCTTTCATCAGAGTTTGTTGCGGAGTCTAGAAGCTTTTTAAATTTTCTAGGAAGATTATCCTGGGATTTGTAATGAAACATTGAAAGGTGGCTTCTATTTGTAAGAAACATTTTAGCGTATTTGACCTTCTGCTGGCCAAAAAGTGTGTTCTAGTGGCATTGAATTTGAAAGTAGCTTAAAAGCCATTAGTCAGTCTAATTTTAAAGGTAGAAATAGACTATCTTGATGGACAAATACATGCTAATGCCAAATGTTACTTGCTTTTTTCGTTAAATCAACATTTGCAAAATAAACATTAAAACTTCTGGTTAGAGAGAACTAAAACTTCTGGTTAGAAAGAATTGCATTATTTCATCTCAATAGTCAGAAGCCACTCTCTGTTTCACACTTGTGTCTATAATTTGCCACCAAACATACTGTTTATTGGTGAGCATAGTAGATACATTGATAAAATGATAAAACCAATGGTTTCTGACACTTCACGTTGAGAAAGATTGTGAATAAGAACCAGGGGAATCCTTATGGCTTGGGGAATATTGAGACTTGGGAATCAGCAAGGATAGAGATTCTATTAGTATTATTGTCAGCAATCCTGGATGGGGGTTACTAAATAGCTCACTCTTATATATGAAACTTGTTGCAAGTACATAGTGGCAGATAGGCTTGGAACAGGAGTAGCAGATAGCTGGCACTCAGGAAGTTGCTGTATCCTGTGCCTAACGCAGACATTATTAAATGGTTATACAACTTTCCAGGTATAGCTTCAAAGTCTTAACTCTCCAGAGAGTTACTCCCACCCAATCAAAGTTGCCAAGGAAGAGTTTATAATATCCCATCCAAAATGACCTTAAAATATCATAACCAAGGTCTATATATGTGTGGAGCTGGAGATTGCAAGATTAACCTCTTGCCTTCCTTGTGTGCACATTTTATTCTTTTGACAGCTTAGCCTGTAAGTGCTGTGATCCTGTCTAGACCAGAAAGTTTTACTCTACGAAGTCTCAGGGCTGTGCCACATCAGGATAGAAGTTCTATCCTAGACGTCCTTTCATTAAATACTACCAAATGTAAATCCCTTGTATTATCACAATTGCTTACTGATTAGTATTTTGTGCCCAGGAAAATGTGTAGTAGTGTGTCTTAGTAATTTAGTAACCCATGGTTTTTGGGTTACGATGACATTTATTACTGTCATGGAACATTACAATCGGAAGAAATTTATGGGACGATCTGGTTCTCTCTTACCTCCATTATCCCCCAACTCTGTAAAGTCAGTGTTCACATCTTTCTGGCCGCATCTCAGTTGAAGGCTGGAAAAGTTGGGGAGGAGGAAGCTCCTCCCCATAATTGATGTAGCAGTTGAAATCAGTTTTGATTTAGTCACATATTTTTTTAAACCTTTTAGTGGATATTCTTACATATGTTACCTGGAAGCTAAGTGGACTGCCCAAACACCGTGTGATTGGAAGCGGGTGTAATCTGGATTCTGCTAGATTTCGTTATCTTATGGCTGAAAAACTTGGCATTCATCCCAGCAGCTGCCATGGATGGATTTTGGGAGAACATGGCGACTCAAGTGGTAAAGAAAAAATCCATAATAATCTTATGTGTACTTATGGTATTATTCTTGCCATTTTGAATTTTTTGTTTTTCAGTTTAGTTTTTCTATTATTTTCACATACTTCATGTTACAAATAAGTAATTTGTGGGAGAATATTTTGATAGTGACTAGGTAAATATGTATACATTCCTCATCAGTTTTTTGCCTGCTAAGTTTAATATTCGTTGATAATTCTTTATTAAATAAATTGTTACTATAATTGTCAGACACAATATTCAATCATTCCTTCTCTATTTATTATGTTCTACTGTAAAAGAGAGCTTTATCTTTCCCAGTTATGTATTCATTTACTTATATAGATGTGAACTCATATTTTTTTATTTTATTCCACAAATGTTCTCTTGGTGTCATCGTAATGCAGAAATTGTCCCAGATTAGGCAAGTAACAGGCTCTTCACACTGGCTCCTGTGTCTTTTTGACATATCCCAGCATTTTTTGAGCACTTCTTTGTGTCTGGGACAGTAAAGTGCACCATATTGGTGTTATACTTATTGGTGCTATACCTCCCTGTTCCCTGCATGTGCCGTGTTTCCTTCGAAGAGGAATGGTGTTTAGAAACCAAGATCTCCTAGGTTTGCTCATGATCCTGGTATGTCTCTGCTTCTAGGTCCTTTCAGTGGACAGAGGTGTTATATCCATTATTTTTATTGAAGGGGGAATAAATGGGTAACAAAAGCTTTTACATAACCAGTGTACTATTCTATAGTGTAAAATAAATCTTGCTTTAAATTAAACCTGATTTGGGGGCACCTGGTTGACTTTGTCGGTAGAGCATCCAACTCTTGATCTTGACCCTGAGGTCGTGAGTTCAAGCTCCACAGTAGGCATGGAGCCTACTTGAAAAAAAGGAAATGAGGAAAAAAAATGAAATCTGATTTTTAATAAGTCATTAATAACTGTCATTTAAGTAGGAAAAGATCATTTGGTAAATATCTCAAATATGTTTTTAGGAATTTAAAAAGAATTGTTGGACATAAATTAATCATTATAAAAAGACCGACATTAAAGTTATATTGCACTCCAATTCTTTTATAATGCTTTTTTTGAAACAGTTAAAAAAAATTTCTTTAAGTTAATATTTCTCCTTTCATTTAAGTTAATAATTCTGTTCCATGGGATACAGAAATATTAAATAAATAGGGCTGGTTCAGTCGGAAGAGCATCCAACTCTTGATCTCAGGGTCATGAGACCTGAGTTCAAGCCCTGCATTGAGCTCCACTCTGGGTGTGCTGCCTACCATATATATATATATATATATATATATATATATGTGTGTGTGTGTGTGTGTGTGTGTGTGTATACACACACGTATCGATGTATATATGTATATGGCATATACACATATACACATATGTATGTATACACATATACACATGTATATATACATATACACATATACACATATGTATATATGCATATACACATATACACATATATATGTATGTATATGTGTATATACACACATATATCTAAAATTTAAAAATAGGGGTGCCTGGGTGGCTCAGTTGGTTGAGTGTCCGACTCTTGGTTCAGCTCAGGTCATGATCTCATGGTCCGTGAGTTTGAGCCCCACATTAGACTCTGTACTGACAGTGCAGAGCCTGCTCTCTCTCTCTCTCTCTCTCTCTCTCTCTCTGCCTCTCTGCCCCTCCTCCCGTGCTCACTTTCTCTGTCTCTCTCAAAATAAATAAACTTAAAAAAAATTTTTAATAAAAATTTAAAAAATAGTAAAATAAAATTTAAAAATAAACTTAAAACATTTTTAAATGAATTGATATTTCTATTCCAAACAATTTGATGTAAAAACACTTATGAACAATTCTGATTTTATCTTATAACTTTTAAGCCTATTAAACTAAAATACATTGTGTAGGCTAATGGTGTAAAACTGTAATTGTCCACAATACTTTAATACTGATGATCGTCTTTATTTTACTACATTCATATCTGTCCCATATGCAAAGAACTATTTTCTCCCTAAAAGGTTAAGGTATAAATTTTCTTTTGAATTTAGTGCGAGTATAATGTGATTTTAGTTAAGCATTTGCTTTGGTGTAAGAATTTGGACTTGTGACTGTTGTGTTTGTGCTTTTTTATATAATCATGCTAATTATTATTCAGGCACCTTGTACCACTTCATTTGAGAGTTCCTAATATCCAAGGATTTGCTTGAATTTACAGCCTATATAAAAAACTCTCTAGTGTACAGTGAAAATTCAATCAATGCTAGTTATTATACTGTGTGGTTATTAGAAGCACACATCTAGAAGTGATAGTATGTGTCCTACAGTTTAAGGCTTGCATCATAATGAAGAAGATAAGGCAAAGCAGGAGTAGTGGCTTATTAAAGATCCTTCAGCAGTTAGTGGCATATCCAAAAGTAGAATCATGTCTTCTGACTCCTATCCAGTCTTCTATTCACTCATCACTGTCATTTTTTCTGAAACGCTTTTTTTTTCTATTTCCACATTGGACCTGTATTGTGTACAACCCTGACATTGATTATGTAGATTTCATAGTTTCATCAAAAGCCATGAGAGTACCTTAGTTTTCCCAAGAATTAGCCTGAGTTCACAGAAGTGGTGGACTTACTTAAAAGGGAGTCTTGTTTGGGCATGGGTAGCTTTGCCCTTCATAGCTAGTTTTAGCCATACTAGACTTCACCCATGCTTTTGCTCATATTTCCTGAGTTTACAGTGCTCTCCTCCAAAGGTCCCTGAGGAACCATACTTATTTCTCAAGCTCCTCTTCAAATGCTTATTTTTTGTAGCCCCCTTTTTTTAATGTTTATTTTTGAGCAGGGGAGGGGCAGAGAGAGAGGGGGACAGACGATCCGAAGTGGGCTCTACACTGACAGCAGAGAGCCAGATGTGGGGCTCGAACTCACGAACCATGAGATGAGCCAAAGTTGTATGCTTAACCAACAGCCACCCAGGCATCCCTTTGCAGCCCTTTCTGACACCCTTTACCCTTAAATTAAAGCAGACTCTTATGTTTTATTATCCTTTCTCCATACTTCCATGTTAGCTCATCCCATTGCTTTACTTTCCTTTACCTGCTTCTCCCAGTAAATTCTGAGCTTGTCGACAGCACAGAACACGTCCTCATTCATTTTTGTACATCTACCTCTTTAATATAATATATACTTTTGGCTGGGTAAAGGTAAGGCTGGCACAGGTAAGGGTGTTCTTACGCATCAAGCCCTCCAAAAGATGTAGTCAGTCACTGATAGACCTTTGCTGTGCCTCTGGAGGCATTCCTGGAACTATTTGATCCAGTTAGGACCAGAAAAATTCACTGTGGTTACATGGAGTTTCGTTCAAGGGATGGACTAAAGTTGTGACATGAAAAGAGATAATTAGAGTATATTTGGACCTTATCATAGGACTTTTTTTAAACTGTGCTCCACAAGAAAGAGGTTTATTATGTAAGAAAAATAAGTAGGAAGTTAACAATTTCTCAAATCTAAAGTTTAGGGTAGTCCTGAACTGAAACCCATTGTGATTTCACAAACTTAGAGGGAGGCAAGGAGTTTCATATTCTCTGTAAGTAATGACACAATAATTCTGTGTTGCACCAAAATGGTTGAAAGTTAAAATGTCAAATGTGTGGCTGTTTGAAAGCACATGTCTGCCTTTGGGGGAAAGTTTACTGGGCCAGTTGTCTTGGGAGCAGTTTCAGGGGGAATTCACTAACTTGCCTCTCAGGTGAAATCTGAGCTAAGAGAAGAAAATAGGTTTTAAAATAGTGTCAGAAATCTATGAAATGTTTATCCTTTTTCTCCAGTGGCTGTTTGGAGTGGAGTGAATGTGGCAGGCGTTTCTCTGCAGGAACTGAACCCGGAAATGGGAACTGACAATGACAGTGAAAATTGGAAGGAAGTGCATAAGATGGTGGTTGAAAGGTAAGTAGAAAGGGGTTGATTTAAAATGGTTAGTTTCATCTTTATTCAGATAAAATTAAGCTGCATATAAGTCCCCCTAGGGAAAGTAAATATTTTTCTGGAGAAATTCTGTTATATAGGGAACAGGAGCAAAATGTGGAATTAACAAGTGAGAAGGGAGAAAGGCTTCCCAATTGTCTCTTATCGATAAATAACGTTGACTTAACCTAGAACCTGGACACTGTCTTGTCATTGCCTAAAATGAATGCTTTCTGATTGATTGCTAAAAGTATGAAAGCTGTGCTGTATTTACCATTCCACACTTAACTAAAGAGGTCTCCCTCTTTTATCTCTCTCTCTCTCTCTTTTTTTTTTTTTTTTAAACTAACCATCTTCCCTTCTGTGACCTTCATGCTTATAAAATAAGGTTTCATTCTGGAATAGAGTAAAGGATTATGGGCTTGGATTCAAATCACGACACTGGCACTAACTACAGTCTTGCAGAAGCCATTTAACTTTGAAGTTAAATCTCAGTTTTGTCCCCTGTAAAGTCATATGGTAATAGAATTATTATAAAAATTGAGTCACAAACACATACATAACACTGGTGAGCATTTAATAAATGTTGGCTGTTATTATTTGCAGAGAATTGCTACAAGACTTTCTCAAACATGGAATTGTTTTGCTTAGTTTAAATGTAATGATTTTTTTTTTTTTGGAGGAAAAGATTATTTAAAACTGTGAAAAGATTATTTAAAACTTAGCATTTCAGTTAACGTAATCCCTTTATTTTACAAATGAGAAAACTGGGACTCACCCTGGTAATATAACTTGCATAAGGTCTCCTAGCCAGTGATTGCATTAAATGCCAGTTTCCTAAATTCTAATCTTGGTTACTCCTGCTACACCATGACCAGAGCCGTTGTGGGTTTCAAGGTGTAAATTTTAAGCTCAGAAAATTGCCAAGCAAGGTATTGTCTTCACTGTGCTGTTACCTTAGTTAGTCATAGTATTCTAGGTGACAGTAAGTGGGACCTCAAAATCAAGGTATATTTTGTCCTTGGAATATGAAGGTCCTTTTATATTCATTGTTTCCTGATTTTCTTAATAACTTTGGGAATATTTATGTTTATGAATATGAAAACTTGTTGGAAAAAATATTTTTACCACTGTGACTTTGTAAATATTCATGCATATAATAAGCTGTTTAAATTTATCGAAACATTCATATAAGAGCCTTCTAGGTAGTGTTTATAACTTTAAACATTTTTACATGTATGTTAAGTCATTTAACAAACTTGTAAAATAGATACCATTGTTATCTTCATTTTATAGAAGAAGACACTGAGATAAGAAAGGTTTACTGAAGATTGCACAGTTAATAAGAGACAGAGCAGAAGCCAAATCCAGAGTCCAGTTTCAGTAATTATTAAGTCTGATTTCAATGATCTCTTTATGATTCTGTCTTTCCTTAGTGCCTATGAAGTCATCAAGCTAAAAGGATACACCAACTGGGCTATTGGATTAAGTGTGGCTGATCTCATTGAATCCATGTTGAAAAATCTATCCAGGATTCATCCAGTGTCAACAATGGTGAAGGTAAAAGAAACTGTAACAAATATAGTATAATTTTTAGTATTATATTCTATGAATAGATTTATTTAAAGAAGGACAAGATAGTCTCTGACTTTTTCTGAATCTCAAAAGTTTTATGGAAATTTCTCTTTTTTTCCCCTTGTTATTAAATATTAACTGTGAATCTTTTTTGACACATTCTCAAAATGTATAATAGCTCAAGTTGACATATTAATCTATAGATTGCCTTTGCAGTATCTGATACCTTAGCAAATTTAGTTCAGTTTAAAAGCTATGATATACCTCAGTAGAAAATGATTATTTTTCAATAAAATTAAGATTGTATTAAAACATTGTGTGACTTAACTGAATCATTTTCCACAAGTTGGTGGCAGGGGTGAAAACATAAGAGGAAAATGCAATAGATTAAAAGAAATATGCAAAAGAGAAAGATATAGAAGTATTTAGTGGTAAAATGTGGTATTAGGTGTTTGTGGTTTTTTTAAATACTATAGCAAAACTTAAAATAAGTATGGCAAAAATTTGATAACTCCATTCAGACTTGGAGTGCATGTTTGGAATTTGTTTATCTCTATTTTGATGTATGTTCAAAAATGTGTTTTTATTTATTTTTTAAATGTTTATTTATTTATTTTGAGAGAGAGAGAGAGAGTGTGAGTGGAGGAGGGGCAGAAAGAGGAGGGAGAACCCCAAGCAGGCTCCATGCCACCAGCACAGAGCCCAACACAAGTTTCAAACTCACAAACTGTGAGATCATGACCTCGAGCCAAAATCAAGAATCAGATGCTTAACTGAGCCACCCAAGTACCCTGTATATACAAAAATTTTGGAATTAAAAGTTTAAAAAATAGGAGCACCTGGCTGGCTCAGTTGGGAGAGCATGTGACTCTTGATCTTGGGATTGTGAGTTGGAACCCCACGTTGGGTGTAGAGATTAAATAAATAAACTTTTTAAAAAAAGTTTAAAAATATATATAAAAGTAACTTGTTTGATGTAATTAAATAATCCAGTTAGTTATATGGTTAAATTAACCCTGTGAATAAATTGATTGCTTTATAGAAACTGATAAAGTATTTTGGAAATTGTACTATTTTTTCAGCAACTCTTGGATGTTGCAGAAATCTTGCCTCTGAGTGGCTTCCAATAACTTATTGGAATTAAGTGGCTTCCAATTACTTCCAATTACTTATTCTTGGTCAGCTATCACCTGAAATTCCTGAACTAAATAATTTTTAAAAATTTAGGATTTCATGAAAAGCAGCCCATTAAGAAACATATTACAGTGCAATTTAATGTGAAGACATATATGAAATTTTATTAAAGTATATCTAAGCAGAGAGGGATGTGTCAATAAATGTAATAAAGTACTTACTACTTTCTTAGAAATTTCTAGTTTTATCCTTTATTTTGTATATTCTTTGTATAAAATCAAATTCAAAATGTAAGTATTTAGAAAATATAGGCCTGTAAGTGTTGAAAATTAAAGGATGAATTTGTGTTTATCTTAATTCCTACATTTCTTTCTGTTTGAACATAGGATCTGTGATCATTCTTATCTGTGGTTTCATTTCTTAGTCTGTATTTCTCTTGTTCTGGCAGGGAATGTATGGGATTGAGAATGAAGTCTTTCTGAGCCTTCCATGCATCCTGAACGCTAGGGGATTAACCAGTGTTATCAACCAGAAGCTGAAGGATGATGAGGTGGCTCAGCTCAAGAAAAGTGCCGATACTTTGTGGGACATCCAGAAAGACCTAAAAGACCTGTGACTTCTGGCTTCTAAGCTATAGAAATTTAAAACTACAATGTGATTGACCGTGAGCCTTTAGTTTTTCATCCATATACGTGGATCACAGTTTGCTTTTATCCTGCTAAATATGTGAATCTGGGCTCACAGAATCAAAGCCCATGCTTGCTTGGTTTAGTGCTTGCAATATGAGCCCTTGAACAAATAAAATTATCTTAGTGTGCTTCTGTTTCTGGGATTATTTCTTTAGTGATTTCTGAAAGATTTCAGTCAATATTTCAAATAATTCTTCCCCCCTCATAAAATTTCCTAAATTTGATCATCTCACTCCATTTTCTACATTTGTTCCTCCAAACAGCATGCTCTTTGTTACAATATATGACATGATTTTGTTACTGTCATCTTAAGAATATGATTACCCTTTTATTTTTAAAGACATAATTTTTTTAGAGCAATTTTAAGTTTACAACAAAATTGAGAGGAAGGTATAGTGATTTCCTGGATAGATGATTCTGGACTGCTGTGCATTGTATGATGGTTAACAGCATCCCTAGCATTTGCTTATGAGATGCTGGTAACCCATCCCTCCCCCTAGTTGTGTCAAACCCAAATGTCTGCAGACATGCTAAATGTCCCCTGGGGAGCACAAAATCACTGCTCTAAAGTATCTGGATCCTCACTGTATAAATGAGGAAACTGAAATATCGGTACACAGATGGGCGCTCAGCTTCTAAGTAGCAAAGAGTTGGGATTCAACACAGGTATTATAGCTTCTTAATCCCCCCCTGATCACAGTGTACTATACTGCAGTAAATACTAGTTACTGTTACATTTTTATATCTTTAGGGTTTATAAAATAATCTCAAAATCATTCTTACATTTAATATTCCAGCATGTTATGAAGGTATTCTATATTACAGAAAGGTAGACAAGGTGTTAAGTTCCTTTGCCAGTCACATTTCCAAAGTGAGTCAATCTTGGTATAATGATCATACAGATGTAAGAAGAAAGGTGTTAGAAGGTGGGGGAGAGACAGTAAAGTATTCCCCAAACTGAGAAGATACTTTGAGACCAGAAAACGAAGGTGGTGACTTTATACATTTTATACAGTTTTATTCAGGGTGACTTACTATGGGGGGGGGGGGCCCTCCAAGCAGAGGATGACCTATAGCAGCTGCATAACCATTCTCTGCAAGATCTGGACCTTAGTCCTCTGGTTTAATAGAGCAAGGGGACACACAAGAGCATTGTAGGGAGATCAAAGGGTTCACACACACACACCTACCTTTAGTTAGGTCTTGTGGTACCACCTGTGCTTCAGGAAGGGGAAAGACATTGTTATCTTTAACAGATTCGTGGGGGACCAAAACAAGCCTCCCCCATTCTGGACCTGGCAGGCATTTCGTATATTAATCTCCAAGGGGCCTGGAACTTAGAACCCCAAGAGAGGTCATTGAGCGAACATGAACAAGATGGAGGGCCTAATTTGGAGTCAGAATTGTCAGCACTCCTACAAAAGTTATACATTGTTCCAGTTTCTATGTGAATGCTGAATTTATAATAAGCCAGAAGTTTCCAAGCTTAGACTTCATGGATCGGTTTAAAAATTTAATTTTGTGGAGTACCTGGCTGGCTTAGTCAGTGGAGTGTGTGACCCTTGATCTCAAGGTTGTGAGTTCGAGCCCCACGTTGAGGGTAGAATTCGCCCTCACATGAGTACGTGTGTTGAGTGACGTAGGGCATCTCGACATGTTTGCCAACTTTTTATTTTGCCAAATAAGGATGTGGAGGAAAAAAAATATAACCATATAATCTCACCATCATACAGACAAACAGACATTTTAATGCCAAAAGAATCGAAAGGCCATAATCTCAAATTTATCAACTGTCATGGACCATGAACAGAAAGGCAAAACCATTGGGATGCAGAGCCAAAAGCAGGAAGGAGTCTCGGTCCTTGGTTTTCATAGAGATGTTATACCAGCTATGCACTGTCTGCTTCAAAACTGCTTTTACATTAGAAGTAAACTCCTAGCACTGTTATTTTGGGTATCTCTTTCGGCTAGCCAAAGCTCATTCTTAGTGACAAACTCTGTAAGACTTTATTAGCAAATAACTTTGTATCTAATGGAGATAGACACAAATAAGAATAGCAAAACAAGGTGCTTTATTTTTTACTTTTTTATTAAAAAAAAATTTTATGTTTATTTCTTTTTGAGAGAGACAGAAACAGAGTGCAAGCAGGGGAGGGGCAGAGAGGAGGACACAGAATCTGAAGCAGGATCCAGGCTCCAAGCTGTCAGCATAGAGCCTGATGCGGGGCTCGAACACACAAACTGTGAGATCATGACCTGGGGCGAAGTCAGATGCTTAACTGATTGAGCCACCCAAGTGCCCCAAGGTGCTTTATTTTTTAAAATATTTATTTTGAGAGACAGAAAGAGACAATGAGCAGGGGAAGGGTGGAGAGAGAGAATCCCAAGCAGGCTGTGCTGTCAGCACACAGCCCGACTCGGGACTCAATTCGACGAGCTGCGAAATTCTATCCTGAGCCGAAATCAAGAATCAGATGCTAACTGACTGAGTCACCCAGGCGTCCCAAAATAAGGTACTTTAAATCAAGAAAAAAAAAAAAACAAAAAAACAACTGAGTTCTCACTTGTTCGACTGGGGTACTTCAGTTATTTTCTTATTCTCTGGGGAAATATGGAAAATGGAACTGCTAATATTCTCTAGGAATAGAGTAACAAGTAGTTAATACATGGATTCAGATATTCCAGAGGTCAATATCCAAAATGCAAAACTCACCACTGTTTGGGACCAACATAGTATACTCATAAAGGAAATGTTATCCCATATAATTTTAACATTGGAGGTACCCGTGTTGCAAGTTATTTTACGAAGGAGAAACTGAGACCCAAGTACGAACCTGATTTGCCTAAATGCAACCAGGTTAGTTTGTGGATTTATTGGCTAGTACTTCTTCAAACTGGCCAAAACCAAATACAAAAGAGGAGGGAGAATTTATTGGTGTACCTCACTGAAAAGCCTAAAAGTAGAACTGACCTTAAGCAAGACTTTATTTAGAAACAACAAAAGAAAGGTCACCAGAATTACCAAACTTCTCTCCAACTCCCTGCTTAATTCTTGTCTCCTTTGTATATTTAGATTCTCAGGTTCTGCAGTGAATTGTTTATAACAACTTCAATCTCATATCCTCTTGTGTTCAGCTTTCCTAGAAACTCCAGAAAAATATCTCATTGCATCCTGTTTATCTCACTGATTAAACGCACATTCTTGAAACTATCTCCATGGCCTGGGATGGACACTGTTCTTACTGACTAATAACTTTATTTTTCTGGAGCCAAATAACTGAGAAAGGTAGAGGGGGTGGGTCCCAGCAGAAATTTAAGTTACCAGACACTGTAAGAAATAACATGATAGTTGAAACAATAACAACAACAGCAACAAAAACAATAAATGTCTTTCAATCTTGACATTCCAATTTCTGATCCTTTCCATTCCCCCATTTTACTGCCTAGCATTACTGTCCCCCAAATACCTACGTAATAACTGCTTTCAATTTTATCTGGATTCTGCCTTAGTGAAGTTTTTTACATCAAATGTAGACCTTTTGAGGGGAAAACCACTACATTTTCCTTCCTAGAATCTGGCTTAACTTGGTTCCTGTTATTGAAACTCCCACATAGAAACACTAGCCATGGGGTGCCTGGGTGGCTCAGTCAGTTGAGCATCCGACTCAGCTCAGGTCATGATCTCACAGTTTGTGAGTTCGAGTCCCGCATCAGGCTCTGTGCTGACAGCTTGTTCAGAGCCTGCAGCCTGCTTCAGATTCTGTGTCTCCTTCTCTCTCTCTGCCTCTCCCCTGCTCATGCTCGGTCTCTCTCTGTCTCTCAAAAATAAATAAATGTTAAAAAAATTTTTTTAAAGAAAGAAAGAAATACTACTCATTACTTTCGAAAGCTGAGAGACGAGAGGAAAGTAGGAATCTTGTATCTAGTTTTGGAGCAAGCAGGTCTATGTGAACATAATTAAGCAGAGAATTAAAAGGGGAAGTCATAAAACACTAAGTCAGCCAATAAACAAATATTTACTCAGTGTTTGGTATAAATAACTCTTCTAGTTGTTGTGGGAAGTCAGAAGACACAGTCCATGTCTCCAGGAAAATAAAACCTTTAGAAGTGCAGTTATATGACATTTGTGCATTGAGTACAGAACACAGAGTTATGCCTGTGTCCTAACATTACACTTACTGAGTCACGGCTCTTCTTCAAATCTTTGTGATCAGAATGTCAGATTCTTTTCTTAAAATGTAATGAATAGGGGCAGTTAGGTGGCTGTCAGTCAGTTAAGTGTCTGACTTCAGCTCAGGTCATGATCTCACGGTTCATGGGTTTGAGCCCCACATCAGGCTCTGTGCTGACAGCTCAGAGCCTGGAGCCTGCTTTGGATTCTGTGTCTCCCTTTCTCTGTCCTTCCCTCACTGGCTTTCTGTCTTTCTATCAAAAATGAATAAATGTTTTAAAAAATTTAATGTAATGAATAAAGATATAAATGAGATTACGTGTAGAAGATGTCTTTGTAAATGATAAAACCCAGGGTGCCTGGCTGGCTTAGTCAGAGGAGACCATGCAACTCTTTTTGTTTGTTTGTTTTTTACTTGTTTGTTTTCAGAGAAAGGGAGCTTTGGTGAGGGGCAGAGAGAGAATCCCAAGCAAGCTGTGTGCTGTCCATGCTGTCAATGCAAATCAAGAGTCAGACACTTAACCAACTGAGCCATCCAGGCACCCTGGAGCATGCAACTCTTGATCTTGGGATTATGAGTTCGAGCCTCATGTTAGGTGTAGAGATGACTTAAATAAATAACTTTAAATTAAAGTTTAAAACCCTACACAGGCACATTATTATGATAAAAGTACAGTGGTAAAATCCCAAGTGCCATGGCAGTTCTGAACAGTAAATCTTTGTGAACTGAAAGATGCTTTATGGGGATGATTTAGAAAAAGAAGATAGAGATATGCAGAAAGAGTTATGAATAACCCAATAGCATGATTGAAAAGGAATTGGTGTTTGTGCCTCACACTTTGAACTAGAATAATTTTTAAAGTGAATCAAAATTTAAATGCAAAAAGAAAAAAATACATTAGTTATAATGTGTATACATACACATATGTATATATATATGTGTATATACATATACAAATTATATATGTATATATACAAATTATATATGTATATACATATACACAAATTATATATGTATATACATATACACATTATATATACATTCCTTTATTACCTGGACCTTGGAAGCACCTTTAAAACTAAGTCTCCAAATCCAGAGTCATTAAAAAAAAAAAAAAAAAAAAAAAAGACTTGTTCAATTCAACTACAGAAAAAAAAGAACTGCCTGCCTGGAAAAACAACATAAGAAAAGTCAAAAGGCAACAAAAAGCTGGAAGGAAAAATATCAACTCATAAACAGGCACAGGGTGAATCTCCCAATAAGGACTTCTTAGAAACTGAATTCTTAAATTCCATAGAAAAATAATTGAAGGTATATGAATAGACAGCTCAGGTAAAAAGGAAGAAGATAAAAAATAAATAAATAAAAAGAAAGCAGATTACTATGAAATATGTGAAAAAAAATTCTCAACTTCTTTCATAAGAAATACAAGTTAAAAATATTTGGACATACAATCTTTTACCTAATAGAAATCCAAATGTTTGATAGTATACTCTAATCCCATGCCTGTGGGGAATGGAGCTCATACATTGCTGCAAGGAGCATGAATTGATATAACCCTTAGGGAGGGCAATGGAGCAATAGTTATCAAAATTTAAAAGCAAATGCTTTTCATTCAGAAATTTCATTTTGGGGAACGAATTCTACATGTTAGCATAAGAATGACATGATTGTATGTTTTAGTTTAGTTGGGCAGCATTGTTTATAATAGTACAAGACAGTTAACAATTGAAATGTCTATCAATAGAGGACTATTGAAGTATATCTACACACTCAGTAGAATATTATTCCATTGTGTAATGGAATGACCATGTTTTCCACACAGCAAGACAGAAAGATGGATTGATAAGTGAAAAGAATAGCCTGTAGAAAATGGAGGGAGAAAAAAAAAACACATTTTATCCTTAATGGTATGTACATTGAGAAACTATGAAAAAGATGTAGCTTTGCAGCTAATGGGTGGTAGTTGGGGAAGAGGGTGTGGTGAGAACTGGGCATGAGGAAGGGGACATTTTAGGGTATAATTTTTATTATTGATGGTTTTTGAAGCAGGCAAATGTATTACTTATTAAAGTTTAAAAAAAAGATGTTGGATGCATGGATCGCTCAGTCAGTTAAGCATCTGATTCTTGATTTCAGCTCAGGTCATGATCTCATGTTTCATGGGTTCGAGCCCCATGTCAGGCTCTGTGCTGTTTGGAGCCTGCTTGGGATTCTCTCTCTCTCTCTCTCTCTCTCTCTCTCTTTCTCTCTCTCTCTCTTCTTCCTCTCTCTCTGTACCTCCCCTGCTGAAGCACTTCTCTCTCTCTCCAAATAAATAAACTTTAAAATATTAAACATTGCTTTTAATGTAAAAAATAACAGCAAGGACATTAAAATCTTCAGAAATTTCGATGGATTAATTTTGTCTGTTTCACCTTTTCCTCAGCCTCTGCAATGTGGAAAAATAACAAAAACAACTTATTTCATGAAGCGTCCTTTGCAGACATTTTAAATGTTCTAGTAAAAAATTTCTTTTAATGTTTTCACCTGCATCATAAAATAAAGCAGCCCATGCCAATCAGGTCATTAGACTGTACAAGCTATTTACTATTGTTCACAGAAGTCAGATTTTACAAGCTTTCTCAAGATCTATTATTTTCTCTTGAGAAAGTTTGAGATTCTACTAAATTACACTGTATAAGATATTTTCATTGTATAACACATAATAAGCATTATTATAAGAAGTAAATTCTATGTCCCTTTTCAAGCCCATGGTACAAGTTTCTGAATATACACTGTGTTTCAGGGAATCTGAATCTAATATTGAGACATGTTTCCTTATCTCCAGATTATTAGCTTGAGACTCATAGGAGCTAATGATGAAAGAACCACCATTCCTTTTTATTTTTTTAATTTAAAAAACAGTTTATTCATTTTTGAGAGAGAGAGTAAGAGCATGAGCAGGAGAGGGACAGAGAGAGAGGAGGACAGAGGATCCAAAGTGGGCTCTGCACTGGCAGCAATAAGCCCAATGTGAGGCTCAAACTCATAAACCATGAGACCATGATCTTATCTGAAGCCGGTTGCTCAACCAATTGAACCACTCAGGCACCCCACCACCATTCTTCTTAAATGCCTATATTACTTCTTGCTCAGATAATAAAGGACAGGTGTTACAATCTTAAAACCAATAGATTTAACTGGGTGATATGGAGGAAAAACAAATTCTTTTTTTTTTTTTAACGTTTATTTATTTTTGAGACAGAAAGAGACAGAGCATGAACGGGGGAGGGGCAGAGAGAGAGGGAGACACAGGATCCGAAGCAGGCTCCAGGCTCTGAGCCACCAGCCCAGAGCCCGACGCGGGGCTCGAACTCACAGACCGCGAGATTGTGACCTGAGTTGAAGTCAGATTGTGACCTGAGTTGAAGTCGGACGCTTAACCGACTGAGCCACCCAGGCGCCCCAGGAAAAACAAATTCTTACATCCCTAGAAGACAGATTTAATTTAACTTCTTTTAAACCAACCAAGAAATTGTATTACTAAGGAACACAGAAGAACAGACATATAGGTGACAAGATCATTCTGAATCTGGTTTGGCATGAAAACAACTTTCTAAAAATTATAGAAAACCCTGAGGTTTTGAAGGGTTAAATAACACGGGGAATTTTTCTCCCAAGGGGAAAAAAAAAATCAGACAGTGATGACAACTCACTTCTCAGGTTATCTCTTGTTTGTTCTACTGACATGGTATTTGCCACTCACATTACAAAACATTCATGGTTACCGGGCAAGTCCTCTTAGCAATGAGGATCTAGAAGGCTGCCTGGAAATTGTGACTCCCACCTGACAGCAGGCAGCTGGTGCTTTCAATTCATGCCAACATCGTAAATGGTCCTTTCTAATCAGCTACATAATTCTAAGAACAATGCACAAGATATTTTTAACAGTAGACAAAAATAACCCCTATATATTAGCCAAGGGCTTTGCAAGGCAACATCATGAGCTTACTTCAGATTTAAAAATTTATTACTCTTTGTTTCTACCCTAATAATAGTGTGGGGGGATGGGAGAGGGAAGTGTGCTAGCATAATGTGTTTGACACAAGCATACTTTTCATGAAAATTAGTTCAACTGTGTATTTGCAGAACTATTTTTAGGTTAAAAGACCTATTTTATACTTTATTGTATTTATGCAAGATGCGTAAGAAAACATTTTTTTCTGTATGTTAATCTTGAATGTGTTGTAAGTTCAGTAATATATTTACATCTCATTTTAAAATTAAATATCATTTATTTACTTTAAAAAAAGGGGGGGGGTGCTTGGCTGACTCAGTTGGTAGAGCATGAGACTCTTGATCTCAGGGTCGTGAGTTTGAGCCCCAAGTTGGATATAAAGTTTACTTAAAGTACATAGATAAATAAGTAACTAAATAAATGTCACTTAACACTTTCCTCCATGCCTCAACCCATATAATAAATAGTAAGGTCATTTGAATTTTAATAATAAAAATATATTTAGGGGCCCTGGGTGGCTCAGTCAGTTAAGTGTCTGACTCTTGATTTAGGCTCAGTTCATAATCTCCTGGTTCATGAGGTTGAGCCCTACATTGGGCTCTGTGCTGGTAGTGTGGAACCTGCTTGAGATTCTCTCTCTCTGGGCCCCTCCCCTGATTGTGCTCGCTCTCTCTCTGTCTCAAAAATAAATAAACATTAAAAAAATTATATATATGGCACAAAAACAGACACATAGACCAATGGAATAGAATAGAAACCCTAGAACTAGACCCACAAACGTATGGCCAACTAATCTTTGACAAAGCAGGAAAGAACATCCAATGGAAAAAAGACAGTCT
>NW_024412407.1:26660127-26771824 GCF_014898765.1 Herpailurus yagouaroundi
AGGGTTGATGGGGGGTGGGAGGGAGGAGAGGGTGGGTGATGGGTATTGAGGAGGGCACCTTTTGGGATGAGCACTGGGTGTTGTATGGAAACCAATTTGACAATAAATTTCATATATAAATAAAAAAAAAAGGATTGGCAAAAAAGAAAAAAACAAAAAAAAAAACAAAACAAAAAAAACAACTGATGTTGAGTCCTTAAGTCCTAGACCAAATTAATGTCTGGATTGAAATTCAAAGATACTGTTGTTGTTGTTGTTGTTGTTGTTGTTTTCTGAAAGCATTTATTATCTCAACTTTGCAACTGGCTAAAATTAGGCCTTGATTCAAGAATAGAACATACAGCTTTCACAAGAAGACTTGTGGAAAAATAGAAAAAGACCTTGAAAGTTGTTTTTAAAGTTTATTTAGTTGCACACTATGCAAATCTTAATTAGGAATTTTAAAAATCTAAATACTTTATAAAGCAAAAAGTCTACATGTTTGCAACTAAATGAATTCTACAAAGAAGTTTTGTTTTGTTTTGTTTTTAGTTGTTTTTTTTTTTAGTTTTTGCTCACTACTGGTTCAATATCTGGTACCGTTCATCACACCACAGGAGCTCTGGAGACATACTGAGATATATGTATCAGTCTATGGGATACAATTTTGTCTTAATTTTTGTAGACTATTAGAAACTCACCTTTATCAAAATGCATCATTTAAAATAAAAAATGCTGTCTTCTTCAGGAAGGAACAGGGAAGTTTATAGAATAACAGGAAGAAAAAGTAGTTATCTATCCTAAACACATTTCTTTCTCTTTTGATTTTTTTTTTTTTTTTTTTGAGGACTTCAGAAGATTCTAACGGCTAGGCTTTTACTCTGATAATTATTTGCTAGAATGATATTTTTGGAACTACATCTTCATGGAGAATTGACCTTAAAACTGTCTGAAAGATCAGGTAGAAAGGAATCCATCTCTCCTGGTGCAATGAATTTATTCTCCAGAGTCAGCAAATGACACCGCAATTGGACTAGCGAAAACAAAATTCTCTGAGAAAGACTGCTAACCCAGTGTCCTTACTCTGGATAGCAGAAGACTGAGTGCAAATCAAACAGCATTGACCCAGTTGAGATATGTAATGCTTATCAATCTCTGGAGGGCTTCCCTAACTAGGATTTAATGAAGAAAACAGCGTTAGGTAAGAATGAGTGAATTCACATTATGCCATTAATAATATGAACAATTTTTAAACACTTAACTGAAGCCTAATCTATACAGCAAAAACAAATGATAATTTTGTTATTAGTTTCTAGTTTCTTCCTTGCAAGAAACGCTGAAACCCTTAGGTAGTTGTGGCTGGTAGAAAATTCATTCTTCTCATTATTTCTAGATCTTCTTTTGAGATACCTGGGTTTTACTGATGCTTTCCCTAAAGTTTCTTATCAATTACTCTCATGATACTGTCTACTGGTGAGAGTAGACATGAGAGTAGACATGAGACTGTCATTACGTCTCTCAAGAGCCTGTTCTTATCAATTACTCTCATGATACTGTCTACTGGTGAGAATAGACATGAGAGTAGACATGAGACTGTCATTACGTCTCTCAAGAGCCTGTTTCTCTCTGCTGCCTCTGTTGCTACCATGGTCCAAGTCACCCTCAGTTATAACCTGTTAACTTCTTATTCCTCCCACCTACACCCCCCTCCCACACACACACACATCACGTCAGCTCTTCTTCCTGTAGCATACACACACAATCTACTTTCTACGCAGCAACTAGAGTGATCATTTTAATAGGAAAATTGCAACATCTCATCTAATTCTAATGTACGAGGATAATCCACCACCACCAAAACAACCACCACCCCTTTAAACCTTCATTCCACCACGCAAAAACATCAATTCATTCAGATTCTGCTGGGGGTTCAGGTAATTTCATATTGGGAAGAACAGATATTGTTACAATGTTGTCTTCTCACCCAGGAATATAAAATATCTCTGTGTTCAAGTCATTGGTAAATTTTGTAACATAATAAAATATCTCTGTGTTCAAGTCATTGGTAAATTTTGTAACATAAAATTATTCCATTATAATTTATAATAGTAATTTTATATTTTTTATATGAGATTTTACTTTTATTTTGCTTTTCTTGTTTAATTTATTCATATGTATTTTAAAGCCTTTATCATTAGTGTGACATGTGAGAGGAGGTTTTTTTTCCACTTCCATTTTGAATTTTTCTAGTATAAAAGAAAGCCATCAGTGATTATATAGTTAGTTTGTATCTGCCATCCTATTCAATTGTCATATTAGCACTGATAGGTTTTTAAATGCTGCTTCTTGGATTGTTTAGGTAGGCAGTCATCTAAAACAGTAATTCCTTCCCAGCATCTATAACCCATTTCATTTTTGTTTGGTTGAAATAGCTGGAATATGCCAAACATTGCCAAATAACAATGACAAACATCTATAATGTTTTACTGACTTTAATGACACTACTTTTAGTATTTCAGTATAGTATTTGCTATTGACCTGTAAAATATAGCCTTTTTCATGTTGAGTAGGTTTACTTAATTTTCTCTTATTTTTACTGTATCAATTCTGCTTCTTTTATTCAATTTGT
This sequence comes from Herpailurus yagouaroundi, assembly GCF_014898765.1. NCBI lineage: Eukaryota > Metazoa > Chordata > Mammalia > Carnivora > Felidae > Herpailurus > Herpailurus yagouaroundi. Next base: position 26,662,736 of record NW_024412407.1, read on the forward strand.
TAATTTCAGATACAGCGTTTTATTTTATTTTTTATTTTTATTTATTTTTTTTTTTAATTTTTTTTTTTCAACGTTTATTTATTTTTGGGACAGAGAGAGACAGAGCATGAACGGGGGAGGGGCAGAGAGAGGGAGACACAGAATCGGAAACAGGCTCCAGGCTCCGAGCCATCAGCCCAGAGCCTGACGCGGGGCTCGAACTCCCAGACTGCAAGATCGTGACCTGGCTGAAGTCGGACGCTTAACCGACTGCGCCACCCAGGCGCCCCTACAGTGTTTTATTTTAAAGAATTTCCTGGGTTGTGTTTAACATCGATCTTCCCAGAGCCACCTGGGTGGCTCAGTTGGTTAAGCAATGGGCTCTTGATTTCGGGTCAGGTCATGATGTCACCAAGGTGAAATTCAGCCCCACATGGGGCTCTGGGGCTCTGCAACGGCAGCATGGAGCCTGCTTTGGATTCTCTCTCTCTCTCTCTCTCTCTCTCTCTGCCCTTCCCCTGCTAGCACATGAGCACTCTCTCAAAATAAAATAAATAAGACTTAGGAAAAAAAAAGAAAAAGAGATTCTTTCTTGCCAGACTCCAGCTCCAGTAGGTCCAGGGGTTCCCAAAGGATGAATGGTGTCCACGAAAATAACAAATGGACACAGACAACAGCAGTGTGTTAGATTGGCCGCTTTATTGTGGCATTATGTTTGTTAGCAATTTCCTTGTAGCGTGTGTCATCTATGTTTCTCGGCATTACCTAATTCTAAAAATGTTCCTTTGTGTAATCACCCATTAAGGAACTTCATGGTTATTTCTTTGTAACATTCCCTCCTGCCCTTTGTTTATTGATTAATTTCCTCATATTATTTTCATTATGTATCTACATTTATTTATAGTTTATAAGGCATTTGCTTTGCTATTTTCATGAAAGGTCATCTAGCTCTCAACACCTCAAGTGGAACATTTACAGGGACATGACTTTTTAATTTTTGCTTTGAACCATTTGCGGTACAAGGAACAAAAGTATTCTCTTTGGTCTAGGGTGCCAGGAGGGAGCCAAGAGGGCCCTGGGAACCCACGCCTTATGCATTCCCAGAGACAATGTATACCTAGGAACTAATGAACCATTCTGTACCTTCACCCACCAGGTCCAATTATCATCTGGAATGTCTCCTGGGGGCCAAGTGGGCCTAGGGGTTGGAGTAACTTTTATCCATGGATACATTCCTTTGTTGCCGGAGTGGGGATTTCGAACCCATTTGTCCCCCTCCTTGGCTGGGAAATATATGGGAGCTATCCCTTCTTTAGGTAGGGGACGGGCAGGCGGGGGTGGCACCGGCTGGATATAAGGTTTCTTTTTTGTCCTGGGGGTCGTCCCCAGAAAATATCCCCGAGTTTGCCCCCATGGGTTTATTTTGAATCATCAGTGTCAATTGGACCACGGGGATGGCCATGATGAGTAACAGGAGGGATACCAGTAGCTTCCCATTCGGAGGGGCGCTGTGCATTGCCCTTCTGCCAACCACCCGGGCTGTGCCATCAGGAAAGCTGAATGGATCAGCTCCCAGCACTTTCTCTCCCTTTGCTCCTCCTTTTCTCTGACATGTGAGCGCCCACACTCTCTCTCTAAAACAGTAATAACAATAACAATAACATCAGTCTTCCACATTAACATTTAGGCAGTAATTTCTAATTCTAACATACTAGGATAAATCCACCACTACCAAAACAACCACCACACCCTCAAACCTTCATTCCACCACACAAAAGCATCAATTCATTCAGATTCTGCTAGGAGTTCAGGTGATTTCATATTGGGAAGAACAGATATTGTTACAATGCTGTCTTCCCACCCAGGAACATAAAATATCTAATGTCTATCTGTTGTGGTCACTTCTGTATCTCTACACCTAGCAAATCACCTGACCTATTATAGGCACTCCAGAAATAGTTCTGGAAATAACAGATGAATGAGGGTCTCCATAGCTTCCTAAAGAGTTTGTGGCTAATTATTGTCCGAGGAACATTTTCTTATGTAATTTTAATATGTGTGCTCTGTGATATCTGGGCAGCTTCTCGTGATTTTGCCATTTTTGTGTTCAACACTCCTTGGCAAAAATGGATCACTTTTTGAAAGAAGAATAATTTCCTCACTGGGGTCTGACATTAAAAAAAAAAAAAAGATTTTCCCATTGGGCAAAAGCATAATCATCTTTTGTTGATTATTACTAGTTTAGAGCTTAACAATTTCATGTCACTGAATGATTCATTCTAAACCAAGTTCAGCCAGGTTTGAAGGCAATGGATATCATTACTGACAGTCTTCCCTGACTCCTCCTCTTTTCCATCTACATTCCCCATACCAAACCTCATACAATCAAACATTTCTAAAGAACTTGGTTGTGTCAGCCAATGTGCTAGATAGTCTACGTCTTTTGAGTATTTTGTTCTCATAGCAATCCTGGTGGGAAGTACCAATATGCATGCACATTTTACAGAAATGAAAATTAAGACTGAGGTTAATGAACTGGTTTAAAGTCATGCTGACAAGTGTTATTGCCATGATTCATGTCAGGCAGTCCGGCTCTAGAATCTGCACTCCTGACACTGTGGCCTAACCCCTGCTCATTGCTCTTAGTGTTATCAGTGCAGCCTTGCAAATATCTCCAGCCTTCTCCCGTTTCTCTACTTCTGCATCACCACAACCCGGGGTAAGTTACAATCATCTCTTGTAATAGTTTCCAGGATCCACTCTTGCCACTTGGAAACCAAAGTGCTTTTTGAAAATACAAATCCGATCAAGTCATACTCAGACTCAAAACACTCGATTGCCTCCAAATTCTTAGACTAAGTATTCAGATCCTAAACCTGTATGACAGGATTTTGTAGAATATAGTAAATGCGTATTTCTGCAGCTCTCTCTCTCTCTCTCTTTTTTCTGAATCCCAGCTACACTGGCTTTCTTCCAGTTTCTTGAATAAGCCATGACCCTTTCGACCTCATAGCCTTTGTACATGCTGTGCTCTCTTCCTGGAATGCTCTGCTTCTCTTTCACCATCAGATCTAATGTAACTGTCCCAGAGAGAAGCTTTCTGTGGTTCCCTAAATAGGGCAGGTTCCTCTGTTAAAAGTCCTTATTAGCATCCTGCAATTTTCCCTCATAATACTTAACACAGTTTGTGATTATATGTTTCTAGTTGTGTGATTATTTGATTAGTGTCTTTTTCCCTACTATGTTTCATGCCTGTTGCCTTCCACTCTTTTTTTAGAGCCTGTCACAGTGCATGGTACATAAGCACTCAATCAAAATTACTAACTAGATTCATGAATGTGTACCTTTTTCTGGGGGCACAGGCAGAATTCTTCATATTTAGGCACTTAAAGCAAGATTAGGCAAATTTCAGTCATCAAGCATGGGTAAAATGTTGAAATGTCACAGTTGCAAAAATACTGAGTATTTCTCTAAGGAAAAGATAGAAGATTTGGAAAGGATTGAAGGAAAGAAGAAGGGAAAGAAGGCTTTCTAACCCAGCCCTATCATGGAAGAAAGTCGAATGCACTTTTCAGGACAAGAAACTCTGCCTTCTTGGGGACAATTCCTCCTTCAGGAAATGATGCATTTCTTCCCTGTGACAAGCATCTCCATACATCCTAGCATCATGGCAGTCAGTTCTCAGGTTAAGGAATTGAGGAAGAGGAGGGGAGAGATTACTTATCTTTATAAAACATATTTATGTCAATGAATGTCCTTCTTTAGAGAGTTTAATGAGTATGTTATTCTTACATCCAAAAACCCTGAAATCATAACTATTCAAATAGCCTAAATATTGTCAGCATTCACTGTAGATTTCTTTCCTTCTTTCTTTCTTTCTTTCTTTCTTTCTTTCTTTCTTTCTTTCTTTTAATTTTTTACTGTTTACTTTTGAGAGAGAGAGACAGCACAAGCGAGGGAGGGGCAGAGAGAGAGGGGAGACACAGAATTCAAAGCGGGCTCCAGGCTCTGAGCTGTCAGCACAGAGCCTGATGCAGGGCTCGAACTCAAGAATGGTGCGATCATGACCGGAGCCAACCAAAGGAGCCACCTAGGTGCCCCTCACTGTAGATTTCTAGATGCTCAGTGCGTTGCACCACCACAACTTCCTGTAGCGAATATCTCTGTGGAAGTAAGCCCCTGCCACTGGCTCCCGTCTCCTCATCTTACACTCAGAACTGGGAATCTGATGCTCCAGCGACACCAGGCTGCACTTCAAAGCCCCTCCCAATCCCCCCCTCCCCCCCCCTCCCCGCACAGTGATGTGACCTGTTTCTTTTCCTGTGTGCTTCCAGTTCCTCTCTCCTCTGGCTGGCTTAGTGAGTCCCCTGCTCATTCTGCACTTGGCCAACGCCTCTCTCATCCTCTAGGTGTCACTAGACCAACGTTTTTTTAGGCTCCACTTTCCTAGGTTATGGTAACTATTCCTCCCTGATGCTTCTTTAATGTCCTGTGCCGATTCTCTGGCTACATTTGTCATACTGCGTTTTATAACATTTTTCTGTTTGCATAACAAGTCTTGTTTCTTAATAAGACTGTCGAAAGTGGCATTGTCTTGTTTTCATCTTTGAATCCCAGTCCCGAGCATAATATCTGGAGCATAATTGTCAAGAATTCTGGAGGTTTTGCTTGCAGTGGCCTTTTATGCAGTTGTATTTACTTACGATATACATTTTTATACAATATTTCAAACGGTTTACAATGATACATTCAATAACAGGAAAATACCACAATTTTGAAGAAGGGTTAAAAAAAGAATAATAAGAACATGGATAAAGGATACTTAGGAATAAAGTTAAAACTGGATGCCATCATAAGTAAAACTTCTTTTTTTTTTAAAATATGACATTTATTGTCAAATTGGTTTCCATACAACACCCAGTGCTCATCCCAAAAGGTGCCCTCCTCAATACCCATCACCCACCCTCCCCTCCCTCCCACCCCCCATCAACCCTCAGTTTGTTCTCAGTTTTTAACAGTCTCTTATGCTTTGGCTCTCTCCCACTCTAACCTCTTTTTTTTTTTCCCCTTCCCCTCCCCCATGGGTTCCTGTTAAGTTTCTCAGGATCCACATAAGAGTGAAACCATATGGTATCTGTCTTTCTCTGTATGGCTTATTTCACTTAGCATCACACTCTCCAGTTCCATCCACGTTGCTACAAAAGGCCGTATTTCATTTTTTCTCATTGCCACGTAGTATTCCATAGTGTATATAAACCACAATTTCTTTATCCATTCATCAGTGGATGGACATTTAGGCTCTTTCCATAATTTGGCTATTGTTGAGAGTGCTGCTATGAACATTGGGGTACAAGTGCCCCTATGCATCAGTACTCCTGTGTCCCTTGGATAAATTCCTAGCAGTGCTATTGCTGGGTCATAGGGTAGGTCTATTTTTAATTTTCTGAGGAACCTCCACACTGCTTTCCAGAGCGGCTGCACCAATTTGCATTCCCACCAACAGTGCAAGAGGGTTCCCGTTTCTCCACATCCTCTCCAGCATCTATAGTCTCCTGATTTGTTCATTTTGGCCACTCTGACTGGCGTGAGGTGATAGCTGAGTGTGGTTTTGATTTGTATTTCCCTGATAAGGAGCGACGCTGAACATCTTTTCATGTGCCTGTTGGCCATCCGGATGTCTTCTTTAGAGAAGTGTCTATTCATGTTTTCTGCCCATTTCTTCACTGGGTTATTTGCTTTTCGGGTGTGGAGTTTGGTGAGCTCTTTATAGATTTTGGATACTAGCCCTTTGTCCGATATGTCATTTGCAAATATCTTTTCCCATAACATCAGTTGTTTTTTAAAGTTTATTTATTTTTTAAAAACCTCTGTCCCCCATGTGGGGCTCAAACTCATGACACTGAGATCAAAAGTTGTACACTCCACTGACTGAGCCAGACAGGTGCTCCTCAACATCTGTTTTTAATTGCATAATCTAACTTGTCTCTGTCTATTTGCCCATCTCTCCCCTGAAGGTAAGACCTGCTATGGGGCGCCTGGGTGGCGCAGTCGGTTAAGCGTCCGACTTCAGCCAGGTCACGATCTCGCGGTCTGTGAGTTCGAGCCCCGTGTCAGGCTCTGGGCTGATGGCTCAGAGCCTGGAGCCTGTTTCCAATTCTGTGTCTCCCTCTCACTCTGCCCCTCCTCTGTTCATGCTCTGTCTCTCTCTGTCCCAAAAATAAATAAACGTTGAAAAAAAAATTTTTTTAATAAAAAAAAAGAACTGCTAGTCTAATTGCCAATGAGATAACAGATTGCTTTTAATTTTTAATTCTTCCTGGTTACCTTGGTTATTTCAGAAGATACTACATGCTGGGGCACCTGGCTGGCTCAGTCGGTTAAACAGTTCACTCTTGATTTCAGCACAAGTCATGATCTCACGGGTTCCTGAGATGGAGCACCATGCATGGAGCATCATGCATGGGGCTCCCCAGGGACACAGCCTGCTTGGGACTCTTTCCCTCTCTCTGCCCCTCCCCGACTTGTGCTTCTGTGCTCGCTTGCTCTCTCTCCCGTGCTCTCCTCAAAATAAATAAATAAACTGGAAAAAAAAAAAAAGAAAAGAAAAAGAAAAAAGAAACTGCATGCTGCACACTTTGTGCTGAAGCCAGCTTCCCAGGGACTGCTCCCAAGCCAATCACTGGTCACAGCACCTTCTTCTTGGGAGACACAAGATTCCTCTGAGGTTGGCCATACACTGCATAGTGATCTTCCTCTTCTCTGTCTCAGGGTTGAAGTTGCCCTCCCTGACTTCTCCAGATCCCTCCATATTTCCCCTCACCTTTGTTTTACCTAATAAAATCCTTACACACTTAATTCTGTCTTGGCATGTGCTTCTGGGAGTACTCAGACTGACACACAAAACATTCATCTAATAAATGGAATAATTCCTAAAAAAAAAAAAAAAAAGAAAGAAACTGCATGCTTTATATTCTGATTATTAATTTCCTAAACTTACCTGAGAGATACCTGCTGGTACTGCAGTTACTTTGTATTTCCTGATTGGTTCACCCTAAGGAATATGTTACCCTTTATATAAGAACTACTATTTATCTAATTATGGTATTATATGATATATTTTCACGGAGAAAATATTTTTTATGAACTATGGCATTTGGGGGAAAACTGAAGTCAGGGACACAAATCAATCTGTTCACCTTCCTTTGGTAAAAAATTCGTTGCATGTCTACACCTGGTCTGCAGAAAGCTGAGAAATGTGTTTTCTGTCAGGTGGCCATATTCCCAGGATTAATGGGAAAACCAATTTAGTACATATTCTAAAAAGGAAGCTTTCTATTTTTTTCACGTTTATTTATTTTTGAGATGGGGGGTGGGAGGGACAGAGAGAGAGGGATTAGAGGATCTGAAGCAAGCTTTGCACTGACAGCAGTGAGCCCGAGGCAGGGCTCAAACTTAAGAACCAAGAACCATGAGATCATGACCTAAGCCAGACACTCAACTGACTGAACCACTGAGGTGCCCATAAAAAGGAAGCATTTTTAAAGTTTGTTTTTATTCATGAAATGAACTTTTGGTTCTTCAAGCAAAGCTGATCTTTCTAAGTAACATCTCTAAAAAAATATGAAAGAAAATGTATTTTTTTCCCATAATAAAGTTAACATGACCTATTAAGTAACAGAACAGCATTACCTTTAATCAACCATTCATTAATTTATCACTGATTTATTCAATCATTTGTGGATTTAACTACATGGTTATACACATGTTTGATGAAACACTGACTTCATTTAAAGTAATTGCCTGGGATCACACACACACACACACACACACACACACACACACCAGCCCGATAATCAAACCCATGCTCTTAATTATTAAGATATCAGTAATGATGAAGCATATACTCCCATGCATACCTATCTTCATTGCACTGTGTTAGGAAGAGCTGTTAAAACAAATAGAACATATTTGCCATCTGTAGGCTAGTGCATGGGTTTAGAAAGAAATCTTTTGGCATTCTAATACCCTTCTATACCCCTTTCCTCTTCTTAACCTTCCAGTCTACATCAACACCAATTTTTTTTAAAGTAGTCTCCATGCCCACCATGGAGTCCAACACAGGGCTTGAACTCATGACCCTGAGATGAAGGCCCGAGCTGAGATCAAGAGTTAGATGCATAACCAACTGAGCCACCCAGGTGCCCCAATACTAAAGAGTTTTATAATCACTTATCAGGAAAATGACTCTACAGTATTCCTTGGGAGCCACTTCAGTGTTAAAAGAACAACTTGTTTTCTAGTCAAAGTGCAAGTGGAATTGCCAACTACATAAAGTAACACTTCTCTTCCAAGTGTAGTGATTGAGAAACTCTCTACTGGTCTTGTGAAAGATATGATTTAAAAAAAAAAAACTTTATTTAAAAAAAAATTTTTTTTAATGTTTATTTATTTTTGAGACAGAGAAAGACAGAGCATGAACGGGGGAGGGTTAGAGAGAGAGGGAGACACAGACTCTGAAACAGGCTCCAGGCTCTGAGCCATCAGCACAGAGCCTGACGCAGGGCTTGAACTCACGAACCGCGAGATCATGACCTGAGCTGAAGCCGGACGCTGAACCGACTGAGCCACCCAGGCGCCCCCCCCCCAAAAAAAACTTTAAATGCGAATATAATCTAACATTAAATTTTAAAATCTGATTTTCCCATGGAATTGTGTTTATAAACAGGGCGAGGTAATGTCTATGACTATTATGACTTTTCCTTTTGTTCTGACTCCATCAAATCCAAGACTTGTGTTTAATGAGAACAAGATCTTATGCCTTCTGCACACAAAATGGAGATTTATTAGGTCGATATAAATGGCTAAATCAAAAAAATATCTGATCTCAAGGAGACATCTGATGATCATTGATGGTAAAAGAATTAATTGGGGTCTCATGTACTGCTGGTTTCATCAAGTTGTGTATGTTTGCCTAACTACGCTGAGCCTTGACAAGGAAGGGAAAGTGGGTGATTACTAACAGGTGTTCTGCCCAGCAGAAACTGATCTAGTGCAATGGCCGTACTACCATTACAGTTTCTTTCATTATATCAAAAGCAAACAAACAAATAAATATTACTAAATCAACTATTTCCATGACACCGTTTGGGAAGGAAATTCATTTAACATCACCACATACATTATTTGTCACCCTTGTCATTTTGACATTTACATTTATACACACACACACACACACATATGTATATGTATATATATATATATATATATATATATATATATGAGCCTTGGCATAGTATACATATCTGTGTTTACTATAAAATTACTATGTAAAAATATTTGCCAATATTTTACATCCTGAATTGGTGGAGATTATCAGAAAAGTAAGCCCATAGTTAGAAGACCATTAGTTGGCTGCCATTAAACTCCCCTTTCCTCCAAGCTCTACATAGATGCAGGGACACTGGTGTGGAGGTTAGAAATATTGAGTTGAGACCAGGGCAGGAGGGAGAGATTAGCAGCTTGAGCTGGGCTGTCATCAGTCAACTTCATGCATCTAGATTGCAGTCTCTGGACCCTGAGAAGCAGGATTTTGAAGATATTGTAGGAGAGACATGTGTACATTCTCTTATCTAATCCTCACAACATCGTCGAGAAGTAAATATTATCACCCCTATGTTACAGGCTAGTAAATAGTCCACTTCTCACTGAGATAAGCCCAACTCCAAAGCCCTCATTTTTAACAATTCCACTATGTTGCTCTTCTACCAACCTTCTGGTAAATATACAGCATCTGTTTCCTGCTCTTGGCAGCTTTTGCTCCCATCCTCACAAACCTTTGCTCCAGATTCTGATTTTTTATCTGATTTTTAAAAAAACGCTCATATTGATTTTACTGAAAATTTACTGCGAAATGGAGGAGGGGTGTTCATTGACAAAAACATCACAAAATGTGATTGAACTTCTCAGGGTGACTGTTTCCAGAGAGATATCTCTGCCTCCTCTCTTGCTCAAAATCTCATTCTTTCACCTCTTTATTTAAAGGGGCTAAAGTTACCCTTCTGAATACCTTTATCTTTTATACTCTACTCAGTTAAAGAAGAGATTAAAATAAAACCAGAGAAGACAGCACAGTAAAGCAAAAAGTCTACACTAAAAACATATCCTGGGTGTCTGAGTAAGACTGTTTACGCTGTCTCTAAAAAAAAAAAATCTCAACAGTCAAAGTCAAAAATCCTTCTCACTGTCTTGAATATGATGGGTGGACATTGTCCATTTAGATTACAATGTTAATTTAACAATTATTACTTCCTCCTTCTTTGGCCATTTCCTGATCATCAACTCCAAATATGCACAGAAAAAAAGTGAATCAGAAGTTAAGATTCCTGTGTTTCTAGAGATGTGACAGGGTAAATGAGTGAAATGACCCTGATGGCAGTTAAAAGGACAGATTTACTCTAGCAGATTGTTGTCTTTGTCAAAAAATAGGAAAAATGGGTTTAGATTTTGTTTTCAATGAAACATAGAGATCCAAAGTTTTGTGTGAAATCCCCATTTTTGAGAAATAATTGTACCTTTTGTGCAGTGCTGTATGTACCAAGTACAACTCAGGGCGCCATATCATCGTCGTTGCCATAAAAGTTGAACTTTCTGGAACAATGTACCCTACTCTTCCCGGCGGATCTACCCTACCCACTCTGCACTCCCTCTTCCTGAGATCTCACTACTTCCGTGGCTTCAGTTACCAGCTGTGTCCCAGACTTCTTGTCTGAGGTTCTGAGGAGGCAAAAATATCTAACTTTCTACATCTGGCTGGTATCTCAAACTTGCCATTTCTAAAATTGAAGCCATTACCTAGTTTCTCAAATAAATCTATTCTTCCCCCCCATATTTCTTACTTTAGTCCACTACCTAACCATCTGCCTTCTTTGGTAGGTACCAAACTACCCTTACTTTTCCACACCCAATCAATTCCACGTTCTGCCGACTGTTACCCATATCCCACTACCTACTTCTCTCTACTTTCACTATTATTACTCTACTGCAAATTGCTACTTATCTTTTACATAGAGTTAATTGGAGCCATTTTTACTGAGGTTGGATTCTATAGCCATTATACAAATGGAAAAATGTATGTCAAACCTCAGTAACATGAGATACTCAGCCAATGAGATACTCAGACTATGGAAAGACCAAATGTAGGAAATGTGGTTTCCTAGTTCCCCCTCATCTGGGGCATCCTCTCTCCTCATCACATGGATCCTCCCAAGCTATTTAAATTGTTTTCTCTTGTTCTTTCTGTTTTCTTTTTGTCTAGAAGATATAATTGAATTTTCAGAAGTTAAATATTCATATGATGCACTTCCAAATCCTACAAACACATCATCTTTAGTCTCAACTAATGCAAATAATGCTGTAAAATGAACACAAAAATGCTGATATCTTTTTGAGTTAGTGATTTCATTTCCTTCAGATAAAAACCTAGAAGCAGAATTGCTTGATCATATTGTAGTACTTTTTAAAAAAATCTTTTGAGAACCTCCATACTGTTTTCCATAGTGGCTACACCACTTTACATTCCCACCAACAATGTGCTAGGGCTCCCTTTTCCTCCAGATCTTCAACATTTTGCCTCTTTCTTATCCTTTGTGTCTCAATTCAACTATCATTTTCTCAGAACAATCTTCCAAGCACTCTCCAGCTAAGACACTCATTTATATTGAATAGCACTATCACTTTGCAGTTTTTCTTCTTCACAAACTTAGTAACACCTGAAATAATATTGTTCAGTTGTTAACAAGATTGATGCCTATCTGTCCACATGAAGGCAAGGACTTGTTTACTGTTTATTAAAATACCTTCAGCTTCCAGAATAATAGCACATAATAGGTGTTCCATAAATACATTAATTGACTCTTTCTGGATATGCAGGTAAAGGCTAATCAAGCCTTCAATATCCTAAAGACTTACAAGAAGATTACATGCTGTCAAAGCAAAATGTGTGGTTTTCTAAACGTATCTAGTGACCTCTGCTGGAATACCTACTAAGCAAACCAAACAGAAGTCTTCCTTTTTCCCTAATTGTCCTCTTACCTCATTTTCATTGAATGATAAAGTGTTAGTGTGAGTTTGAAATTAGAGATCAGGACTTTTGAGACCTTCTGCCGTCTTGGAGAAATTCCACCTGCCTTTCTGTCTGATTGACTGTTCTCTTTCTACTCCCAGCTCAACATTTAATGTTTTTGTTATTTTATTAAAAAAAACTGTTTTTAAATTTTTTGTTGTGGGGCGATGGGGGCAGAGAGAGAATCTTAAGCAGGCTCCACACCCAGCACAGAGCCTGATGTGGGGCTCAATTTCACCACCATGAGATCATGACCTGAGCTGAAATCAAGAGTCGGATACTTAACCCACTGAGCCACCCAGGTGCCCCTCAATTTGTGTTTTCAGCACAAATCTTTGAAGAGAATATTCAAGGAAACAGAAAGCAGAAAACTTTTTCTGATTCCTCTCCAAATTTTATTATATAAATTACTGTCTCTCCTTGCCTTCCCTCCCTGCCACACATGAAAGAAGAAGATTCATCCACATAACATGGATAGATGAAGATATATTCCATGGACATATTTTGTATGATTCCATTTATTTCACTCCTCTTGACTCAAGGAGAAATTTTGAAAATGGCATTCACCACAGAAAAGCAAATAATTGGCAAAGGGGGTTCTTCTGTTAGGAATTATAGGATCAAAAGAGTTATGTAAGTCTACTTGAAGGGTCATTAGGAGATGATGTGTTGTTGAGAATGCTGGTACTTGAAGCAAAAACCCCAAATGAGAATTGAGGACCAGGAATTTCAAAAAGAGTAATGAGCTGAGGATGGGAATAAGTGAAACAATCCTGAGGTGATCTGATTAAACTTTTGGAGATAGTTTTTTACTTTTTAATCATCATTGATCAGTCAAAGTTACATTCCTTGCATGTTGTACTCAAAACCACCTGGGATTTATACTTTTTCATAGGGAAATTTTTGAGAAAAGTAATTAAGAGAAGGGGGAACCAAGATCTATGCCTAACATCAAAATTTAGATTATAAATGTAGACTACAAAAACTAGGATTTTTTTTTAATGCTCTAGAAATAAGACTCAAAGAATACTTAGGAAATCTAAAAGGATTGAAAGTTTGTAAATGGTCCCAGTGAATTCTATGTGTAATCTAAAATGGTCTGCAACCCTAATAAGGGGAATTGCTAATCTTGGATCACTCTGGAAGTGATGAAATAAGCATTGATGACTGAATGAGTCTAGGAGTTTGGCCAAAAGGACAAGGACTAAAGGTCGGGACTTGTGTCGTGCTCAGCCTATGAGGATTCCACCATCTGAAGGGGTGCTTACCTAAGCCCAGAACTTGAGGATTTTATGTATGATTGAGTTGGTCAGGTTGATACTGATTGGAGATACTGTCCTCACTGGACCTGCCCAGAAAGACTGTACAGAAGGGTTCCTCCTTCAACTGAGTTCTCTGGGAAGCACATGAGATTTCATTTGACTGGTTTATACCTATAATAAGTTCCCCAAACCTGAGATCTCCCAGCTCTGACCCTGCAAGGCTCTCGACACACCGCTACTGGCATCACAGTTTATTGAAAAAGGGATTCAAAAAAGTTTCAGAGGACCAGAGAAAGAATGCTCCGAGGCCGATCTCTATCTGTGACATCCCTGAGCGGGCTTCCTCGGTGGGAAGTGGAAGAACTTCCTGTGGAGGATTTACTGCTGTTTGAAGTCGCTTGGGAAGTAACCAATAAAGGTTTGTACTGCCCTAGAAAGTGGCTCTTTGGCAGATTGTTGAAGAATGCAGATTAGGATTTCACAGGGGACTGTAGTGAGAATGAACTGACAGTGAGTGAGGGAAGTATTCAAACTGAACATAAGTTTAGGTTACATTTAACCTTGTCTATTTCAACAGACAATGATAACTTAGATGGGGCTGTGTGGAAGGGAGACAGTTGAAAGCAGTCGTTGGAATGTGCATTTAAATTAAATTTGACATGTATGTTATGACAAAACAGGAATAATAATATATTATATATATAATTATATATATTATAATATAATAGTAATTTACTTTTTTGGTTTTATGATTTCTCTCAACAAAAAAGCATAAACAAGTATTTTATTTTAAGGAAAACCATATGTGATCAGGACCAATTGCAAACTTTAATGCCAAGCACTTTAATGCACTGCTAAAGACTGTGTGAAATACTTAATAATGTTTCTAATAACTCAAGATCAGCTTATAGTTAAAGTTTTAACTTAGAAGCTGCTCAGAATGTATTATATTGAGCTCCTATTAAGAAGAATGAGAGTATTTCAAACTTAGAGGAATTATATTTGACATATGTTCTTATTTTCACCTTATGCTAAGTGTTCAAAGTTCTCATGTGTGTACATTCATAAAATTCATAACGTAAAAATAAAAAATCAATTCTGATTATGTAGAAATGCAAGACTGAATGTGAGAGAACAAAGTACATTCTTCCTCTCTGTAGTTTAATGAGATGGAGGCAAAGAGGACAGAAATCTTATTATGGAAAAGTGTTTTATGAAGAGCTTTTTCTAATGTTCTTTTTCCACTCACAAGGTGTTTGAATGTGCCCAAAGTTCCCTGGAACAGAGTCATCTCTATTATACATATCCTAGGCTATGACCTGAAATTAAGGTTTTTTTCTCTACAGAGTAGGTGGGAACTCAAGGATATTTCTTGTTGGAAAAATTGGGGGGATTCTTTAGCGCCAGGAATCAGTTCAGAAGACCCCTGTGTGAGTTCTAGCACCTGAGCAGAGCCCCCTCTTCTTGTTTCTTTCCTTCTTTTCTCTCCACTTAGCAAACATTAATGGAGCATTGTTTCCTGGCGCTGGGAACACACTGGTGAAAACTGTTATCCCTTACATCTTGGTGACGTGTGTGCTGATCTCAGGACCTAGAATGGTACCGGTACACAGAAAATGCTCAATGGATTTTTTTTTCTTTTGAATGAAGGAATAAATACATTTTGTTTTTAGCCCTAAGTTTCCTTGAAACCTGTTTTCTTTTGTTTCCCATGCAAAGGAAAGAAAAAAAAGTTTTTGGTGGAAAAGGGAACCACAATGTGATTTACCAACATTGACATCATCTCCATCATATCTTTATTTTAATATTTATTACAGCCTAATTTTTTAGAAATTTTTATATAAATGGACAGTTATTGTGTTCATCCTTGGCAATACACTGATATTATATATGTAGGTTTTCTTTAAATTTACTTTGAACTTTTACTTCCGTGTAGCTCATGGCAGTGATATGAGGCATCTTAGAGATCAATGATCCAACTTCTCTATTTCAAAGATGAAATGGGTATCTAAGGCATTAAATGATTAAGCAAATGGCAGGGTTGGGACTAGCATTTAGGTCTTCTTTAAGCTTATTTCTCTTTTTACTACCACACAAGAATGAAAAAACCATTGCCTAAGGAAATGTCCTATAGATGAAAGAACACAGGACTTAGGTCAAGGGACATAGATTTCTAAGACTTTGAAAAACATCCTTTAAATTACCTGAATATCCATTTATTCATGAATGAAGTTAATGTCATACGCTCCTGGTATCTCACAATGTTTTGTGGCAAGCAAGGAAATCTATTTACATCCAAGAAAACAAAAGATTTATTAGAGGGAAAAAATCCCTCTCTGCCAGAATTTTGCCAATGAACAATGAATATGTGTAAAATATAACAAGTGAGAGAGTCACAGTTAAATTATTGGATGTTAATTCTCAGACTTCAAAATAACACTTTCCCCTTGTTCATATTGCCCTTGACATTCATTGCTTTTATTCACTTATCCATTTATCATTGCTCTTCATTTATTATTCATAAAGATTCATCAAGTGTTTATTAGATGTCAGGCACGGGGAAATGAAGGAGATAGAGTTTAACAATACAGAATTGATTCCCAGTCTTCCAGTACTTACAAACCTGCAGGAAGATAGACATTGAACATGCAATTGTAGTCAAATGTGATGACAATAAGAATAAGAGAACAGTGGCTCTTAGACTACATGTTGGGGGCAAGGGAGGGGAGGTTTCTACCTGGATTGGGGTTGGGCGGGGGGAACCTCTGTGAGAAAGACACAGTTGAGCTGACACCTGAAGGATGAATAGCCATTGGGTAATGGTGATGGAGGAAGGATAAAGAAGGATGAGGGAACTGTATGTGCCAAGATGCAGAGGTGAGAAAGTGTACTCTGTTCAAAGATCTGAGAGAAGCTCAGAGAGGGGAAAGGAGTGGAATGTGAGGGCAGATGGGAGATACCAGCAGGGGGCAGTTCATGAAGTTTAGGGTTACTTAAAAATTCTACCTCCAATGCGTGAATGGTGGGAAGCCACTGAAGTTCTAAACAGCAGAAAGTACTAAGTAGTCAGGTGTGTTTTTGAAAAAGTGCTATTACTAGTTGGGTGAGAGGATAGCAGGAAAGTAACAGACAAGTTAAAGACTGTGATGTGGTCTAGGATAGAGAGTTTTGCCCAGATGTAAGAAACAAAATGGTTTACTTTCTCCTTTGTTCAGGCAGGCCTCACTACAATCATTTCTTCTGCAAAGACCTGCCCAAATCATGGTAGATTATGGACCAATTATGTTGAGAATATTTAAGATCATTAAAAAGACTTGAATAAATATTGTCACAAATAATGTTGCTAATTTAATACATGTGAGCACTTCTGAAATATAGTTGCTAAATGAATGCTTCTTCTTAAAAATTTACTAAAATCAATACATTTTAGTCCTAGGCCAGTATGTAATATAACACATTTAATACTCTACTTTCTCCCTTCTCAAACTGGGCATCAACGCTCTAGGTCACACGGTGTGAAAGGCATAGGGAGAAACTCAGAAACCAACAGTCAAAACGGTGTGGTAAAAACTGATTGTAACTGCAAGTCTGCTCTTTTAAGGCAGGAGTTTGGAAGGTGGGACCCTGATAAAAGAGGACCACAAGGAGTTTGTAAACCTTTAAAACTGTATCTGAAAATGGAATGTATAAGTCCTCTTGGAGAAGAGTACTGAATGCTTTCATCAGATTTCCAAAAGCCTTAATGACTGATGTGAGGACCACTGCTCTAAAGTTCCCTAAACCCTGAGTTCCTTTTTGTTAACCCAAAGCGTCAAGAGACAAAATAAAAACAAAATAAAAAAGCTGTTTCCTCTAAGTATTGTTTTCCAAATGGATTTTCTCTAAGGCAGAATAGAAAGGATTCCACTTTTCCCAAGTCTTAGATATTATCTTTTTGTGATATTGGTCATTTTCTTCCTCTGTCCCTCCCACCCGTCACTTTTAAAAATCCATCAATATGTTGTTCCACACAGTTTCTTACAATCTTGCTGTCTACAGCCTGTGGGCTCTGGAGTCAGACTTCCTGGATTGGAATCCCAACTCCATCATTACCTGTGTGACGTTGGATCAGTCTCATAGCCTCTTTGTGCCTCAGATTCTCTATTTAAAAATAAAGATAATGATAGCACCTACCTATAATGGTGTTGTGCAAATGAGAAGAAATACCAATTGAAAATCACTTAGAACAGTGCCTAGCATTTAATAAATGCTCTGTAGGTGTTATCTTATTCTTATTTCTTCATAAAATTTATTCATAATATGAGGAAGTTGGATCATTCATTTTCATACTGCCTTTCACTTTGAGCAATTCCATGATTCTATTTTTAAATGCAAAAGCAGAGAGGGGAAAGGGAAAGATATGGATCAGGGTTACAGTAATTAGGGTTGAGGTGCCTTTGCCCAGTGTGGATATGCAGTGGCTGTGTCAGCGGCATCCCAAGCCCCACCACATGGAACACAATCTATGCAAAAACTATGCTTGACACACACATAGCTTCAAGATGAGCACTAGTCTCCTCACTTCCTTTTCATCCACATTACCATGTCTGAGCCCTCCTGTATAAAACATTTGGAGTTATCATTGTGGAATATTCAGGGTGAGGAGTGTCTAAAGTCTTGCTTTGAGTGTATTGTCCTCCTTTGCCCCAAACTGCATATGCTTTAATTTAAACCACAGGCCAGCAAAGCTCTGGACACATAACCATTTGTTGACCATTGTCACCAGTAACTCTTTCCCATCAGACCTGCTGCCCAAAGAATGATGTCTAACTGTATAATGACTTCCCCTGCTCTGCAACTGTATCTTGGAACAGGAGGGTTAGGTTAGTAGCTATGCATACAGAAGTCATATAACTTCCAAATTCTGTAAACTTTAAGCAATTAAAAATAGTGAAGATTCTCCCAATATATAAAATACAGTGGACTCTTGAACATTTTGAAGTATGTGGATCCACTTACATGCAGAGTTTTTTCAATAATACAGTACATCACTGTAAATGTATTTTTTCTACCGTATGATTTTTTAAATATACATTTTTAAATAAACATTTTCATTTTTAAAATAAACATTTTCTTTTCTCTAGCTTGTTTTATTGTAATAAGATAATATAAAATACATATAACATGCAAAATATGTGTTAATCGATTGTTTATACTATCAGTAAGGTTTCAGGTCAACAGTAGGCTATTAGCAGTTAAGTTTTTGGGGAGTCAAAAGTTATATGTGGATTTTTGACTATGTGAGGGGTTGGCAGCCCTAACCACCACATTGTTCAAGGGTCAACTATACCTCCTTATTATATAAAACATATATATCCTTGTTGTCTATAATATATTTAGCATAATAACATATAACTTATTATATAGAGACAGCACCTTATTTGGCTGGTGTCCATATTCCATACTGCTTTGGAATCTTGATTTTAGCAATATAAGCAGTGTTTATAGATGAAAATTTGGGGTTTTAACTATCTCCATGGCATATGCCATGGGATCTCATCTTTTCTTTCTTATGAAAGGCCTGATACTTTGCCCTCACACTAAAGATAGCTCCCATGTTGTTTCAGGAAAATATAGATCAATAAAATACAAAGTACATGTTTGAAAGTGAAGGGTGAATCCAAATTCAGTGATCTATGCTGTGGCAAAACAATAATTCAATAAAAAAATATGTGTTGGGGAATGTCTGGTTTATGCTCCAAATTTGAAAATAGGAATGATTCTATTTCTATGCCATCACATTCTCCTGTAGTTAGCATGCCAGGAGAGGAATTTGGGGTAACGTGTGGCATTTAGACAAAGAAAAAGCTGAAGGAAATTAGTTGGCATCTAAATATGATGAGGACAGCGAGAGGCTAAAACGGAGCTTGAATATATGAAATAGTGGTGAGGTGACCTCCCCATGAATAGATGCACAGGAAGAAGTCAAGGGGGAAAGATTCATTTTAAATTAGGCCCCAACCAATACAGGATTGCCTTTTTTTAAATTTTATGTTTTTATTCCTGATAGACTGAAACAGCATATCCATAGTATTTATGACAGTCTAATGCCATTTGGGGACTATCCCCATCAAAGTTGAAATGGGAAAAAGAAGTAGCAAATTAATTAGCAATGTTTAATTTTGCATTTCAATTCCCACATCTAATCATTCTTTTTTTTTTTTTTTTTTTTAGTAAAGATTTTCTCTTCTCCTTTTTGTACTTTGGCAAATAAAAATGTATTTGCATTTACCCAAGTGTATTTGAACTTGAAACACATAATCTAACAAACAAGGATGTCCTAAGATCTCTGGGCAAGATACATAGTTGCACATAAAAGAGAATTTTCAAGAGTAGAGATGTGAGTAAGGCATTAATAAATGTGTGCCATCAGAATCCTATAACATAGCCCCTGATAAGATAAAGATGAAGGAAATAAGTCTACAGGAGAAATTATTTGAAGATTGTCTTTTTATGGATAGCAAGTGTAAATAAAGCTTATATATAAGTACGTTGCTACGATGTGACTCTTTAAAGAAAAAAGTTTTAGCTACTCTTGCAAATTATTTCTCTAAATTTGTTTTCCTCAAGAAATGGTTTTAACAGTTCATAAAATTTTCTGGAATTTGGAGAAATATTTAGGCATATTTGGTGCTGGCCTCAATGTATGTCATCTCAGATTCATTGTTGATGGCAAGTGAATCCCGTTGGTCCTGGTCCAGTCTAGAAGTCTCTGATGGCAAGGTTTACAGGTTGTCTTCATGTGTTCCATGCTATTCTCATCACCTGACATCTGAAATGTGATTGATAATGTCCTTACCATTCTCTGTTCAAGTTAGTTTCAAATTTCTCTAAATTTTCTATAGTCATAAAGTCTTTTCTTAGAGATGAAGTTCTTAAAGACAATAAGTTTATGTAGACTCATATGAAAATTACTTGCATATAATATTTACATTTGGGAAATTATATTAACTCTTCTCTTTTGTGAATTAATGAATCCTGTTGGTCTCATATAGTAGTACGAACATTTGCATTATGTGTCTCACCTCTTAAAAATAATTTAACCAAAAGTGTATTTTGAGATTCAGGTGTAAAGAAAAATTTGCAGATGGTAATTCTACCTTTTGGCCATAGATTGTGACTACTGGTAAGATTTATTATTTAAAGCCTAAATTACCAAGACAATTTAAGAGATGCAATTGCTATCGAACGCTCTATCCTGATGAATTGAAATAACTTATGAAAACCTGAGATGAAAAATAGGAATCTCTCTTTTTAATATACAAGTAATAAAATTGCTCCAGGAAATAGAGCTGAAGATTGGTGCCAGGATCTGTGTTAGCTTTGTGATTTCTCACGGCATTTCTTGAGTTGTTTCCTCACCTATAGCTCATGGACAAAGAATTATTCAAGAAGTTGGTTCAGACTGTTTTCATATTCTCATACAACATGATTGCTTAGAGCCAGCACCAGATATCCTGCCTGAGTTTATGAAGGTCGTCTTCCCCTTGGTCTTCCCTATTCCTCCTACCTACCTGCCTCTCAAACCTTTCCTTTTGCATCCTGTTACTCTCCCCTTGCACGCTGTGCTGTCAACTTAGGGCCTTGGGTGTAACTCTTCTCTTTGCTTAAAAAGTTCTTCCCCATGATAGCTGCTTGCCTAATTTCTTCACCCTTTTCAGTATTTACTCAAATGAGCCCTAGTTTGGGATACTTCTGCTACAACCTGCCTTCTGCCCCCAAGCTAAGTAATATTTTATCCCCACTGAACAGAAGAGCTAATTGAGCCTTAGACAAGTTGAATTAACTAGTTCAATTTAAGTTGTTGCCAATTTTTTTGCCACAGTAATGCTTCAATAAATATCTTAATAGACATCATTTGGCACTCTTCTTATTTCCCAGAACAATGTAGACATGCTGGATCCAAGAGTGTGCATATTTCCCAAGAGTGTACATATTTTTTTGGCCCTGTGTCTTAGTAGTCATGACATCAGTGCCAGAGGGGAAAAATGAAATACCATGTGAAAATTTGTGTCATTGGGTTCGACATGAGGTTTGGGCCAAGCATCCCACCTCAAAATCTATCAGCTCTTTTCTCTTACCAAAAGGTACCTTGCTGGTTACTTTTGAAGGTAAGTGGTTCTTTATCTTG
Source organism: Herpailurus yagouaroundi (assembly GCF_014898765.1). Lineage (NCBI taxonomy): Eukaryota > Metazoa > Chordata > Mammalia > Carnivora > Felidae > Herpailurus > Herpailurus yagouaroundi. The sequence continues at coordinate 26,684,268 of NW_024412407.1, forward strand.
ACAGACATGGTCATCATTTCAGCAATGGCTGTTACATGGACATACTCTGGCCTCTTGGACCACTGCAAGAGTAAAAGGTGAAAACTGTTGCTGAGGGTGTGTGTCGTGACAATGGCTATGGGAACCAACTTTGACCCTTCAGTGTGGATAGAGCTTTAGGCTACATACTGCTCTATTCCAATCATCTCCTCAGATTTCCTTCAAATGTTTGTAATTCTCTGCTGCTGCCAACCTGCTGCTCTCTGACATGCACCCAGACAAGGCTTTAAAATATGCATTGAATTGAACCAAATAGTAACTATTTGTTGGTGTCCTTTAAAAATTTTCTTTTAAGGGGGAAAAAAAAGTTACAGAGAGGGAGGGAGCCAAACCATGAGACTCAAGGACTGAGAATAAACTGAGGGTTGATGGGGCATGGGGGGAGAGGGGAAAGTGGGTGATGGGCATGGAGGAGGGCACTTGTTGGGATGAGCACTGAGTGTTGTATGGAATCCAATTTGACAATAAATTATATTTTTAAATAAATAAATAAAACTTTCTTTTAGAAAGTTAAATAAACTCTTGTGCTTGATAAATCCTAAATGCTAACTTAAAAACAAGGACTCATTTCCATGCCTTCATCACTTAAAATGAAATACTAACCTGAATGATAAACAGAACCGTTCCTTTTCAACAGTTGGTGGCATCTATACTGTGATTCAGACGAAGGCCAAAACCACAGCAGATGAATGGGGAGACAATTATTTTCTGATTGGCCCCTATTTTGAGCATAATATGAAGACTCAGGTGGAACGGTGTGAACCTATAAATGATCCTATCAGAAGAGCAGTGGATACAATGAATAAACATGGCTGCCAGGTAAGGGACACCGACTGACACTTCACCCAGCAAGACCTAGTAACTGTTATGCGAGAACAAACCACCATTCACATGACCTCACAAGAGAAGACTATCTCCTTAGGGAAAAGGACTGGGTTTGTGAGAAAGATGATCAATTTAAGTGTAAATAGGTTACATTTGAGGCACTTTGTGAAAACCATCAAGAAATGTCCAGTAGGGTTATAGATTTGGAGCTCAACAAAAAGTATAGGATAGAGATGTTTGGGAGAAAGTTATTTGTGTTTAAATTGTAGTTCACATTATGGCTGTTGATAATATTATTCAGTAGAAGTTTATAGACTAAAAGCAGATGTTTTGAGCCTTGAGGGGAGTGTCAACATGTTAGAACATCTATATTAAAAAACAAAACAAAAAAAACCCCACAACTCAGAGATTGTAAAAGTAGAAACACAGCTAGTGATACAGAAACAAGGATGTACAAGTCCTAATCCTCAGAACCTGAAAATATGTTACCTTATGTAGCAAAAGGATTTTGTATATTTGGGGCCCGAGGTGGGGAGATTACCTTGGATTATTGAGGTGGGCCCAATGTAATCACAGGGGTCCTTTTAAAAGAGAGTCAGTAGAGTCAGAATCAGAATGAAGATGTGCCAGTGGAAGGAGAGGTTGGCCTAATAAGTTTTGAAGATGGAGGAAAAGGCCACATGCCAAGGGATGCAGTAGCCTCTAGATGCTGGAAAAGGCCAGAAAACAGACTCCCCTAGAGACTACAGATTGACTGCGACTCTGCCAATGTGTGGATTTTAACTCACAAGACCTGTTTCAGATTACTGACTCCCAAACATGTAAGGTCATAAATTTGTGTTGTTTTAAGCCACTAGGTTTATGGTAATCTGTTGCTATCATAACAGAATAGGTCAAAACAAGTGAGGAGTAAGTTTCAAGTATGAAGAAGGGATTAAGTCAATGAAAGATTAAACCAGGGTAAATTGGGTTTGGCAACATTCAGGTCTTTCATGGTAATCTTGTGAAATATAGCTTCAGGAGAGAAGAGGGTTAAAGCAGATTGCAGTGGGTTGAGGAATGACTGAATTGGGAGGACACAGAAGCTGTGTCAATGAGAGTTTTCTATGAGAAAAAAGGATAATTAAGTAGTTTGCAAATGGCATTGTTTTGAGAATTAGTGTTTTATTAAATGTGAGACCTGATCATATTTATATGCCAAAAGGAAACACCTAGACTCTGGAAGGGGCTTGCATTTAAAGCTCTTGTGAAAGAAGAGGGAGATGAAAAGCATAATGGACTGATTGATCTCAAGGTTCTAAATGTATTTCTGATGTACGGATGTTTCTGTTATAGCCAAGAAGTCACTGGAAGCCAATACAAGCTAGCTTACATTCTCTAGTATCAACACTTCTCTATGACCCTAGCTCACTGTATCATATGTCACATATTAGGCACTAGTCATTGAATGAATACATAAATCAATGAATGTGCCAAAGAGAAAAGTATTCAAAAGTTGTTTGGGGCTCAGGAAAACTCAGTCTGAAAAGGGAGGAATGCCATGATAACTGCTAATCACAATGGGAGCAACCGACAGATAATGGGGGGGTCTTTCACAGTTGTCCAAGGCTAGATGGGAGAGAAATCACCATGCATTCCTGAGTCCTGTGCAACAGAATGATGATCAAATGGGCTTTCAAGCTCTCCAAATTCAGCGTTGGGTGGAGTCACAAGGGTCAATATTTAAACATGTGGACACATTCAGTTTACCCAATGAGAGGCTCTTAGTTTTCACCAATTTCCAAGAAGCGCTTGAAGTGATGTATGGAGTTACATACCATGAAATAGGAGAATAAACATAAAATAAAACTCAGGACAAAAGAATGTGTAAATTACTGTGGAAAAAATAGAGGCCAAAAAGAAAGTTAAAACTTACATATACAGTGATTATATAATTACAATTGGAAAAAAAATGAGAGCTAATACATTAAAACTTGCACAAAATAAAATAGGAATAAAGGACTTCAATTTGAAGAATGTAATAGGATTAGACTTTGAGCTGCTAGATTAAAGAGATAAAGTATCTTGGGCAATATATTTAGTTAAGACATCTGGCAGCAACCTATTGGGAAACACTTTGTGTCACCTCTTTTTTTTTTTTTTTTTTTTTTTTTGATAGAAGGAATGAAAGAAATCGTATACATTTGTCCACAGAAACACATTTTTCTAGCATGACCTATTATTACAAGTCCTGTTGCATATAGGGAAATAAGTGATACCATAGACACTATATCCCACTACAAGTTAAAGATACAGACCAGTTTCTCTTATGACTCTATCATAAAAACATAGACCATGATATTAAATCCTAAAACCATGAACTCAAGGTCACAGGAGGGTAATCAGAAACAGATGGACAAAGATCACATGATCTAGATACTTGGTTTTTAAATGACCACATTTAACGAAGAGCAAGAACTTGGAGGTTCTAGATGAATGGATGCAAGCCCATTCCATCTTCAGGCTCAAATATCAGATGCTTTGGGTCACCACTACAGCTTCCTATACAGCTTGGATCATCTGCTGTTGAGTTGTAAATAAAGTGTACATACTCTAAGCATAAATACCTTTTTCTCCCTTGCATTGCCTGTTATTACTGCAAGCCCATGTGTTCCTTATATGGCAGGTGTACTTTGGAAGGTGGCTGATAGAAGGGAGTCCTTACGTGGTGCTATTTGACATAGGCTCTTCGGCTTGGAACCTGGACAGGTGGAAGGGAGATCTCTGGGAAGCATGCAGTGTCGGCATCCCTTATCATGACCGAGAAGCCAACGATATGCTAATATTCGGATCTTTAACCGCCTGGTTCTTAAAAGAGGTATAGTTTATCATATAGTCATACAACAGAGGAGGAACATGATTGTGGTCTGTGCCCAGCAATGATCCCATGATTTTGAGATTAAGCTAAATGCAATGATGCCATCATGATTGTCCTAATACATTTCAAAAGAATCTGAGAAAATGTTAGCTTTCCTCTAACTAGATACTAGCCTTTGGGATGGTTGATGATCATGCACTATGTACATGAATTCTAGACTTATGGGAGTAGAAAGTAGCTTGAAATATTTGGTTTTGTTTATGCACGAGTACTTGTGCAGTTGCAGTGGCTTTTAGATATTTTCATCATTTTCTAAGGGCTGAAGTGATCTCAGCAGGTGCTAAGGAGTCCACAGTAGTGCAATATCCCCAAAATGAAAAAAAATTAAAAAATAAAAAACCAAGAGCCTTAGAAATCAATTCCTGTGAAACAAGCCAAGCCTGCACTTTCTTAAGTTCTCAAAGCATGGCAGGAGGATTTTTTTTTGCATTCCTTGCCTTAACTCAAAATGATTATGCCTAACTTAAAAATCAGATGGTGAAGGAAGAACATCCTAGCAAAGGGGGGGTGTAGTCTAAGGACAAATCACAGAACTGCATGCTTGGCAGTGTGTCCCCTTGACCAGTCTTTCTTACCGATGAAGTCATATTCCAATAGCCACAAAAAGGTTGCTTTGAAGTTAAGGGGAAGGTGAAGGGACAGTCCCATTGCTTGTGTTGGTGACAGAATTAGGAGAACAGGGTGAGGGTACTGACAAGATCTGGCTTAATGACAGTAAGCAGTTTTGTGTTATCATCAGTTGGTGGAACCAACTCTTCCTCTGAAAACTGCCTCCCTGAGCCACTGCCCCCCAGGACTGAGGTCAGCTTCCGTGTGTGTGTGTGTGTGTGTGTGTCTGCCCTCTTCCTTTCTGTTAAAGAGAACTGGAGAGGAGAGAAGCAAGAAAATAAAGCCCCAATATTCTCTAAAATAAAGCCGTTTCAGAAACAGAAATTTTCTTTGATTCAAAGGGTAAATAAAGACATTGACAAAAATCCCAGGCTGCTGGGCAAGCCCTGTTTCTGCAGTCACCTCTTGGATGCTACCAATCTGTGCAACTGCTAATAACTGTGAGGAGATTTTGAAGAGCAGGTACTCTGAAATACAAAGGTCCTAGCCTAAGTCAGTGGTTCTCAAAGAGTATTTCCATGGGCCACCAGCAGCATCACCTGCAAACATGTAAGACATGAGAGCTCTTGCCTCCAGCCCAGAATTATTGAATCAGATTATCTGGCGATGGGACCCAGATATCCATGATTAACCAGCCTTCCAGGTGATGCTGATGTTCTCTAAATATGAGAACTGCCTCCTTGGGTAAACTTTCGGCTTCCCAATTCTCTGCTCAGTTTTCTTGAATGCACATGTTTTGCGTTATCAATTCTACTCCCTCATTGAGGAAATAGGCAGTCATAATGGCAGTGGGATGTAAATATTAAAAGTAGAATGTAAAGGGTGAAACAAGGTAAGTTTAAGGCAAAGAAACTGACACCTCCCTAGTTTTAGATCTAGACCGGGATTAGACCTATGTTCTCAGGGTTTTACTAAATTAGGATTTGCTTCTAAACAAGTTATTAGTCCCCTTCTGCCCAGTTCCATATTCTTAAAATAATATGTCAGTTAAAATGCTTTTGGGTGCAAATAACAGAAAATCCAAATAAGATGGAGTTAAAACATGAAGTCATTTATTGTTTGTTTCAAAAGAACCTTGTAAGAGGGTAGTCCCAACTGATTCAGCTGCTCAGCGAGATCTTCAAGAATATTATTGCTATTATTCATTCATTCATTCAATGAATATTTATTGAGTGCCTCCTGTGCATTTGTTCTATGAGGCCCCTCTGTAGATACAAAAAATAAATCTGATCCATTACTGCAAGGAAGGATTAGACCATAAAAATACATGGGTTTTATGAACATGAAGCTAAACCCTATAAAACAATTCTGCTTGCTAAATCTGTACACATCATGTTTAACTCTCTTTAAATTTTGCTAAAATTAACAGGTATGATAACTTTCCTTATGCTGTGGGTCATGGGCAAGGTCAGGCTTTACCAACTGTTTTAAATGCTTCTTCTCTGATGTAGGTGACGGATCATGCAGATGGGAAACATGTCATTGCCCAATTCCACGAATGGCAGGCAGGAACTGGACTGATCCTTTCTCGAGCTCGGAAGCTTCCTATCGCTACAATATTTACCACTCATGCCACACTGCTTGGCAGGTATCTCTGTGCAGCAAACATTGATTTCTACAACCATCTTGATAAGGTAAAAAGTCCTTCCTCCTTCCTCCCTCACCACCTTTCTTTCTGATCCTTGAAACTGAAAGATGAGAAGTATTGATCTTTACATTTCATCTGCCAGCCAGATGGCAGAAATGCCCTTTTAACTAATCAATATTCATGACAAAGCCTCCCCTGAGGTGACAGCCGATTGAGTTTAACTTTGTTCAGAGTGCAGTAGAGTGTTGTGGTGACAGGCCGATGTCTACCTACTTTGGAGCGACAGACCCAAGATCCCAGGAGGCATGGTGGGCGTAGGTGGGTTGGACTCCTGTCTACCCTGAGGCTGGAGAAACATGGTGAGAATGCTAGATCCACACGAGCTCTGAGTGGCAGCTACAAACCAAGGGTTCTAGGCATACAGCTTGCACTATGGGTCTTCCTCTCTCCTTTGAATGAATAAATGGTCAGCTTTCTCCTGTAACTCTGCAATGTGTAGGTGGAGTTTTGTGGGAGGGTCAAGTAAGACAGGTTATTTAGAACAGGGATGTGGATCCTTGGTGATCAAACAGTTCGGTTTCCTTATCCTAGTGGATTGCCCAACTCTAAAGAGGACCAAAGTCATTCAGTCTTGACTTTTTTCTTTTGTTTTCTGTCAGTTAAATCAGATTAATAAAAATATATCTTTTATATTATCATGTCAATAATATCAACAAAGTATCTGAGTACCACAAAGTCAGGCTTTTACAAATTTGGTATCTATATTGCCAATGAAATCAACTTAGCATTTTAGGGTCCTATTTACTGTCAGAAAAATTAGGAAGTTGGAAAGTTGATTTCTAAACACTTCCCCAGTTTAAAAAAAGTCCTAGGATTCTGTGGAAATAATATGTGCATGTGTGAGTGGTGTGTATGTGTGTGAGAGAGAGAGAGGGGGAGAGAGAGAGTTTGTAATACATGAACACTTAGATAACAGTAGTGGTAAGCTGTCCTACTATCCCAAAGACCTCTGAGTGCAGGAAAGTTCTTTCTGACAACCTTTAACATTTGAAAATCAATTTGTGGTCTTAATGAGAGTTTTTCTATAAAAAGGTCAGACTAATCTAAAGGTCAGATTGTAAACATAAGATGTACATTCAAAATAAAGTCAGATCAGGGAAATTTCCTGATGGTATGTACTAATGGTAGACTGATAAGGGCAAACCAGTGATCTGTGATAAGCTCAGAAACCTTATTTCCCAGAAAAGAGCAGACTTTGGTTTTTGTGAAAGAGAAAATATTGGAGAAGCATATCAAGTATTTTACTTCAGTATACTTAAGACCATTATATAGTAACAATTAATAAAAACAACTAATAAATTCATTGGATATTATTAGTTGCTTTTAAGTAAAAAAATGATTACAGTATATAGTTACATAATTCAATTTATCCTCTTAATAAAATATCCTTTTATATCATACTTTTTTCAAATAGGATATATCTCACCAGCTTAAAGCTCTTCACTGGTTGAAATATGTGAGCTTAGTCAGCCCCAGCCTGTCTTTCTAGTAAAATATCCTTCCCAGCAGTGTGAGTATAGATCATAAGTAGTTAGGAACTAGATTTTGAGTTAAACTCCTAATCATTTTTCACAGAAAAAGCCCCCATAATCATCTTCTACAGCAGATCCCCCCACCTCATGCTCACAATAGGTTCAGAATTTGGATGTTGCATAATAACAACAAATTGTATACATGAAAATTTTTTAAAAGTTCAACATAAGAGATGAGTCATAATTTAGTCTTTGATGCAAGACCCAGAATCAGGTAAGCTCTGAATCTGGCAAATAAATATGGGGGAGAAATGGGAACAAGAATAATAGTACCCAACTGTTATAAAAACAGAAAGAGTAGGAGCACCTGGGGGGCTCAGTCAGTTGAGCCACCGACTTCAGTTCAGGTCATGATCTCACAGTTCATGAGTTCAAGCCCTGTATCAGGCTTGCTGCTATCAGCACAGAGCCTGATTCAGATCCTCTGCCCCCACCCCTCCCTGCCTCTCTCCTGCTTGCACTCTCTCAAAAATAAAAATTAAAATTAATTTAAAAACAGAAGGAGTAGAACTATTTCATTTAAATTTTAATTGCTCACTGAAAATGTTTAGTTAATAGCCAGTTCAAAAGGACTTTGATGTCGCTTTAAGTTTTTAGTTAACTCTGTTAACTAAAATAGCATTTCAACCATTTTCAGCCAGCATATCAGTCTTCTGAGACTCTCCAAGAAGATATTTCCAAATTCATTTTTATTGGTCTAGCCATTGATTGATTTTCCCCTCAATTATAATGGCTACATAACTACTGCTTAAAAAAAAGGCCATTAATTTTCTTATGCTTTGGACTCTCTTTTTTGATGATATCAGGATTTCCTGGGTGGAAATGTAAGGACAGTGTTGTCTGGATGGAAATGAACAGACAGTGAAAGAAACCATAGACAATTGCTTGATGGATTTTAGCTCTTCCATCTGACCAAGTTTTGAGCTCATCACCTTCAATCACAGGATTATCATCCTCTGTCACTAGACTGTGCTTTGCTAACTTATCTATGCTTTGCCTCACTTTTTGTTCTTTTTTACACATTTTCCTGAATTCAGGAAAAAGTAATGAGATATACAAAAATGTAGGAAAGTAAGATCCATGGTCAAAATATCCAGTGCCAGATATGTCCTAGATGTTGGAATTACCAGACAGAGATTTTAACAGGCTATCATAAACATGCGGAAAAGTGGACAATATGTATAAACACCTAGAGTTGCTGTAAACCACAGATGTGGCAAGCATACTGCAGGCCTGGAAGGTAATAGACCCCACAGGACCAGGAAAAGGCACATGCCTGTCTTCGTGGAGACCTTTCACGGGATCACAAGGCCTCTACTATTCTCCCTTTGTATATCTGCGTACTTGGTGTGCTCATCTAGACATCCTATCTTCTTATCTCTAAAAGTCCAGATGGTAAACCCTTCCCCATATATGAAATCTTATTACTTTCTACAATACCAACAGAAACAACAATAATGATGATGATTATAGGTAAAGTTATTGAGCACTTTCCACGTGCCAGGCGCTTTTCTAAACATCTGTTATGTGTTATCTCATTTAATCTTCACAAAAGCTCAGTAACAGAAAACATTTCATACTTTTTCCAGAGTTATTTTTTCTAAGCATAGACCGTCTTTATCATATGTTTAAATGAGCCCTTTTAGTGCTTTCCACTGTATACAGGACAAAGGCTAACTTTCTAGCCTTGTCTATTGTCTTACTATGTCTCCTACATTCTATACTCTCTGCTACGGTCACATCAGATGCTATTTTTCTGCACATGCTATTTGGCTTTATGTTTTTTTACTTAAAAAATAGTTATTCATTTGTTTTGAGAGAAAGAGAGAGAGAGTGAGCAGGGGAGGGGCAGAGCCTGACATGGGGCTCGATCCCATGAAGCATGAGATCAGGACCTGAGCTGAAATCAAGAGTCAGATGCTTAACCGAGTGAGCCACCCAGGAACCCTATTTGACTTTATGTACTTGTTCTTTAGGGCAGTTAATTTTTCAATCCAAAATAACCTTTCCCCAAATTAAAGTTTCATATCCCAGTTCAAATGCCGTTTTATTCACATACATCTGATCCTTGAACAATACAACTTGGAGGTACAAAGATTAATAAATCATGGTCCTTGCCCTTGAAAATCTTACATTCTGGAAGTGATACTGACAATATAAACACTTGCATAGTATGAGCTATGTTTCACTATTCTCAGTCCCACTCTGTAAATCAGTCTCACTCTGACCCTATGCCTTCCTCAGGCACTTACCTATTTCTGCTTAATTTTAACCTGTTTTCTCACTAATTTATAAGTTCTTTGAGGGCCACAGAAACAATAAATTACTCAACAAATATTGATTGAATGACAGATTTGATTGAATAAATGAGACCAGACATATAAGCCTTTGGGAAAACTTCAGCTGATCCAAGGATGCCATATAGAGCCCTGATTCAAACATTTTCAGATAAATAGTTGCAAACATTACAGACAAGAAAGAATCCTCTAAGACTTTCTTTGTTGTAGTCTTTAGAATCATCTACTTAGTCTTTTTCGGTATTTTCCTCTATATGGGACAGTAGTTACTGGGACTGACTTGGTCGAGCTGGAGTCTAAATGTTCTAAAACAGGAGGTAGCACAATCTTGGAGTCAGACTGATTAAGGATCAGTTTAGGGCTCTGCTAAGACACTTAATAGGAATGTGGTCTTGGGCAGATTTCCTAACCTCTACAAGCTTCAAGTTTCCCCTTCACAAAATGAAGACACAATACAAGCCTTAGTGGTTTATGAGGATTAAATATGACATCATGCTTAGAAGAGAGCTTGATGAGTACTGTTGAGCTTCTAATACTCTTTATTATGAAAAACACCCTGCTAATATAATACCAGAAACTTGATACACTTTTCTCTCTTAAACACAGCTAGTTTCTTTTTTTTTTTTTAATTTTTTTTTTCAACGTTTATTTATTTTTGGGACAGAGAGAGACAGAGCATGAACGGGGGAGGGGCAGAGAGAGAGGGAGACACAGAATCGGAAACAGGCTCCAGGCTCTGAGTCATCAGCCCAGAGCCTGACGCGGGGCTCGAACTCACAGACCGCGAGATCGTGACCTGGCTGAAGTCGGACGCTTAACGGACTGCGCCACCCAGGCGCCCCAAACACAGCTAGTTTCATCTGCAGCTATGTGAGATATAATATTCAGCAGCTAAGCAAAATGGCAAAAGCCCATAACCGTTGCCAACTATTTAATCAATTGTTTGGTGTTTGGCTTGTTGGTTTTTAAAGTTGTTTTGTTTTTTTTTTTTTAAAGTTAAGATACCCAGAATAAAGGATGATTGCACAATTTAACACACCATCCAGTTAAAGTAACCATACCCCTCTTGAAATTATACAGTGGTAGGAATTATATAACCCTGGAAAATCATTTGTCTTTTCTCTTTGTCAGAAAGCTTTTCAGTGAATTAAGGGTGATAATAATTATCCTTATTTTCAGTATCGACTTTACTGTCGGCTTTGTTTCTTTGCTTATGGGGAAAATATGATAAGGTCCTTGGGGAAAGTAATTAGCTCAATGTTTATAAAATGTAAGGTAAGTTAATATAATTAAGGTATCAAAAATTAAGAATTCTAAGTAATTACAGCAAAGTAGAAATATTCACGTGAGGATTAAACAGCAGTTTAGAAGCAGAAATGAACAATACTTTTAAATTTTTTTTCCCAACGTTTATTTATTTTTGGGACAGAGAGAGACAGAGCATGAACGGGGGAGGGGCAGAGAGAGAGGGAGACACAGAATCGGAAACAGGCTCCAGGCTCTGAGCCATCAGCCCAGAGCCCGACGCGGGGCTCGAACTCACGGACCGCGAGATCGTGACCTGGCTGAAGTCGGACGCTTAACCGACTGCCCCACCCAGGCGCCCCTGAACAATACTTTTAAAATGTTTATTTATTTATATTTTGAAAGAGGGCGGTGGGAGGGGCAGAGAGAGAGGGACAGAAAGAATTCCAAGCAGGCTCTGTGCTGTCTGTACAGAGCCTGATGCAGGGTTTCATCTCAGGAACCGTGAGATCAAGACCTGAGCTGAAATCAAGAGTCAGGCGCTTAACCAACTAAGCCACCCAGGTGCCCCTGAACAGTACTTTTTAAAGCATGAGTGGCTGGGGGTGCCTGGGTGGCTAAGTGGGCTAAGCCTCGGACTTTGGCTCAGGTTATGATCTTGCTGTCCATGGGTTTGAGCCCCACGTCAGCTCTGTGCTGACAGCTCAGAGCCTGGAGCCTACTTGGGATTCAGTCTCTCCCTCTCTCTCTCTGCCCCTCTCTCGCTCATGCTCTGTCTCTCAAAAATAAACGCTAAAAATTTTTTTAATAAAATAAATAAATAAATAAAGCATGAGTGGGTATACATTTTAGTAATAGGTTTAATAAAAAGTTACTACTTTTTTCTGGTCATAAAATTTTACACAGTCTTGAAGAAAAACAGTATGAATATATGTGATTTTGTTTTCCTTGTGTAAATGGATCGTACAGCTGATCCTTGAACAATACAGGTCTGAACTGCACAGGTTCACTCATGCACAGATTTTTCCAATAAGTACAGTACTATAAATGTATTTTCTCTTCCTTATGATATTCTTAACAGCATTTTCTTTTCTCTAGCTTATTATATTGTAAAAATACAGTATGTAACACATATACAAATATGTGTTAATCAACTGTTTTTGTCATTGGTAAGGCTTCTGGTCAACAGTAGTCTACTAGTAGTTAAGTATGGGGGGAGTCAAAAGTTAATTGCAGATTTCTGACTACACAGGGGGTCAATGCCACTAACCTCCATGCTTTTCAAGCGTCAGTAGTATGAGAAAATGTGTTTGTGTTTTTGCTTTTTCCTTCTTTTTTTCTTTTAAACAGTTTGACATAGACAAAGAGGCTGGGGAAAGGCAGATTTACCACCGGTATTGCATGGAGCGAGCCTCTGTCCATTGTGCTCATGTGTTCACCACAGTATCTGAAATAACAGCAATAGAGGCAGAACATATGCTGAAGAGAAAGCCTGGTAATTATTATCTCTGAGTTTGTCAAAAATCTTTCAGTCCTAAATGACATTGAAGTATAAAAATTTTGTTTAAAACAAAGAAAAATCCATAAAATAATAGAGGAAAAATTGGATTCACTATTACCACCCAGATCTTTACACATATTTTAATTCTCAATTTCAGTAGCTTTGTAATAAAATGAACACTAAGCTATATCTACAACATAGTAGTGTTCGATCTGTGCTTGTTGAATGAATGAGCTATGCTTGAAATAGGCCTATGTCCTAGGGTTGTCACAGTTACTTGGTGGGTGTAAGCAAGTTAACTTTTTTATTTTAAGGAAATAAAAGTTCAGAAAATATCAGAAATTTGTGTGAGATTACGTCAGTCCTACATCTTATGACATTGCCCCATCAGTCCTGTTTAGTAGAAACATACTGTTTTACTTCTCCCAAGACCTTGAAAGCTTTTCTGGGAACTATCTCCAGATCCATCCAGAGGTTGCAATGCCAAGAGGCATGTTCATAAAACATAACTCTAGGTGCTTGGGTGGCTCAGTAGGTTAAGTGTCCAACTATTGCTTTTGACTTAGGTCATGATCTCATGGTTGTGAGATCAAGCCCCTCTCTGAGCTGACAGTTTGGAGCTTGCTTGGGAGTCTCTCTCTCCCTCTCTCTCTCTATCCCTCCCCTGGTTGTGCTCTCTCTCCCTCTTTCTCAAAATAAATAAATAAACTTTAAAAAAATTTGACTGTATCACCTGGCCACAGCAGATTGGTCCAGAGGTAGATACCCACCATAAACCAGGCCAATCAGAATACTCCCACAGGAGGGAGTCTAAACAGGTGAGTCTGTATGAATGCACTCTTGTATAACAGAAATGTCAGCTTTGAGGGGCATCTGGGGGCTCAGTTGGTTGAGCGCCCAACTCTTGATTTTGGCTCAGGTCATGATCTCACAGTTGGTGAGATGGAGACCCACTGTCAGCACAGAGCCTGCTTGGGATTCACTCTCTCCCTCTTTCTCTGCCCCTCCCCCACTCCATCTCTCTGCCTCAAAATAAAATAAATAAACATTAAAAAAAAAAAAAGAAATGTCAGCTTTGAAGCTGTTGGCAGTGCCCATTTTTCTTCTATGTTGTATGGGATGCAAAGAAGACTAACCTACAGTGGAGTACAATGAAAAGCAGAAACAGACTCTAGATTCTCCACAGTGATTTAAACTAATGGTTTAAACCAATTCCTGAAGCCCAGAGAAACCCTTGCCATGAGACACTAGCATCCTGTGAATAAATTCCTCATTATTATAGATAAACCAGGGTTAGGACCTATTCACACAGTGTTAGCACTGGGTCTGTTACTTGCGACCAAACAGTCCTAATTAATATATCCTCTTTCTTTAATCCCTGTGATCTTGTCTCTGGTTGTTTTTCTTCCAAATATAGGTTGTTGAATGTCTAGAGGAAGTATTTCAAGGTGCCAGATAATTTAAAAAAAAAAAAGAATCCAAGAAATTTGAATCATGGCAGAATAAAGAGCCTATTCCTCTTTTGTCTTTCCAAGTATTCTCCAGCATTCAGTTGGATTATCACTGTCATGTCCCTTACAGAAACGTACTCCATCACCATGCTATTTCTTTCTTGCATATTTCCGGTTTCTTGCATACAGTATCTTTTTCTGAGCTTACAAAAATACTTGTGGGTTTTTTTTTCCTGTTTTAAAATAAAACTTTCTCTTAAAGCTACTATCCTATCTGCACAATCTCATCCTTATATAGCTTTGTTTGTGAAACAATGAAAAAAAAATTCCAGAGGAAATAAAGTCATAATAAGGAGATATTCACATACATTTTGGGCTTCTATATCTTTTTGGACAATACAGCTGACCACCACAGTAGATAAAGGCATAGATCTCAGAGCCAGGCTGCCTTGTTTTTAAATCCTACCTCTTTTACTTTGTAGTTACTTGGCCAAATAATGTAACCTCTCAACAGGCCAGTTTCTTCATCTGTAAAATGGGGATAGCAAAATAACTTATACTTCTTGTGGCTTGACAAAAATTAAATTAATATTTATCAAATATACTAGAGTCTAGCACAAGGTAAGCACTACATAATGTTATGGAAAGATAAATACATTATAAGGGAGGATTGTCTACTATCCAGATCACACTATACATTTCATCTAGGAATTATTCAGGAGGGCTTTTACTAAAAACTTTGGCAACCTAAAATCCACTCTGCTGTGGGGAGGTATGCAAAGGAGTATAGCATTTGCCCAATTACTTAGTAAAAACTCATAAGAACCATGAGTTGTTTATATGAGAAATGACCAAGAAGCCTGAGTTGATTTTGTGGAACCATTTCAAAAGGGAGTTTGTTGGGGCCCCTGGGTGGCTCGGTGGGTTAAGCATCTGACTTCGGCTCAGGTCACGATCTTGCGGTTCCAGCGGTTTGAGCCCTGCATCAGACTCTGTGCTGACAGGTCAGAGCCTGGAGCCTGCTTCAGATTCTGTGTTTCCCTCTCTCTCTCTGCTCTGCCCCCACTCACACTTTTTGTCTCTCTCTCTTTCTCTCTCTCAAAAATAAACAAACATTAAAAAAAAACTTAAGGTAGTTTGTTAACTGTAAAATATCCTTCAAAAATAATGGCGTATTTATAATTTTAACTCAAATCTCAAACCTAGCAAAAATCTCCAATGCCATATGTTAAATTTTTTTGACATAGCTTTTTTTTTTATCTCATTTGTTTTTACTGCTACTAAATGCAACAACCCATGTATTCAAGTCAGTAGGTAGCTCTAATTTTTTACTCTGAGTAGTCTCTATCTTTCTTGTCACAGACTAGTATTCTGGAAAACAAAAATGTCTTCCTGCTTGAGTAAAATCTTCTGGGAATTAGAAATAAAGGCTTGCCTTTCCAGTTTTCCAAGTGGAGAGAACATTTCCCACATAGTCGGTCAAAATAAGTTGCTAAGAGGTAGTTCAGTGTACAAAATGATTAAGACACAACACGTGGAGGCATAATGCATGGATTCTACTCCTACTGACACTTGTGTTCTCAGACAGGTTCCTTAACAACTCTGTGCCTCTGTTTCTGTCTCTGAAAATGCAGATAAGAACACCTACTCCATTGGTTTTTGCAAGGATTAAATGAATTACATTTTAAAGTGTTTAGAATAGTGCCTGGTGTATAGTAAGCAATCAATAAAGGAAAATTATACTAATCATTATTGGTGCTTTTAATTAGATGTTTCATTGTACTAGTTAATATTATTTTGGTCACACACTCCTGATTTCCTATGTCAACAATTTATTGTGAAGTGTTACGAATTTTTAGTTCTATGCTAGAAACTAGAAATGTTAATAGACATCTAATTTTATATATTTAAGCACACTATTTTTCTACAATGGTACCCCTCCCAAGAGAAGATATTTATGGTGATCTTATGTTTGCTTTTCCAGATGTAGTTACTCCAAATGGCTTGAGTGTTAAGAAATTTTCAGCAGTACATGAGTTTCAAAATCTACATGCCACGTACAAGGCCAGGATCCAAGATTTTGTTCGAGGTCATTTCTATGGGTATGCTTTTCTTTATTTAAAAAAAAAAAAAAGCACGGGGGCACCTGGGTGGCTCAGTCAGTTGGGTGTCTGACTTCGGCTCAGGTCATGGATGGATTCGAGCCCTGTGTCAGGCTCTGTGCTGACAGTATGGAGCCTGGAGCCTGCTTCAGATTCTTGTTTCACTATCTCTCTCTCTCTGCCCCTCCCCACTCACCCTCTGTCTCTCTCTCAAAAATAAATGAACATTTAAAAATTTTTTTAAAAAATAGCACATGTTTTAGGGACCTATGACATAGAGAAAACAAGATTGTTACAGTAAATGTTTACCTTTCTCAGTCCCATTAAATTTTAACAGAATTCATTTGTACATTTTGTTGCCGTTGTCTTATTTTATTTGAAACTGTTTTGTTTTGTTTTGTTTTGTTTTAGTCATCTGGACTTTGACCTTGAAAAGACTTTGTTCCTTTTCATTGCTGGGAGATACGAGTTTTCAAACAAAGGAGCTGACATCTTCCTAGAAGCCTTATCCAGGTTAAATTTCCTGCTGAGGGTAAGAACACCCTAGGTGGTACACCACGTACTACTTTTATAACAGGACTTCCTTCTGTGAGAAGTAAAGAACTTTCTGGTTTCTTAGGATGGTTTCAAGAGAATACATGATTTTGATTACTTAAAATGACAACCTTATTCTAAAAATGACTCTGGTCTTTCAATTTGCTTATTGGGATTGCTACATTGTTCACTTGTATATTTACCTGATCAGATATTTTTTAAAGAGAGCCACAAGCTTATGGTGTTATGTTTTAAGATGACATTGTAACATTCCTTCTCCTGTCCCAAGAGTTAATCGATTGAAAGATAAATGTGAGGAAATCAAGCAAACGCAGAACAAAATTTGCAATTTTTAAAACCAAAAAAGTCTTTAATGGAAGATGTGGCTTGGTATATGACACCAATAGGCTTCCTAATATTGAACTTGCTATTAGAACTCATTATCTCATCCGATTGCCATCTTCCCCCAACCTAAGAAGGCCTTCAGAGGAACATGTACCATGCACAGCTGGCAACCAAGCCTTTGCTCTCTGTACAACTGGGCAGACACACACAAATGCTTTTCCTCTCCCTACTCATCTGCCATGCCTCCCCCTGAGATTAAGAGTCTTGAATTGTGAAACTAGGAGATGTCCCACTACAGGGACACATGAAGGAGGGGGAAGGAGCCTCCCACTTCAATGTGGAATCTTTTTTTTTTTTTTTTTTTTTTTTTTTTGCTCAGGAAGGTGAGACTTGATATAGGTTCCCAGTTAATCCAGCAATAAAACTTGTGCCAGTAGAAGCAGCTATACAAAATGGTATCATGTAAAAGCTAGTGATGAAAGTTACTGGCTTATATTCTAATTCTATCATGTAGAAATATAGAATAAATAAGAGTACGCTATAGGTGATGGGTGTAGAATTTCAATCTTACTGAGATACCAAGACAATCTAAATTTTACTGAGCTCTGAACCACTGTCCAGTTAATTTTTTTTCTTGCACATAGATTTGTTTTTGCCTTAGAGCAGATATTGTACTAAGTATCCTAAAAGATTTCCTGATACCACATTAATAAGGAAGTAATACAATAATAAAGACCAGATGGATTTTTCTAGAATAGGCTGGAATAATCTTATTCCATAATATTCCTAGTATGTATCTATTCAACAAGCTTTATAAATGGAGTCAAGGCTATATCAAACATATATCATGTTTAGGGACATTATTAATCAATTTATCTATACATTTAACAGTCACTTTAAATATATATATATACACACACATATATATGTGTGTATAATAAATATATATATATATTTAATAATTTATTGTCAGGTTAGCTAACATACAGTGTATACATTGTAGTCTTGGTTTCAGGAATAGATTCCCATGATTCATCACTTACATACAACACCCACTGCTCATCCCAACAAGGGCCCTTCTCAATACCTATCATCTGTTTTCCCTGGCCCCCCCCCAATCCCCCCCCCCCATCAACCCTCAGTTTATTGTCTGTATTTAAGAGTCTCTTATGGTTTGCCTCCCTCTCTGTTTGTAACTTATTTTTCCTTCCCTTCCCCTATGGTCTTCTGTTAAGTTTCTCAAATTCCACATATGACTAAAACATATGATATCCATCTTTTTCTGACTGACTTATTTCACTTAGCATAATACTCTCCAATTCCATCAGCATTGTTGCAAATGGCAAGATTTCATTCCTTTTCACTGCTGAGTAGTATTCCATTGTGTGTGTGTGTGTGTGTGTGTGTGTGTGTGTGTGTGTATACATATATATATATATATATATGCCACATCTTCCTTATACATTCATCAGTTGATGAATTTGGGCTCTTTCCATTATTTGGCTATTGATAGCACTGCTATAAACATTGGGGTACATGTACCCCTACAAATCAGCACTCCTGTATCCTTTTGATAAATTCCTAGAAGTGCTATTGCTGTGTCGTAGGGTAATTCTATTTTTAATTTTTTGAGGAAACTCCACACTATTTTCCAGAGTGGCTGCATAAATGTGTGTGTGTGTGTGTGTGTGTGTGTGTGTGTGTGTGTGTTTAATGTTTATTTATTTATTTTGAGAGAGAGAAAGAGAGAGTGCAAGCAGGGGAGGGGCAGAGAGAGGGAATCCCAAGCAGGCTCTGCACTGTCAATGTAGAGCCCAATGCGGGGCTTGAAGTCATGAACTCCAAGATCATGACCCCAGCCAAAATCAAGAGTGGGACACTTAACCGACTAGGCCCCCAGGTGCTCCTAATAGTCACTTTATTTTTAAGTGTGAAGAAAAAGCCAATTGCTATTTTAGACATCAAAGATAATTATAATACTTGGAGAAATTGAAAGATAGCATTCTTTCAGATAGTACATTTATTCTTCTCTAATACAGTGGCTATTCCTGGAGTGAGTTTCCTATTCTATGACTTCTGTAGATTTTTTTTTTAATGTTTATTTATTTTTGAGAGAGAGACAGACAGAGCACAAGCTGGAGAGGGGTAGAGAAAGATGGAGACACAGAATCACAGAATTCGAAACAGGCTCCAGGCTCTGAGCTGTCAGCACAGAGCCTGGTGCAGGGCACAAGCATGAGATCATGACCTGAGCTGAAGTCGGACGCTTAACCAACTGAGCCACCCAGGTGCCCCTCCTATGACTTTTTTTAACCCCAGAAAAGCACTGTAATTATCAATAGCAGTTGCTCTATATTTTAGCTGGTTAATGAAAATATTTTATGTGTGAATATTCAAATTGTTAGTAAATCCTGACTGAAAGCCCAAATAAAATAATATTTCGGAGTCAGCTTCAGGAAAGTGGGTATAATTTCTCTGTCAATCATAAATAAGTATTCCTTTTATCTAAAGATAATGTAAAATACTATTTTTTTTTTTAAGTTTAAGGTCCATCTGTTGATGTTTTCTTTTATCTGTGGTAGTTGACTGGTTCTGTTTCCTAATCCCTCATTAGATGCATAAAAGTGACGTCACAGTGGTGGTGTTTTTCATTATGCCTGCCAAGACAAACAATTTCAATGTGGAAACCCTGAAAGGCCAGGCAGTGCGGAAACAACTATGGTAATCTCATGTCCTATAAATGTTCTCAAGCAGTAAGTGTAGAGATTTTTTTTAACATGCATAATTTCTGATATATCTTTTTGGACTGTTGTGTTTTTTTTTCCCCCTTAATATTATTATAGCACAAATGCTACTCACTTCTCATTAGGCTATTATGTCAGATTATGGAATGCCTATTGGACTATGTTACTGTAAAAGCTTTGGAATGAACCACTGTGGAAGGATAAAACCTCTGTAGAAATCTTTACTATTTTTTTAGACTTTTTTTTTTAACATTTATTTATTTTTGAGACACAGACAGAAACAGAGCATGAGCAAAAGAGGGGCAGACAGAGAGGGAGACACAGAATCCGAAGCAGGCTCCAGGCCCTGAGCTGTCAGCACAGAGCCCAATGCAGGGCTTGAACCCATGCACTGTTATATCATGACCTGAGCTGAGGTTGGACACTCAACCGAGCCACCCAGGCGGCCCTAGAAATCTTTAAATGGGTTGAACTTAAAAAAAAAAATTCTTGTGAAAATTTAAAAATGAATGCCGAAGAGATTAGTATAATGACACCCTACATGCCCATAGCCCAGATTCAACAATTATCACAGAATTTCCCCATCTTGTTACATCTGTACTTCCAGCCACACCCCCTCCCTGCCCTCGCCTGAAGCAAAAAAATGTGAAGCTCTGTGGGCCGCTCAGTGCAGTTCTGCTGCCTCAGCTCTGGAGGTTTTAATTCAACTAGACTGGCAACCAGGAAAAACAATAGAAGAGCTTGTACCAAAGGACCTGTAATTTCAAAAAATACACTGACAAAAACATCAGCATGGCCATAGCAAAAAAAGATTACAAATTGTGACACTGTTTAAATTATAAATCTTTCAATTTATACAGGGACATTGCACATTCTGTGAAGGAAAAATTTGGAAAGAAACTCTATGATGCATTATTAAGGTAGGTGCTGGGAATCCTGACCACTTCAAACATTTTAGGGCTCCACTGTTCAAATTTAACAATTTACACTATAATGTGTTTCCTTTGTTCCAATATAAAGGAATTAGTAGACTTTGAATACGTATTATGTCATGTGAACAGGTTTTGTTTTCTCTTTCATCTGGCAAGTAGTTATAAACAAGATGTACAAATGAGAACATATTTACATAAGTAAATAGGTTCTAATTCAATGGAAGTCTCATTAAGGATTATATGTCAATGTGAAATGGAGGGACATTTCACAAGATGTTTGAGTCAAAAAATACATGGACTTTATATATTAAATACTTATATTTACTCACATATTAAAATATTTATTAACATTAAGTAATGTTAATTAATCTATATTTACTTTATGAATGATAAACATTAAATGCATAATGAAATAAATTAAATATATAAATTTATAAAATAAAATCTAAATAATCAAATCAAATTAAAATGTATTATAAAATAATAATTATATAAAATATTTGGATTTTATTATAATATGAAGAGAAAGCTGTGTTATCTTCTGATCGATGGTGGCAGGCATGAATCATTTCCTTTTACCAGTAAAAATATTAACTCATAGATGGACAGTTATGGCCACTTTGGAACATGGTACTCAAGACTAGGCTAAATATGATGAAAATGTCCTTTTCATGGTCAACATTAATGTTTAAAAATTTTCATTTTCTTTTATGCTATCAAAATTGTTCTTTTATTTTTCTTCATGCTTTAGGAATTTGTCTATAAGCTTCATCAGGAAACCATATGTTTTTATATTTATATTTATATAAAACTCTGTTTTATATTTACTTTTGAAGTGCTTGAAACAGAGTCTGACACATAGGAAACATTGAATTAGTGCCAGTTATTTTTATTTTTGTTATTAACACGGTTTTCCTCACAGAGGAGAAATTCCTGACATGAACAATATTTTGGATCGAGATGATGTAACAGTTATGAAAAGAGCCATCTTTTCAACTCAGGTAACAAGGACAAGAGTGCCCATCACTTCCCGAGATTGTTAAAATCAATTTAGATCAATATTTGAATTCATTGGAATGGGCTAGTTTGGGAAATGTTTAAGCGTAAGAGCTAGAAAAGTCATTTTTTATGCATTCACCTAAATAATAACTTTGCTTGTTTTATGGGTGCTTTTCAGGGCTCTTTTGAACATTTTCATGGAATGTATCTTGTATCCACTTAAAAAACTTGTTTGGAATGAATATATCCATTTGAAAAACTGTATATATTGCAATGACGATAAAATCATCCCTAAAATTTTCAAAAAGCAGAGCCGGGATACCGGGGAATTTTGAGTCATGATAGAGAAACAGTGACTGTTTCTCAGTTGAGTGAACTTATTGCAAAAAATGGAAGCTAGGTGTCACATCTTGTCACAGTAGTGAGGCAACTCACTAGTGAGAAACAGTGACTGTTTCTCAGTTGAGTGAACTTATTGCAAAAAATGGAAGCTAGGTGTCACATCTTGTCACAGTAGTGAGGCATCAGGAACCATCAGAGGTCAGCCCTGCTAGGAAGGATCCAGGAAAGGCATCCATCTTGAGTCAAGATTTCAGGACACCTTCATTCTAAATAAATCCTGAAAGTAGTCAAGAAGTCTAGGCCTTTCACATAGTGGCTGCAGGTGAAAAACAAAGGTATCATAATATCTGAAGGAAGTTCTTCAACCCATTATCCTCCTCTGAAACACACACAAAACTTAGTCATCATCATTACTGTCATTTCAGCAGACTGAAGGCTGATGATGTGTTGCCAATGACCTATTGTTGAAATTAGTCACACTCATTCTTTCCACAACTGACATTTTCTTTCCTCTATGACTTCAGCGACAGTCTTTGCCTCCAGTGACCACTCACAACATGATTGATGACTCCACTGATCCCATCCTCAGCACCATTAGACGGATCGGACTTTTCAACAACCGCACAGACAGAGTCAAGGTACAACTAATTGTTTACATAGGGCATTTCAAAATGACATAGAATATATTTTTGAGAGTTTATTAGAAGCCTCCCGTGTTTGTTTTGACACCTATCAGAACTATTTCAGATGATATTTCTTTAAAAAAATTTTTTTTCATTTCATTTCATTTATTTTTGAGAGAGAGAGAGCATGAGCAGGGGAGGGGCAGAGAGAGAGGGAGACAGAATCTGAAACAGGCTCCAGGCTCTGAGCTGTCAGCCCAGAGCCTGGCAAAGGGCTCGAATTAGGGAACAGGGAGACCATGACCCGAGCTGAAGCTGGATGCTTAACCAACTGAGCCACCCAGGCACCCCTCAGATAATATTTCTAAAAAAATAATTGTATTTCCTGTCTTGGGTGATTAAAATATAATGACTATTTTAGTATCATTCTTAACGTTGTACAAGACTGGCAGTAAGAATGAGGAAATTGCCTCATTTTTAATGATACAAATATAATCTAAGAATTACTTTAATTAGTGAATCTCTGAGATGAGCATGACTTTTCTTTGTTTCTTCCTGATAAAGTTCAACTTTAAAGGGATAATACGAGAAGCTTCCGGTTTCAGAGAGTGTGGCTAATGATATTTTTATAGAATTTTCTATAGACCAAGTCATTCTTTTTGACCGTTGAGTTTCTACAATGATTAAGCACAGTGTTCATTGCATGAATAAGACCTGGTTTCTGCCACTGTGGAGCTTAGTCTATAGGACGTTTACCGAGGGCCAAATATGTTCCAGGTACAGTGCTTGGTGCAGGGCACAATGGTGAACATGTAAACGATAGTTGCTGATCCCTACTCAAGCCATTCACCAGTATTCCAGATGAAGTTGTCATAAGCTTTTACCAATCTTTTCAAAGGTCTCACTTCTTCTTCTTTCTTTCACCTTATCAGGTGAACAGAGAATTCAATGAGATCTAAATTCCTTCAGTACCCCTCAAATATAAATCTTGACCTATTATTATTTCTTTTCCTTTAGGTTCTGAGGGTGTTCTGGGATCTCATTCCCCTGTTAGTCCTCCCTTATGCTCCAGGTTTACTAGCTCCTTCCCTTGCTGTCATTCCTTAAATATTCTCACATTAATAAGCAAACAAGCTTTGCCTTAACCTGGTCTCCTCTTGATGTTTTTAAATGTTTCTGTCTTTTCCACACTTCTCTGCAAAATTTCTTGGAAAAAAAAATAGTCCATTCGTATATTCATTCCTCATCTCGCATTCACTCCTTGGTACAAGCATGAGTGGGTGTGGCAGAGGGAGACAAGTTAAGGGCGCCCCACCAAGTACAGCTGAGAGATGATAAGGGCCCTTTACAAAGGCCATGCCGGAAGTGCTGGAGAGGACGGAACAATGGTGGTTGCCTACAGAAAAGATCACACTTAGTGACCCATGGTCATTGGGAAGGAAAAAGAGGGTGAAGGCAAGGATGATAGCTTCATTATTTAATCAATACTTTCTAAAATCTAAGGAAAGGCATTATCAGAAGCTTGCTTGAGGGTCAGGTCACATCATGAATTGAGTTCTGTTTTTGATAGATTGAGTCTGAGTTACATGTGAGCTATTCAAGTAGAGATGTTTCGTGTGTACTTAGAAAACAGAGTCTAGGTTTAGAAGGGAGCTGTCAGTGCAGGGGCAGTAGAGGATACCGGGGAATGCCAAACCTGCTGTGCTGGAAGACCAGCTTGAGTGAGCAGAGAAAAGTGTTGACCCAAGAAAACTTCAAGATTTAAGAGATTAGAGGAAAAGTCCGTGGAAGAAAGGAGCAAGAGTCAGAAGAGGAAAAGTATCTCAGAAATTAAGTCAGGAGGAATTTTCATGATAGTAGATAGTAACAGCTCATAGTGCAGAATTAAATGATAGAAGCTGTTTATAAAATATCCCATGCGGTGTTACCCATCCAATTTAAACACATTCTGTGCACACACACACACACACACACACACACACACTCATGCAAAATATGTGCTATAGAATTATGGGTGACTTATTTTTTCATTTGTGTTTCTACATTTCCAAAAGTTTTACCTGTAGCACACATCACATAATAGGTAGGCTACAAATTTTTCCCTGAAAATGCAGGGATGTATCTCCCAAGGGTGCACCATCCTTTACGTTTTTCAGCACGATTGGATCTGCAGAAACATACCTTACTTCAGTATCAGCACTAATTTGACCTCGTTTTCATGTAATTAGACTGGTCCTTCTCAAGTCCCCCCCCCCCCCCCACCTTAAAAAGGAAATAGTGGCAGAAGGAAAACTTATGAATTTCTTTTCAGCTTTACAGAACTTTGTATGTCACACTTATATTTAAATCTGTGGTTCTTCCCCTGAGGACTTGTTGGGTGCCTGGCACATGATATGTATAGTAAATACAGATGGCACAGGAAGCATGGAACCATGGCTGTGGTTCATGCTTCCTTTGCTCTTGGGAAGACTGAGCCTGGAAGGTCTCTTGAAATTAAGAGCTCTGAACAAAGTATGCTTTGCTGACCTGTGTTGTTGTTTTTTTAAGTATGGTAGAAGTGAAGCAATTTCTCAGGAATGGACAAGTACATATTTCTTAAGTATGTCAAATGCTTTCCTAACTCTGTGTCTTTGTTTTTGTTATTCTCTCTTTCTCAAGTGCCCTAACTTCAGCCGCTCTAACAATTCCTTTGGGATCCAACCTAGAAGTCATCTCTTCCTTTATTTGTTCTTAACATGCATTCATCTACTCCAAATAGAACAATTGCCTCCTTATGTGCATCCTCAAGATGATTTCTATCTACTGCAAATTAGGAATCATCACACTGAATTATTTGTATTTTTAAAATATTTATGTCCATTCCTCCAGTGAGACTGGGAGTTCTTTGAGGCAGCGATTATGTCTCATATGAATTTTCTCAGTTTTCATTCTCTGAGAGGCAGACACCAAGACAGGATTAGATGTGGAAACACTTGTTGATGAAAATGCCTGTGAAGGATAAAGAGGTTGAAGGCAAAGGCAGGCAGGGAGGGGTAGTCAGACAGGTGGAGAGAGCAGGGAGGAGGATGAGGAGTAAAGACCCACAGACTGCAGCCCAGTTGTAAAAATTGCTCAACCTTTTTTTTTTTTTTTTTACAGAAAGGAAAGTCAAATGTCATTAACAAAAACTAGAATTAATAAAAATTCACAAATAAATGAAAAATATGCACACATAGCAGCACTATGTAGTGACTCATGAGGGGGAAAAACAGACCATTAACATGGCTGGTCAGTTAGGGGAAGGAAACACACACGCGCGCACTCACACACACAGAGGCACATGCACTCCTGTGCCCACACACAAAAATAGTTTTCAACAGTACAATCTATAGCTAACACAGATTCAGAATTATTTTACAGTGCTTCCTTTCTTAATACAAAAGATGCCCATGTGAGGTGTGTGTGCGCACACACGTGTGTGTGATTGTGGTTTACTGTTGACTTATTTAAAATATGATAAGTGTTACTACATATGTCTTTTCCCTGTTTCTAAACCTTTCCTTTATGTTTTACCTTGACAAGTTTTGTTCACCTATCAGTTTCAGGTTGGTAGGCAGATGGGTGCCTTGCGACAATTTTAATAGGGATTCCTATTCACAGTAGGGATTTTTCCAAACAAATGTCACCCATTTAAAAAGTCATTGGTTGGGCAGAAATGAGTTGGCCCTTGTCCCCACCTCTGCCAAGTCTATAGGCTAAGAGCAACTGCTGTAGTTTCTCCACAGGGGAAGCAGTTGGGGCTGTCAATCAAGATCCCTTGTCTGGCTTTAATCTCTGCCACTTAATCAGTTTGTAAAATGACATAATGGACTTCAGTCTTCTCATCTGTGAAACGGTGGTCAAATAAACCCACACTCACAGAACTGTTGTGAGGATTAAATAAATGATGGATGTTGCCTTTAATGTAGTACCTGGTGCATAATAATGCAGTATAAATGTTAGCTTTTATCTGTACTTAGCCCTATACTAGCAAATCCTGGTACTCAATGACTCTTAGAAAAGAGGTGTAAACAGTTTGATGAGAGTAGAGAATGGAGGACTTATCTTTGCCTGGAGGACTTGATCACGTTTTATAAAATGGATGACCTGTGAGCTAGATCTTAATTGAGGAGCCAGCTGGAGTTTATCATGCCGGTATCAGTTGATCATGAAGATAACAGGCAGAGGAAGTAGATGAAGAGGCCCAGAGATATAAAACCACATGGCTTATGTAGAGTGAATGGGGAAGGAAGTTTGTCTCATACAAATTATGTTTATACAGTTACACTCATGAATCTTTTGAGACATTCATTGATTATTATCATAAAGCAAACACTGACACAAGAAATAAAAGAATAACTCCTTCATAACAATATACACTCAAAGCACTGAGATGGATTTGGGTCAATTCAGAATCAGGTATTTTATTTTATGAATGGTATCCTTTAAAAGCTTAACACTAACCTTAAAAGCTTAACTAATGTAAGTGCATATTTGATCATCTGAATATTTATAGAACTCTATCGAGTGATTCTTAACCTTCAGAGTGCAATGATGAGCTCTCCATATGACTGGCCATTTGATTCAGGAAGTGTTGCAGATTATTTTGAATTTGAATTTATCATCAATTCTGTCTCGGCAGTGTGTGTAGTGGGGAAACCCCACAGTGCAGATTCCAGGTCTTGACCCTGTGCCACCACTCAGTGAAAGTAAATTAACTTCCTGGGATCTTGATTCCCTCACAGGATAAATATGGTCAGGCAACTTTTTGGTTTTTATTTGTTTTTTCCCTACTGATCCAAGGCCTGCTGTGAGCCAGGTTCTCTGCTAGGGGGTTTTGTACACAGGATCTCATTTAATCCTCCCTATGACCTTGGGCTGACCTCAAACATCCTTTCCTCTGCCCTGGGCCCTTGTAATTGGCTGTTTAGGGCCCACAGGAGCTGTTCTCTTATTTTAGTTGTGCTGTTATTCTGTTTGGCTGGAAACAAAACGAATGAGCCATGATGTTTTCATGTTCCGAAATGGTCTTTGGAGAGTACAAATTTTCCTAGGCTTCCAAATGCCAAAGTAGACACAATGAGTTTTGAATCCCTGTTTGCTGATATTTGCCAGGAGTACAGTGGGCTGCCCATTTGATGACTGCCTGGACACAGTCAGTATCTGTGTTTTGTTGCTTTCCTACTGCAGTACTTTGCACATGATAGGAACTCGGGTCTTGCTTTATGGAGGAAAACATTTTACCTATTTTTACTTTGCTGTTTGTGTCAATTTTGGATGTTTTACCATTTTATTTTTTTAAGTTTAACCTATCTCCTGTTTATGGATCTCCTGCAATATAACTAATGTATATAATTTATTTCTAATGTTTATAATTTATTTCTAAAATTAGGGTAATATCGGGTGCCTGGGTGGCTCAGTCGGTTAAGTGGCCGACGACTGATTTCGGCTCAGGTCATGATCTCACGGTTCATGAGTTTGAGCACCACACTGGGCTCCACTCTGACAGTGCAGAGCCTGCTTGGGATTCTCTCCTTCTGCCCCTCTCCCACTCGTTCTCGCTCCCCCCACCCTCCCCTTTCTCTCAAAATAAATAAATAAATAAACTTTAAAATAAAATAAAATAAAATTAGGGTAATGAGAATATCATGATTCTGCTAGGATTAAGTGAATTGATATATGAAAACATTATTTATAATATAGAACATATTATATAACTGTTATTGTTCTTATATATCTAAATTAGGGTTTTTCTTGAAAGTAATCTCTTTGGAAAAATATAGAAAAATTTATCTTTGGAAAAATATATACTTATTCTTTTATTATATTATATTATGTATATATGTATGTATATTATGTATATATGCAATATAAACAATATATATTTATATGTATATTATAATATATACACATTATAAGCATATATATTATAAACATATATATAAGCATATATATGTTATATATTATATTATATATATGTTTGCATATGATGTATATGATGTATATATACACAATATAAATACTATAATATACAGTATATGAATTTTATATATATAATTATAATCCCAATACTTTAAAATCAGATTTTATTTTCTAAATTTTTTTCTTTTTTTTAAAGTGTATTTACTTATTTTAAGAGAGAGAGAAAGAGCACAAGTTGGGGAGGGGCAGAGAGAGAGAGAATCCCAAGCAGTCTCTGCACTGTCAGCTTGGAGCCAGATGTGCAACTCAAACTCATGAACTGTGAGATCATGACCTGAGTTGAAGTCAAGAGTCAGACACTCAACCAGCTGAGCCACCCAGGTGCCCTCAGATTCTATTTATTTTTAATAACTACTTAACTATGGGGAGAAACTAACAAATTACCTAATAATGATTCAAGAAAAATGTTAATAAATAGGAGAAATAGCAGAATTCTTTCATCCAAGTAACCAGTTAAGTAGCTTTTCTATTCATAGCTTTCTAATGATAGCCATTGTCTCCCTTGTCCCTGCCTTTGCATAACATTACAGGCAGCATAGTCCCAGTAGTGGCTCAGACCAGCCCACGAGAGCCAATTGCTAAATTTTCAGAAATTTTGTGAGCCAGTTTTAAAAACAGATATTTTAAAAAATTAAATTATATCAACTGGGGCCTGGGTGGCTCAGTCGGTTGAGATCTGACTTTGGCTCATGATCTCACTTTCCATGAGTGCAGGCCCCGTGTCGGACTCTGTGCTGACAGCTCTGAGCCTGGAGCCTGCTTCAGATTCCGTGTCTCCCTCTCTCTCTGCCCCTCCCCCACTCATGCTCTGTCTTTCTCTCTCTCTCTCTCTCTCTCTCTCTCTCTGTCAAAAATAAATAAATATCTAAAAATAAACTTAAAAAAATTTTACTTAAAAAATATTAATCAAAAACTTAAATTATATCAACTTAAAATATAAATCAATTATATTAAAATGAAAGGTAATGCTCAAAAAACATCACATACTTATTGTTTATTACATTCTATGATTACCTATGCACTTGAAGTTATTTATGGCTATTGTGCCCACACGGTGGAAATATTCTATAAGGACGTGCTACTGCCCTTCCTATTTCTGGTTCAGTGACATCACATTGATAACTTGGAACTGGCCATGGTGGGAGTCTCTAGAGAGTGAAGACAGTGAACACTACCCATCATGGCTTGATTAATTGTGTCTCGATTGTCTAAACTTAAGAAAGGGATAAAGTATTAACAATGCAGATTAAACTTAAAAGGATTGTGTTTAGGAGCGCCTGCGTGGCTCAGTTGGTTAAGCAGCCGACTTAGGCTCAGGTCATGGTCCCACGGTTCATGGGTTCAAGCCCCACATCGGGCTCTGTGCTGACAGCCTGGAGCCTGCTTCCCATTTTGTTTCTCCCTCTTTCTCTGCCCCTCCCCCACTCATGCTGTCTCTCTCTCTCTCTTTCTGTCATAAATAAATAAACTTAAAAATTAAAAAAAAAAGGGGGGTTGTGTCTATGGTTGTTACACAAAATTGTGAGTGGCACAAAAACATGAGGAGATATTTTTCCAGTATTCAAAGGCTAATGTCCAACTCAGGGAAGAAGTCACTCATGTCACCAATGAACCTATGAAGTTCTGACATTTATCTCACGTCAGAACTACTACGTTCAGGCATTGAAACCATGTACTAGTTCTGAATACAAGATTTTGGCCAAAGCCAACAAAAGCATTTGGGAGTATTTAATCATCTAGAATTTATAATAAGGAGTACATTACATATATATTTAATAAACTATTCTTTAGATAAGTTTTAGGTTCACAGCAAAGTTGAGCAGAAAGTACAGAAAGCTCCCATGTACTCCTTCCCTGGGAACATATGTAGCCTTCCCCACTATCAATATCTCCAACCACAATGGTATATCTGTTACAATTGGTGAACCTATACTGACACATTATTACCTACCAAGGTCCGTAGTTTACATTGTTTGTACCTTCTGTGAGTTTTGATTAATGTATGACATGTATCCATCATTACAAAATCATACAGAATAGTTTCACTGTCCTAAAAATCTTCTGTGCTCTGCCTATTCAACCCTGCCCCCATTTGAGCACTGATCTTTTTATTGTCTCCATAGTTTTGCCTTTTCCAGAATGTCAAATAGTTGGATTCATACAATATTTAACCTTTTCAGATTGGCTTTTTTTCACTTAGTAATATACATTTTTTTTCCATGTACATTTTTCTTCATCGCTTGCTAGCTCATTTCTTTTTAGTGCTGAAAAATATTCCATTGTCTGGATGTACTGCAGTTTATTTATTCACTCACCTATTAAAGGATATTTTAACGGCTCCCATGTTTTATCAATTATGAATAAAGCTGATACAAACATCTGTGTGTAGGTTTTTGTGTGTACTTTTTTTATTATTTGGAAATTGTATGCTATACATCTTTTATATCAGTAAAATGTGTAGTAAATTTATGTACAAATATATACTTATATTTTGATTTTTCATTCTTAAACATTTACCTGGACACCACTGCTTTAAAAGACCATGGTAAACACTTTGGACTTTACTCTGAGTGAAATGGGAAGCCACTGAAGGATTTTGAGCAGAGGAGGGGTTGGCATTTTTAAAGGTTCCCTCTAGTCGTTGTACTGAGTAGACACCTTGCCAGAATAGAAACAGGGAGATGGATTAGGAGGTGATTACCCCGAGGTGAGAGAGGATTGTGATTTGGATGAAGGCTTCTAGTCTGATCTAATTTAGATTAGATTCCTAGTATCTCTGTCTCTTAGCTCGGTTACTCTGGGCTAACTCATGCCTGGGGCAATGGAGAATGGCCTATTACATAGCTCTCCTCTTTGCTGCCTGAGGTAGGAGCAATTGAGAAATAAGACAACAGTCAGCCACTAGAAAACAAAATAAAATCTTTATTGTTGGGATGCCTGGTTCGCTCAGTCGGTAGAGCATGTGATTCTTGATCTCAGGGTTGTAAGTTTGAGCCCCATGTTGGGTGTAGAGATTACTTGGAAATAAAGTCTTAAAACAATACCCTTATTGTCAACGAAATCTGGGTTGAAGGATGTAGTTCAGCATGAGAACAAAAACGGGCACATTTTTCCTCCAATCTAGGCCTTGGAACCTGAGGGAAAGTAGGTCCACAGACTAGATACACAGAATGGAGAGAGAGAGAAATGCACCCACACTTTTTTCTTTTCTTTTTACTCCTCTCTCTCTCTCTCTCTCTCTCTCTCCCTCTCTCTCTCTCTCTCTCTCTCCCTGAATCTAGAACACAAGGATTCTACAGTATCAGAATACCAAACGGTAGATTTTTTGCTTTAATTTCTTCTATTCTTTTTTTCTCATTAGAATTTTCCCTTTTTTAGGTGATTTTGCACCCAGAGTTCCTATCCTCCACCAGCCCCTTATTACCCATGGATTATGAAGAGTTTGTTCGAGGTTGTCATCTAGGAGTTTTTCCTTCATACTATGAACCATGGGGTTATACTCCAGGTATATGGCTTGTATAGATTGGGGAATGTTTTAAATTTTATTAATATTTTATGCATATAGATATAATATTCAAAGCTGATATGTAACTCCACTAAGGTTAAATTATAATAATACATTATATTACAAAGAAAAAGAATGTTTTATAAAGATTACATGTTATTGAGTTATCTCTACCAGTCCCAACTATCCATGTGAAGGAGAAATTGACTACAAGTAAATTTAATATGAAAAACAATGGTCCAGCAAAAGTAGTCTCTAAAACTTATTTCAAAGTGGGTTTTTTAAAAATTAATGGATGTATGTAATTTTTTTTAAATTTTTTTTTTTCAACGTTTATTTATTTTGGGGACAGAGAGAGACAGAGCATGAACGGGGGAGGGGCAGAGAGAGAGGGAGACACAGAATCGGAAACAGGCTCCAGGCTCTGAGCCATCAGCCCAGAGCCCGACACGGGGCTCGAACTCACGGACCGCGAGATCGTGACCTGGCTGAAGCCGGATGCCTAACCGACTGCGCCACCCAGGCGCCCCTGTATTTAATTTTTAATAGGGAACACATTCACATAGTTAAAGAAATAAATAATATAAGAAGGTGTACAGTGAAAAGTTTTCTTCATACCCTTGTCATTCAAAAAAGAGGTACTTTTAAGATAAAATGCCAATTCAGTGGTAGGTATTATGACCAGTGACATCCTTCCATTCAGGCCCTTTTACCTCTTCATCCTCCTTTTGTTCTTTTCTCTCTAGTGGTGGATTCTTGGATCCACTATCTGTTTTCCATTTTTGTCCCTTATGAGCATGGTTGTCATTGGTATCAAGAGCACTCAATTTGTATTTGTACAGAAATGCCTATTAAAAAGGAAACAAGTACTTTACATATATGACAGTGGAAAGAATGTAATACTAACTTTTCCTTCTCACATTGGCAATCAGAGATTTTCCTTTTTATTTAAATATAATTCCATTTAGAATTTTAAAAGAAAAGGTTCAGAAAATGTTTTTTACAAATAATTAATACATTTTGCTTTCTGATCTCAATGTCATCATTGCCCAACTGAGAGGCAGCCCCAGTCAAGGTTAGGGAGATCATAGGTTGAATTATGTAGAGGAAGAATTTTTCTAATCTTTGTATTCTGATCCCAGAATTTCAATATAGATTTTAAAATTCTATATAGGGGATACCTGGGTGGCACAGTCAGTTAAGTCTATGACTTTGGCTCAGGTCATGATCTTGTGGTTCGTGAGTTCAAGCCACACATCCGGCTCTCCGCTGTCACTACAAAGCCCACTTTGGATCCTGTCTCCCTCTCTCTCTGCCCCTCCCCCACTCGTTCTCTCTCTCTGTTTCTCTCTCTCTCTCTCAAATAAATAGACATCTAGATGGAAAAAGAATAAAATTCTATATAAATAGGATCTTACTTTACAACAAGAGCAACATGAAGTGTCTGCATCTTTTGACATAAGGCCCTATTCTATCATTTTAAGTTCCACCAAGAATAATTTGCCAGCAGCTGTAAAAACATGAAAACTTTTGGGGGGAAATAGATAAAGAATTATCTCCTCCTGAAATATGGCACAGAAAAGCTATTGATCTAACTCCTCCAGCTATCACTCTTGTAGTTCTAAAAATTGTTATGGGTATCAGTTCACTTTTGTAAAGATGACATCTCCTTATGAAATGCCCACATGTCATCTTAAATTGTTTATAATAGAGCGTCTATCCTTTAAGATACATCAAATGCACATTTTACTGGTGGACTTAACATTTTGTTATTGACTTTTGTTCCTTTTATTTCTAGGAAGTAACATACTTTATTATCAAGGAAGTTTCAAAAATAAAGAAGCACAAAATAAAAGCATGAATGACTGAGGGATATGGGAAGTCATTTATGTTGGGTAAAGAGAATGTTCTATAAATTACAGAGGACTTTCCACCAAATGTCATTTTATAGGACAAAGATAAACTTAACCCAAATGATAGAGGAGATACATCTAGTGTTTTAAGATAAAGGCCACCAAAGGTGTTATAAAAGATAAGTAGATAGGAAAATAAGGTTGAGAAATACTCCATAGTAAATGAGTCATTGTCTGTTTTGAATTACCCAAAAAAAGTTGGCCACCCTTCACCTAACCTATAGTTACAGGAATAACAATATCTCTTCTGTGGTGTAAGTTTGCTGTTAGCATGTTAGATAACTCTATTTGTTTTAGAATAACTTTTTATCTGATACTAAGTTTAACACACTCCAGAAAGTATTCATTTAAGTCTGTGTTTTGTGTTTTGAGAAAATCTAATGAATATTAGCACATGCTCCATTAAATTCATTCAATGAACATATACTAAGGTTATGGGTACCTGGTATTTCAATACATGTGTGTTAATGAGTATTTAATAAAAATAAGGTTCAGTGAACTTGTGTGGAATTGTAGGCAAAATTCCTTATACATATATGCATAAGAATTTTTCTGGGAAGGAAGTCCAGGTTTGCATTAGATTCTTGTATGAGTCAATAATCCCTGTCTCATTTTCTCCTCCACCAACCCCACTCCACCAAATTAGGAAACCACATCTCTCTAGAGGAAATACTTGCAGAGCAGAAGAGAAGGAAGGCCACTGTCTAAATTGTATTACTTCTTGAACAGTGGGGAAATCTTTTTTTTAACCCCAAACTACCAGTCAACCAAGAGTAATTCCATAAACAAATGTAAATTCCTTGTTAAAAATGAAGACATCCTTGTGAGAAGTAACATTTCTTTTTCTAAAAACGCTTATTTATTCATTTTGAGAGAGAGAGAAAGAGAGGGTGTCTGCGAGCAGGGGAGGGACAGGGAGAGAGAGTTGTCAGTGCAGACCCTGACATGGGCCTCTGTCCCAGGAACTGTGAGATCATATCCTGAGGCGCTCAACTGACTGAGCCACCCAGGCACCCTGAGAAGTAATACTTCTTTAAAAACAAACAAGAAAACCAAAACCAAACCAAAACAAAACAAAAACCATATCTGCTATTTTATGAAAAACAAGTTTTGACTAGAAGGTGAGAGAGGACTAGGTTCAGGGACCACTTGGAAAAGGGGAGGGATCTGTGGCATGGCAGATTAATTTGATAGGAGGAGGTGCTCATGTCCAAAGTCTATTTACTGACACCACAAACTCACCACTTACTTTGAGACATGGCTTAGAATGGAGCAAAAAACAAAACCAGCTGGAATGAGAGAGGCAGCATAGAGTAGCAGTTCCAAACAAGAGCCCTGGAGCTGAGCGCCTGCCTTCAAATCCCAGCTCTACCCCATTCCCTGGCTTTATGACATTGGGCAAATTATTTAACCTCAATTTCTTCATCTGTAAGATGGAGATAATGACAGTCTCACTTCACATGGTTGTTGAGAAGATTAAATGAGTTAATACATGTAAAGAGCTCAGTACTGTGCCTGGTACAAAATAAACATCACTATTACTAGGCAGACTTGGGCTTTTGACCCCTCTGCGTGCATTAGAGGATATAGGGACTGGTCTGAAGCCAAGCGTTTGTCTATTTCCCCGGCAGCTGAATGTACGGTGATGGGTATCCCCAGTGTGACAACAAACCTGTCCGGCTTTGGCTGTTTCATGCAGGAGCACGTGGCTGATCCTACTGCCTACGGTGGGTGAGGTTTTTCATCATTCACCCAACACAGGGAGAAGTGACCTCTAGCCAAACAAAGCACAGGGTCTTTATGGAGCCTAACTCTAAAGCTATCCGGATGATTAAAGTAATGTTTATCCTTCTTGTTTAATTAAAAGTAGATTTAATTATGTGGTTCACAGAAAACATAAAAATGCTGTTAATATTAAATATATGGTCCAAAAGACAAACCATAAAAGGCATG
This sequence comes from Herpailurus yagouaroundi, assembly GCF_014898765.1. Taxonomy (NCBI): domain Eukaryota; kingdom Metazoa; phylum Chordata; class Mammalia; order Carnivora; family Felidae; genus Herpailurus; species Herpailurus yagouaroundi. The sequence continues at coordinate 26,720,324 of NW_024412407.1, forward strand.
CTAAACTTGGACAAGTCTGGCCCTTTTATCTTTTTATTTTCTGAACTGGTTTGGCCCTTTACTATCTAGAAGTGACATTACAGTAACCATGGCCTTAGAGTATGTAGATTGGTCAGTGTCATTATTTTTTTTTTAATTTTTTTTTTTAACATTTATTTATTTTTGAGACAGAGAGAGAGCATGAACAGGGGAGGGTCAGAGAAAGAGGGAAACACAGAATCTGAAACAGGCTCCAGGCTCTGAGCTGTCAGCACAGAGCCCGACGCGGGGCTTGAACCCACAGACTGTGAGATCATGATCTGAGCCGAGTCGGACGCTCAACCAACTGAGCCACCCAGGCGCCCCAGTGTCATTATTTTAAGGGTCTGTGCCAAGTTAGCAAAATTCACTTAAATTGTTTAAGATGGCGGGAGAATTTGCATACCACCATCTCTGTGTCCATGTTGCCCAGCAGCAAGAAAGGGAGAGGGGATAGATTGCCCACACATTGCCAATTTCCTGGCCTCCTACCCTTGCATTGTCACGGTTCTCTTTCCTCAGGCTACAGCTGTGGTTCTCAGCCAGTGGTGCATGGTGGGAACACCAAGGGGCCTAAAAAAAATCACTGACACCCAGGTCTCACCCCAGAGATTCTGGTTAGTGAGGAGTCCTGGGGAGAATCCCTGATCAGGGTTTTCCTCTGCTGCCAAATTTTTTAACAAGATCCATTGTGTTGGCTGTGTGTTGGTGACAGTGGTGAACCATTAGGAGGAGATCACGGGAGAAATACAGTCTTGGAAGGGGAAAGATGAAACAGGCAGTGGGGGCTGTCAGGGAGTGGGTAATGCATGTGGCAGTCTGAGATAGAATGTAAGGAATGGGAGAAGAAATATTCCAAGGGAGAAGAAACATTCCAAGGTTAGCCCTACGTTTATCTGTGCTTTGGTTTTTGTGCCCCTCAGGCATTTACATTGTTGACAGGCGGTTCCAGTCTCCAGATGATTCCTGCAATCAGCTGACTCAGTTTCTGTATGGATTTTGCAAACAGTCCCGCCGCCAGAGAATTATTCAGAGAAACCGAACTGAGAGGCTCTCCGATCTTCTGGATTGGAGATACTTGGGCAGAGTAAGCAAGTCTGTGATCAAGAGAGCCACTTTAAAAATCCCACTGAATTATAAAAATTGAGATTCTTGTCATAATCTACAAAGTCAACTTAGTACCATCATTGTTAAAATCTCCAGTAATGTTTTCACGTACTTTTTTACTTACTATAAACTCGGAAAGTCCTAACTTCAAATCTTCATATTTAGTTTGAGCTTGTAACAGCAAATCCGTCAGGAGCTAGCTGTGATCTTACCAGTTACTCTATTGTCAGTGCTTAACTTGATGCATTACAGGTATTGGTTCATGAATATGAGGAAAACATCTAAAGAAACATTTGTATCTTGTTTGGCTCTAAGCCATAACGTGACCATATGCCTCAAATACAGTGGGAATGGGAATAACTTTGTTTTTCAAATGACAAGTACAGAAAATACCTCCTTTCAATTATGTAATAGGTTTGTAAGTACCCAGAGGTCTATATATCTTAGCACTGGATGATTTAATAAAGAATGAGTTGACTTTGCCTTCACATAATATATCTGTTTAGATATTGCTAAACTCTCCCTGAAAAATGATAGATGCTCCATTTGCAGACTGTCTACACATGCTAATGACAGTGCCTTACAATCCTGGGTGATTAATTGTACTGTCTGCATTTTGGAATAAAACCAGAATGATAAGGCTATTACAAGTTATGTTTCTTACCTAAGGTCTGAAGCAGAATTTAAGTCCAGTTTGTCTGATTATTCAGACCCCACCTTTTCCCCATGTTATACTGCTTTTCTGTGGAATGAAGCCAGTGTTTTCAGTCCCCTTAGTGCTCAATTCAGAGTTTTCAGTAAGGTCAGTATGGCTTTTCCCTCCAACATTTGTTTTAAGTTTATTTATTTATTAGAGAGAGAGAGAGAGAGAGAGAGAGAATCCCAAGCAGGCTCTGTGCTGTCAACGTGGAGCGCAATGCGGGACTTGAACCCATGAACTGTGAGATCATGACCTGAGCTGAAACCAAGAGTCTGATGCTCAACTGACTGAGCCATCCAGGTGCCCCTCTCTCCAACTTTTTGTAGTATTTCTTTACATATTCACTGGAAAATAATAAAACTATAAACTCATTTTTTTCTGTTTTTAAATTTAGGGTGAATAGGTTTTACCACTTTATTTTTTTTAATTTTTTTAACGTTTTTATTTATTTTTGAGACAGAGAGAGAGAGCGTGAACAGGGGAGGGGCAGAGAGAGAGGGAGACACAGAATCTGAAACAGGCTCCAGGCTCTGAACAGCACAGAGCCCGACGCGGGGCTCGAACTCACGGACCGTGAGATCATGACCTGAGCCGAAGTCAGACGCTTAACCGACCAAGCCACCCAGGCGCCCCAGTTTTACCACTTTAAAAATGGATTTTATAACTAGGAGAATAAGATTTTACATAATAACTTGGTTACTGAAATATATAATTTTTTAAACCTGTGAATTGGTTTTCTATCACAGTATTATCAACATGCCAGGTACCTGACATTAAGCAGAGCTTTTCCAGATAAATTCCATATGGAACCTACATCACCACCAACGGTAAGTGTTTTATGTATTGTGGATTTGTTTTGAAAACTAAATTTCTTATGTATGGTAAGTCCTACCAATACCTTTGAATTTAGAAGTTAAATACACAAACTATTATACTTTTTTCATAATTTTGCCCTAAAGCAAAGAATAGAGGAACCAACAGATCAGATCAAGTCAAAGCCCTTGATTCAGAGTTAGCCTTATGCAGATGGGCAGACAGTCAACTAATTCATGTTGTTGGAGAAGCACCCCCACATTAAAACTCTCCCTGCTTTAGTGCTTGAAACTGCTTTGTTAGACCCCCATTCTCTTGAGAGTTATTGAGAAATGAACTGCCCTGCTTTCATAGCCAGTGAATTTGCTATCCAAGGAAATGTTGAGATACAGGTGACTACTTGGCAAGAGAAAGAGTGAATTCAGGAACCACAGTAGGAGTTGGATTAGATGAGTATTCATGTAGCAGTCAGCAGTGCCCCCAGGAGTCTTCTTCTGAAGTTCACTTAGATATCTATATTCATGGCTACTTGTCACCACATTCTCTTAGAAGGATATAAGATAGGAAACACAGCTTGAAGTAGGGCAGCATCAGACATTTCTCTTCAGTGGGATTCATCCTTACAGCAGTCTACATAGCAGTCCAAAAGTTACACTTCTTTGCCACCCTATCCACCAGGTAAAAGCTTAGGTGTAAAAAAGATGAAACCTATATTATTAGGTATGAGATGTATCTTAGCTTAGTAGTTTTATGCCTCCCCCACCCCCCCCACCCCTGCCCAGGAGCCAATATCTCACAGCTTCCATGATCTCCACAAAGAATATGTACAGTTATAAGAGTCATCAAATTCAGGGATTCCCCAAAGCTATAATCCTTGTCAAGTATTTTTAAATCCTCTGAGTTCAGATGTAATCTCCCAGTCAGGAGTCACTTTTACCATAATCAATTTTGCTTAATAATACAACTTATGGTCTACCTCCATCAAGTCTCAAGGGAAATGGATCTAAAAAGTTAACCCAAGGTAGAATTTGCCCATATGGAACATGACAGCATTTTTAAAACCCTTCAGAATACAAATTCCAACTCTCATGTTCATGATTTTAATAGGGTTAATTGTTTAGCTTATTTAGAGGCAGTCACTCTACTTGATGGTAATTCACCTATATTCATCCATTTATTCAAAGTATTCAATTAGTAAGTATTGAGCTCCTGCTTTGAGCCAGGTCCTAAATGCATGACTCAGCTCGTTTTTTCTTTTCTTTTTTATTGCTTTCAGGCAAAATATCTGAACCTTGCAGTGATTGTATAGGTATGACATGATAATAATGTGCACAAATAGTTGAGATACAGAGTGACGAGGGCTGCAACTATTTTATACAGTTGTCCTCCCTGGTCAAGCATGTGTGCTCTTAAAGGGCAAGAATCTTGGTTTTCATCTTTGTTTCCTCAGTGACATTATGGTGCCAGACCCATAGTTGTGCTTAGCTCTTGTTTAACAAATGAGTTATCTGAGTGAATCTTAGGTAGAAGGGCAATTTGATTAAATCTAGTAATATTTACTCATTAACTGAACTAAAAGTAACTGGTGGAATTTCAGGGTAAACTAAGTGACCTGGCTTCCAGGACTCTTTCTAATGGTGGTTGTCCATGCATGTCCAGAATGCCCATATTCTGCAATTTCAATGAGCAAATCTGAAAGGTGACATAGAGACTGAGAATATCAGCAGCGTAACATAACAGTTGATATTAAAGGATCTGGAGTGATCATAGCCCTGATGCAAATCTTTGCCCTAACACAGGGTCATGCTGTGTGACCTTGGGCAAGTCATCTGACCTCTCTAATCCTCAGTTATCTTCTGTATGTGGGAAAAACAAATTTATTGGTGTTGTTACTAGGAATAAGATAACATAGGTAGGTAGGTAGGTAGGTAGGTAGATAGATAGATGGCACCTGGCACATTTCAGTGCATAATAAAAGGAAGTTATTTATTTAATGAATCTCTCCTGAGCTTGCTGGTATCAGAATCAAAATAAATCAAAGACAATAGCTCATGAACAGACCATAAAAAATACCCAACTATGCTTTTTTATTAAATGCACATGCAAACTGTTTACAGCATTGGAAAACTCAAAAAGTCATTATAGTGTTTGTGACTTATTTTTGTCTTTGGCAGACAGAAGGATTTAAATATCCCAGGCCTTCCTCAGTTCCACCTTCCCCTTCAGGGTCTCAGGTCTCTAGTCCTCAGAGCAGTGATGTGGAAGATGAAGAGGATGAGCGCTACAACGAGGAAGAAGAGGCTGAAAGGGATCGGTTAAATATCAAGTCGCCATTGTCTCTGGGCCGTGTTCCTCGTGGGAAGAAAAAGCTGCATGGTGAATACAAGAACTGAATTCCACGCTTGTAGAACAGAACTAATGTAGTAAGAACATAGTAAGAATGATTACTTAAAGACATGAAAATGCTACAGATTTCATTTTCTTCTTCTAACTATTACAACAGGATTTATTCTCTGCCTCCAAAGGGGAGAAAATTAAGTGAATGGCAATTTTGTAATTTCTAATAAAGTCCAAGTTATTTTCCCCTACTCCTTTTTCCCCAGTAAATTTAGGCACGAGGAAGAGTGTTCATTAAAGGAGGAAGACTAGATGTGGGGTGTTGTTGTTGTTGTTGTTTTAAGTAGGCTACAAATGTGGGACTTGAATTCACAACCTTGATATCAGGACGTGAGCTGAGATCAAGAGCCAGATGCTTAACCGACTGAGTCACCCAGATGCTCTTAGAAATGTTTTTAAAATGGTTAATGCCAGCAATAAGAATTTTCATTTGCTAGTGTTTATTTTTAAGTGATCATCACCACAATCCTTTGCTTAGTATTTATACAGCTTCCATAACTACCAAATAAGCCTCCCAGTTTCCTCACAAAGGATCCTGATCTCAGTCCTGAATGTCCACTACAAACATATTTTAATTAAATCAGTCTTTAGTGATTATTTCCATGTTTCACATGAGTCAGAACAATGAATTTCTATCTAGCTTTGTAGATAATCAAAATCCATAAGAAAACAAGCTACCTTAAATCCAGATCCTGATACCTATTCGTGCATATTTACAAGGTCACGTCTCAACTTAATGATGGGAAGATGTTACCATCTGTACTATGCCATCTGACTGAAACAATTTTTCTGTTCTTTAAAAGGAAAGGTTTTTCAAAAACTTGGTCAATCAATCAGTCTTCTATAAATGATGAACTGTTAAATCCAAATGAATTAACATGTCAATATCAACATATCAATTAAGCTTTCATTGATGTCTTGTAAATAAGACATTTAATAAGATAACTTGTAGAAAGCACCTACTATGAAATAGTGCCTTGTAAAGGATAACATTTAAAACTGTCTTTTAAAAAATTAGCAAAAAGAAAATATGGAGTCTACTTAATTATAATAAGAACAATGTTTCTAAACATATCCATGATGTGCTTAGGGACATTGCTGAGCGATTGTAAACATATCTTTGTTTTAAATGTAATTAAACCTAAGAGCTCCTGGGTGGCTGTCCATTGAGTGTCCAACTCATGGTTTTGGCTCATGTCATGATCTCACGGTTTGTGAGATCGAGGCCTATGTTGGGCTCTGCGCTGAGCACAGAGCTTATTTAGGATTCTCTTTCTATCTCTGCCCCTCTCCCACTCTGTCTCTCTCAATATAAATTTAAAAACTTAAAAAAAATTATTAAATGTAATTACTTCTAAATAGGCAAAAAAAAAAAAAAAAGAAAAAAGAAAAAAAGAAACCACCTTCATTCTTGGATTGTTTTTTTTCCCCCACAACTTGAGTATTGTTACATTTAGATCACAGTGAAAACCTTGGTTGGCATATCAGTTGACCTATATATGCAGAGCTTTTTTTTTTTTTTTTAATTTTTTTTTCAACGTTTTATTTATTTTTGGGACAGAGAGAGACAGAGCATGAACGGGGAAGGGGCAGAGAGAGAGGGAGACACAGAATCGGAAACAGGCTCCAGGCTCTGAGCCATCAGCCCAGAGCCTGACGCGGGGCTCGAACTCACGGACCGCGAGATTGTGACCTGGCTGAAGTAGGACGCTTAACCGACTGCGCCACCCAGGCGCCCCAATATATGCAGAGCTTTTAAAAAAGTTTTAGTCTGTTCAGTGTGGGATTGTCGATGGCAACAAGGTAAGAGTAACAACGACCGTGGGTCTGGGTTGAATGGCTCAGGACTAGGGGAAAACTGTAATCTAGCTCTCCACTGCTTGCCCCGTTGATGAGAACAAAGGCAAGAAAAATGCAGTTTATGTTAAATCTCCTTACAGCCTGCAGCCCACTGATAGATGCAGGACATGACATGCCTCAAGGGGTTCATGGCTGCCTTAATGCCTTAATGTTTATATTTCATTAAAGACTAAAAGCAACCTTATCTTGACAATAGCTAAATCTTCAAGGTCCTGCAAGACCCTGCTTTCAGCATACAAAAATTTCTTGGAAACTTATGTTACCCCTACCCCAACCCCCTCCACAAACTTAAAATATATAATCAGTCATCCCTCATATTTGTAGATACAGCTCTTTCTGCCCTTGGGTCCTGTCCCCATGCTATAATAAAATCACCTTTTTGCACCAAAACTATCTCAGAAATTCTTTCTTAGCTGTTCGCTCTCAAACTGAAACTACAAATCGCATCACCATTGTTAAGAAAAAGTAGATGAATGGTGGATATATGCCATAAATCAGGTCACAATGGAAGATGATTGCAAACTCACCTCATTTAGGGCCCAGGAGAAAGGGAAATAAATTACCTAAAGCCTAATCCTTGAAATATGCCCTGTGCATGCCAAATTAACCCAACATCTGCAGAGCAGTTTGGGAATGTCTGCACAGGGAGTCAGAAAATAGGAGATGGATTTGTATTATAATGTAGATATTCACTTGCTGAAGTGCCAGAAAGATCTCATGATAAAAAGGGGTTTCAGTGTTACAATAACAATGAAAATATATTCCTAGTAAGGGGGCACAATACGTCTATTCAAATGATACCCTTGGTTGGTAACTGGTTAGTCTATTGTTATTGAAAGCATGAGATTTCCTCCATAAAATAGCTTCTTAATAAAACATTTTAAAATTCAAGTGCTTTTTTTTTTTCCTGAATGAAAGAATAGTTCCCTGATTAGAAAGGAGTACAAATGATAGAGTGCATGGAAATACACTGACTTGCAAACACGTATTTTTTTTAATGTTTATTTATTTGAGCGAGAAGGTGTGCACAAACATGCGCGTGCACACACATGCGCGTGCACACACACACACACACACACACACACACGAGTGGAGGAGGGGAAGAGAGAGGGAGAGAGACAGAGAGAGAGAGAGAGAGAGAGAGAGAGAGTCCCAAGCAGGCTCTGTACTGTCAGCACAGAGCCTGACACGGGGCTGGATCCATGACCCTGGGATCATGACTGAACTGAAATCAAGAATCAGACACTTAACTGATGGAGCCACCCAGCGCCCCAGCCAGTGCAAAGCCAGGCATGTTTCTACCCTGGACTCGGTCCTCTATTCAGACAGCTGCTGCCACTGGACTCCATCCCCTTGCTCCAGTCATTTACTGTCCTTTCCCCAAGACTGACAAAGCCAGGTGAAGAGCAACAAATAGGGCTGTTAGTAGGTGACTCTGTTTCTAGCATAGTGCCTTATACACAGTTGTTGCACAAATGAATGGTCTTATTGGGAGAAACACAAGTGCAAGAAAATGGATGTTTTTCAAGAAGGTATGTCTTCATAAATTGGAGTACAGGAACCATAGAAAATAGTGTGTGCCTGACCAGCCATCAAGACATGTTTCATGCATTGCACCACCCTTCCTTCCATGTCAAGAGTTAGGGTGCGCAGAGCTGGTTTTATATATACTGATGAGACTAGAACATGTGACAAGCGCTCTGCTAATAGTTTCCCACAAGGAGGACTCAGGAGAGGGACTGGTCAAGGTGCTTGGAGAGGTCCAAAGGGTGAAGATATACTTCTATGAAGACATGTGAGGGATACAAAGAAGAGGTCATATTAGAAATAAACCCTTACTAACGGAATTTATCGTCCAGTAAGAGGAAACCAACAGGTGGCATCCCCACTTCCCTTTCTCCTGGCGCTGAAGCAAAATAATGTAACTTATTTTGATTATCCAATCAAGGTTGATAGGATACAGATGTTTATTTCTCATAACCAGATAAAAGGGAAATGCTAGTTGGAGGCTGGTTTTAACATGCCAGGGCCTCTGCCGTCCCTCTCCTCATGGGATCATTATGGTGCTGTTGGGGGAGAGGAGGCACCCACTGGGGAAACCCAGGGGAAAAAAGAGTAATTGAGAGCCCATGCTGGGGGCCAGATGGCAAAAGGTGAGAAAGGATACAGAAGCAAACAGGGAAGAGCAGTGGACACTGTCCTGTCCAGTGGGAGCTGTCCACCTGAAGGAAGTGGTATTCTAGGACATGGATGTGACTTGCAGGCAGGTATTTCCCAATTTTAAAATATAAGCCATACAATGGGAACATTTTTTGTTCATTTCAGTTTTGAAAAAGATAGAAATAAAGAGAACTGAAAAATATCCCAAGACAGACAGAATGTTATAGCAGCTGGGCAGAGGGGCCTGTATGCAACTACTATGTTAATCAGCACATCTGTATGGCAGAACAACATTCAAAGAATTCAGGCGCCTATAATATACTTGGTATTCTATACAATATTAATAGTATTATAATATAACACTGTATTATTTTATTTTATTTTATTATTTTTTTTTAATTTTTTTTAACCTTTATTTATTTTTGAGACAGAGGGAGACAGAGCATGAATGGGGGAGGGTCAGAGAGAGGGAGACACAGAATCGGAAACAGGCTCCAGGCTCTGAGCCATCAGCCCAGAGCCCTACGCGGGGCTCGAACTCACGGACCGCGAGATCGTGACCTGGCTGAAGTCGGACGCTTAACCGACTGCGCCACCCAGGCGCCCCAACACTGTATTATTTTAATAGCTGTTGGTCATTTCGAAGGTTTTTTTTAATGTTTATTTTTGAGAGAGAGAGAGAGAGAGAGAGAGAGAGAGACAGAGCACGAGTGGGGGAGGGGAAGAGAGAGAGGGAGACAGAATCCGAAGCAGGATCCAGGCTCTGAGCTGTCAGCACAGAGTCTGATGTGGGGCTCAAACTCACGGACCACGATATCATGACCTGAGCCAAAGTCAGATACTTAACCAACTGAGCCACCCACATACCTCCTGAAAGCTTTTAAAAACTCTGTTTTAGTGTGAAATACTTGAGGTTGTTCTGCTTAGTTGTGGGAAGAATTATTTCACATGATAGGGTTTTAAAATATTCTTGGAATAAGCATGATGTTTAAATAGCCAATATGTATAAGTCTATGTCAGATGAGTAAAATCTCAATATACTGGATACAAGCACTATCTAGAAAATCCACTTTAAAGTCAATTCATAATAAATGACAGGTGTCTATATAATACCACAGTTTTTTTAATGCTAGCATATTAGTTTTTGCAAGAGATCTGTGTTACATTAACTTGAATATAGTTTCATTATTCAATTATGAAACAAGATACAGCCAAATCTTATAAGCAAGGTTTTGACTTCATAACACAGTGAAACTATAATCTCAAGGTACAGATACATTCACATAAAGGTATTCTTTAGCTACTGAATATTGATGACATACAATATATTGATGACAATAAGAATTCACAATGTTTTCCACTTATGACATTTATCAATAATAGCTCTCAATTAATTAGGTCAAAAAATTAACATGGTGATCACATTCCAATTCCAAAAAAATAGGTTATTATGCTTGCTGTGGATATGTGTGTGTGTGTGTGTTACTGCATGTGTGTGTTTTTTTCAGACAGTTTTGAACCTAAGTTCAAAGTTTTGAGAAGGACCAGATTGGGCATATCACTCTGTACTGATGTTATCAGGGTGTTTTATGTAATGTTTTAAGGTAAAATAAAGCCTAGAACTCTAGCTAATTAGAGTAAGCAGACTCTTTGAATCTGTTTAGCTGTGAAAAATGAGTTACCTCTGAAAAACTGGTTTGTTCCTTTTGTACAATGTACACAGGAACAGAGTGTGTCTCCATCTGCTTATTTCCCAGTAAGTCCCAGAATTCAGAGAGATCCCCAAATAACACAAAGGGAAGCTCTCCATTGTGGAACCTTCCACCAGCTTCAGAGATCATGCCCTCTTTCAGCAACTACACTGAAGTGTTCTTATCACAGGGCTTCTTCCCAGTCAACTCCTTCCTCTTCCCTTCTTAATTTATGTCTCCTAGATGAACTATTAAGAGAACACTCTACTCTTTCCCATCCTGCCATGCCTCCCCATCCCCCCACCCATGAAGATGGGAAAAAGGCAGAAAAGGAGTGGGAGATCTGCTGAGGAGACATAAATTAATGAAAAAAAAAAAAAAAAACAACTGAGAATCACTAGATCAAGATAGACTCGTTTTAACAAAAAGAAAGCACACTCTAAAGAGTCGCTGGCCTTATGCTTAATTCTAAAGGGGACTAAGACACAAGGTGACCTAAACAGGACCAGAAGCAATGAAAGAAGGTGATGCTCTCAGCTAAGAACTCTACATTACCTTTGTTGCTGGAAAGAATGAAACTGGTTGTGCATGTTCCTAAGATTACAACTGAAGTAAAAAGCCTCCAAAGGCTTTATTTACATGCTCATGTTTTCAACAAGAACAGAACTGTATTTGAATGTAATTTGGTCTATTTTCCCCAGGTTAGTAGTCTTCTAGGATTCTGGTTTGATCAAAGTTTTCTTCTCCAGCTGTGAGAAAAAAAAATACATAAAATAAACATAATTCTCCGTTTTTAAAAGGAGAAAAGATAAGATAAAGAGAACTTTAAAAAACAAACATTTAGCCTCCTAGATTATGTTAACTCCTGCACTTTGCTATGGAGAATCAAAATAAGTGTGTTTTGATCGATTTGGTTTAAAATTTTTTCCTCTCATATCTACACACATAGGGGAACTCACATGTCACATGTCACTCTCTAGAATGAGTGAAACTATAATATGGTATGTTTGGTAGAAATCTGAAAAGGCCATATATCTTGCTCTAAGTGTGCCACATGTCTAAAATATCCACCATTAGGGATGCCTGGGTGGCTCAGTTGGTTAAGTATACAATTTCAGCTCAGGTCATGATCTCGGGGTCCATGAGTTTGAGCCCCACGTCGGGCTCTGTGCTGGCAGCTCGGAGCCTGGAGCCTGCTTCAGATTCTGTGTCTCCCTCTCTCTCTGGCCCTCCCCTACTTGTGCTCTCTCTCTCTCTCTCTCTCAAAAATAAATAAACATTAAAAAAATTAAAATAAATAAAATAAAAAATAAAATAAAATATCCACAATTAGAACCATTAAATTGCATCAAGGCACTGTGTCCCTGTTTCCTATTAACAATGCATCCTACTTGGAAAGATGACATGGGAATACTTTTGCACATATTCTCTTATTACCTGAGCTATACTAGGCCTGGGGAGGAAATGAAACAAAAAGAGGAGACCCTTGTTAGCTGGATGGGATTGCAAAACTTTAGAGCATGAGTTATCACTTCCGGGGCAGGATAGCTAAGAAGTCAGATGACAGCAGGTTCCTGGGACTGTAACAACGGGGCAGAAGAGCTAAAACTTACCATGGTGTCAGGACTGGGAGTTGCCAGAGGAAAATGCATCTCCTAACCTTCCTTAAGATTATTTCTAGATAAAATCACATTCCTTTAGTTAGTTACAATATAATTCAAATGTCTGAGTTACATTTTAACTTGAATGGCTAGCACATTTTAGAATATTACAGATGATGGGCTGCTCTTTAAAGAGAAGGGGAAAAAAAAACTCTGTAAGAAGTGCATCCTTGTATATCAGTTACTAAAATAAAAATTAACTATATAAAATAAGAGTCTACCAAGTAATACTTAGGGATTTTAGAATAAAAATATTAAAGGCAGCTAGTAACGAATATATCGTATGTAAATCCAAAACTTTCTCATCAATTCAAAGTAATAAAATTTTGTTCCCTTATTTCATCACCAGAAACAAGCTACTGTGGAAACTTAAATGACTACAAAATTACATTTATTTTCCAGGGAGCCTGGTGGTTCAGTCGGTTAAGTGTCCAACTCTTGATTTCGGCTCAGGTCATGATCCCAGGGTCATGGTATTGAGCTGCATGTCAGGCTCTGCACTGAGCATGGAGCCTGCTTGGGATTCTCTCTCTCTCTCTACCCCTCTCCTCCACTCGTGCTCTCTCTCTCTAGAATAAAAAATTTTAAGTTATATTTATTTTCCAAAAAAAACTTGAAATTGGGACCTATAATCACACACCCTTTCCTAAAGTTTCTAATGAAGATTCTTCTTCCTCTCTTTAATTTTTTTAATGTTATTTATTCTCGAGAGAGAGAGACACACACACACAGACACAGCGTGAGCAGGGGAGGGCCAGAGAGGGAGACACAGAATCCAAAGCACACTCCAGGCTCTGAGCTGTCAGCACAGAACCAGACATCGAACTCATGAACCGTGAGATCCTGACATGAGCCAAAGTCAGATGCTTAACCGACTGAGCCACCCAGGGGCCCCTTTCTTCCCCTCTTTGAAATTACCCCCCCCCCTTTCATTCTAGCTCACTTTTTATTTATTTATTTTCTTTCTGGCTTCACACATCTTCCCAAAAACCAAATCAAAAATGTCTCCTTCAATCCATCTTTGCCAGCGATCTCCTAACACATTTCAACAATCAGTAAGTGTGCCTGCCGAATGTCCAATAGTAAAGGTCATCTTGGATGCAGCATCCTCTATCCATGATCCAACTACTTCTCACCTTTTCATTGCAAGAGTGCTGAGAGCCAGGACAGGCAGCACTGCTTACTTCTTGTCCCCAATTCACTCTCAACAAGGTTTCAGAAGGGGCATGGCAGTGGCAAGTAGTATCACTGGGCAGGGGCTGAGCTAAAGTCCTGTGAACTGCTATTCAGTGACCCGTCCTAGCCAACAGGCTCTTCCTTTCCATTGATTTCTGTACTCTTACTAACCATTCTGCTCCATGTGATGCTTTAATCACTCCTTTCTTGGAACTCTCCATTCTTGATTTCTGGATATGCTGTTATTCTGGTTCTCCTCTTACATCCCTGCCTTCTCCTTTAAAAGTCCCTTCACTGATATGACTTTCCTCTATTCCCCTTAATCTCTAGGTACTCTCCAAGGCAAATCCTTTATTGTTTGCCCTTCTCCTGTTATATCTGAGGCCTAGAAGAGATTTCCATTTTCATGGTTTCACTCTTTATTAACTGGTTCTGAATTCCAGTAGTTTCCATATCTGACTGACCATCAGAATCATTTGGGGGAACTTTTCAAGGATACAGATTCTGAGGCCTCATTCAAGTTTTACAGAATCAGAATCTCTGGGTCTAAGGCTGAGCCATCTGTATTTTGAGGACTCTCTCCAGTTAACTCCAATGGAACCAGTCCATAGATGGATAATTGAGAACCACTGACCTACACTCCTTTACTCACTGGACTGTCTCTGTCATCTCAAACTGAACTTCCATTATATCCACAGAAACTTTCATTCCTCACCAGCATAACCATTTCAAACTCCCATAATACCACTCAAAAATGTGCTTGTTCTGGATTCCCTTTTATCCTTTCGGTGAATAGTTACTTATTCTTCCTTCCAGGACACCTCGGAGTGGAGCCTCTCTGTCCATTCCTGACTGCTCCACCTCATCTCCTCACTCCTGTGGTTTCCTTTCACTTTCCTTGGCTTCTCCCTGATCCCCATCTGTGGTCTTTCCTGTTCGATACAATGCATTTGAGAGACGGCAAGATATAATGGAGAGAGCAGTGGAATCACTTGGACCTGAGTTAAAATCCCATCGTGGCTTTTTACCAATTGCATGACTTTAGGAAAGTAAACACACTTCATAAAGGTTCAGTTTTCTCAGCTATAAAGGTTAGCATTCATATCTGACACAGGCAGATGTTCCTATATTGTAGATATTGTTACTGTTCTTATTGTTACTCTCTGAACCATAATCATTGTTTTATTGTTACTCTCTGTGCCATAATCAGATTCATCCTCCTTCACCATGTCATCATTCTGCTGTGAATCCAGAGGACTTCTTACTGATTCTCAAACAAAGACAAATTATCTTCATTCTTCATCTCGGTTCTAGTAAGTACCTGCTATGTAATAGTGGGCAAGCTACTTAATCTTTTTGTGCCTCTATTTCCTCACCTGGAAAGTGTGGATAATAATGTCCTTACCTCCCAGGGTTACTATGAGGGCTAAAAGTATTGACCTATATCATATGCTGAAACAGCACCTGGCCCCCTGCATTATAGTAAGCCCTCAACAACTAGTAGCTCCGGGCAGTAGTAATAATAGCAGTAATGGTCGTCCTAGCTCTAACATAACCACTCCTCCTGCGTTCTGCTATTCCACTGACTGCTCACCCCATCATTTTGCTGCAAAGATTGTTCTCATTCCTGCTTCCCCTTAATCTGCTTTCTTCTCCGCCTGCCAGTTAGCTGGCGCCTAGCAGGCATAAATGCATATTTGCTCAATTAAGTATTATAATCCCCACTACCCATCCACGTTGACCTTGGCCTTGCACTGAGTTCAGAAGACCTCCAATCCCACTCTCTTGCATTTGCTTCTCATCAGTATTTTTTTTTTCCCAAGAAAACCATAAGCTTGAAGCTGGAAAATACGTTTTGCTCTTTTTTCCTCCTCATATGCCCCATCCAATAGTAGGCACCAAGGATATGTCTTCTCCGTTAGCATACGTGTCAGAGCACAAGGCCAGCAGCCTGTGCTTTGATCACCAGACCACTTGCTATATATATATATATATATATATATATATATATATATATATATGTATATATATATAAATATTTAAAATTTTAAATTATGTCACAATATGGCATCATTACAATTTTTGAGAGGGAACATTCTAGGTCTAAATAATGCTTTGATGACCTCCATTGTTAATAGTAACTAAAACTATGTACCTTGTTCCAATTGGCTCTCATAGCAACGCTGCACATGGGTATCATTATTCCATTTTACCAATAAGGATACTAAGACTCAGGGTCATCCAGCTAGTAAAGCAGCAGAACAAGGATTTGAACCCAGTCTGTTACATACTCCAAAGCCCTGACTTATCTAGTAGCAAGATGCCTTAATTCAACTAGTGGTTTCAATGCTACATGGACAGAGTGTCTCTATTTTTAAAAAAATTTTTGAAATGTTTATTTATTTTTGAGAGGCAGAGCACGAACTGGGGAAGGGCAGAGAGAGACACAGAATCTGAAGCTGGCTGCAGGTTCTGAGCTGTCAGCACAGTTCGATGTGGGGCTGGATCTCACCAGCCATGAGATCATGACCTGAGCGAAGTCAGATGCCTAACTGACCAGGCCACCCAGGTGGTCCAGAGTGTCTCTATTTGAAAATTATACCTAATCTTCATATAGAAGCAGCTGTATAGGATAATGAAAATTACACAGGCTTAGAATCTATTAGGATCAGCCATAAGATACTGCTACATATGCAAGTAAAAACTATTTCATTGTCAACAATTTCATTTGGCCCAGTCTTTAATAGTGAGCAATTGGATTTAACATTTTTAAACCTCTTTGGCTTCAGTTTTATTAACTGTATATAATGAGGTTGAACTTTGAACATTTTTAGTGCTAGAGTTCTAAGTGAAAATAAGGTCACAATAGGCTCTGGTTTATGAAATTAATATGAAATTCCCCAGTGTCCTCAAGGAAATGTTTTCATGTTCTTGGGGACTCACGTTAATGAGAAATGTGCTAGTGTTTATATAAGAAAGATGTATGAATTGTTTGTGGAGGGGGGCAACTGTTAATTATATTCAAAAATCTGAACAAAGGCAACTTGGTATTTAACACAGAATCCCAAAAGTGATCAAAGCTTCCCTGTCCCGCAGTTGAAAGCGGTCACATATTTGTACCTTCTTGTGGTCTCTGCAAGGAAGCCAGTAGCAGAGCTGCTGTCTCTGGAAGAGTTAGTAGTTGGGGATTTGGGCTTCGTCTTTCTGGAGAAATAAAAGTGTATACACATTCTTATTAGCATTTAAATATTCCTGTAGTAGATAAACCCTATTCTGATATACTATAAATAGAAAAACCCTTATAAAATAGGTTTTTGATGCCTTAGCCAAGGATGCCCCTTCCACAGAGGGCTGATTTTTATGAATTGAAACATTTCACACTTCCCTTGGACGTTACTTACAATTGGTTTTGCTGTGTATTACATATATGAAAAGGAATTTAAATATACTGCAGACAATGCCATGAAAGGAGAGTGCATTAGCATAAAGGACCCTGAGTAACTTTTCCCTTCAGAGCTTAACATGGGATGTCTGGGCAGAAACATCTGGATGGGATGGATCCTCCTTGGAGTCTCGACTACTTCCTCTCTCATTCGTTCAAAGCAGTTTGAAATAATAATCTATATTCTTGGCCACACATAAGGAAAATAACAGTCCCTGGCCCTACTCTTAATGGCCCCTGCCTATGAACTATTTCCGGTTTTGAGCTGCTTTAGAGCCCTTTCTAGTAATGAATAGGAGCGTACATTTGAAGTTTCCGGGAAAAACACTAGTTTAATAACAAGAACATTGAAGAGGAAACCGTGTAAAGGTCTTGCCAAAAGCGGGGAGGTACATTTAGGGGCAGTTGCACAGTTCTCACTCCTCCTCCTCCTCCTTGACTCCTCGAACGTGAAGCCCAGGCCTGGCCTGTCTCTGGATAACCCCCACCCCCGGGACCTCTGCACACCCGTCGGCCAGAGGGCGGTCGGAGCAGCCGAGGCCCAGTTCAGCTTCGGGAGCGTCAGCCCCAGCCTCAGCCGCGCACCAGTGCGCGGTGCCCTGGCTGCCAGCTTGGACTCAGCCCTGGCTGGCTCTCCCCCAGGGTGGCCCCGGAGCCACGTCCCTCCCGGAGCGGAGCCGCAGTTGTTCGGCGCCTGGCCGAGCGCGCCCTGCCCGCTGAGTCCTGCTGCCAGTCTCCGGACCGCCCCCCTCTCCTTGGCTCACTCACCCGGGGACGGCCGGTCCGAGAGGTCCTTCTTCCGACTCTGGTCCGAGATGAAGCGGCGCCCCTCTGCAAAGACGAGACGCGGGGCTGAGCTGGCCGGCTAAACACTCAACAATCGCGGTTAAAATGGGCTCCGCGCCGCGGGTCCCCAGGTCAGGAGGGGTGGGTCCGCGGCGGCGGCCTGGGTCCGCGCGGTTTTCGGGCGCTCGTCGCGCACCCCCAGACTGCACCAAGCGCCCTTTACCAGCGCCCCGCCCCTGCGCTGCCCGCCCCCAGACGAGCCCTGCCCCCACGCCTGTCTGCGCCGAGCCGGGACCGGCCAGAGCACTTCCTGCACCTGCTGCACCCAGCCGGTACCTGCCCGCGCCCGGCCCGCCGCGGCGCATGGGCTTTTGAGCGGTGGTCGGGTTCACAAGCCCGTGGGGTGTTTCCCAGGCCAGTCTGCAGTCTTCCTGTGCGGCAAGAGCCAGCAGCCCTCCACTTGAGGATGGAGAATTTCTAACAATCAGGGAGTCTTTTTCTTCCGTTGCCACACCCCCCCACCCCCACTCTGTCCTGCAGGATGACCTCGGCTATTAAGGGAACACACTCGATATTACTTCCTCCCCACGCATCTATCCCATGGATTCTTACACCCCTAAAGATCTTCCTTTATTGATGTAGGGAGAGCAAAGTATTTGGAACGTACGTGCACCCTTCAGATAGAGCATAGATTGGGGAGTCCAGTTCCTTCTCTCAAAGAATCCCTACAACCCAGGTAGAAGAGAAAAGCGGTTAATAACACAATGTAGCCCAGTCCTCTATTAGAAAAAAGAAAGAAAGAGGGGGAGGGAGGGAGGGAGAAGAGAAAAAAGAAAAGAAAAGAAGGAAGGGAGGGAAAGAACATCCAGGAGCCCCGGTGTTTGCGTTTGATTACCTGTGGCGCGCTGCTGGAATTTCCTATGAAAGAAAACACTAGAAAAAGAGCCAAGGTTGTTGCCACCAGACTTCCGAGTCCCTACAAGAAAAGATCAAAGAAAGTAGTTTCTGTGCCTATAGGATCTTCTACTCCATTACACCCGAACAATTACAAACCTCTTACTTTTCGACGTGATCTATTTTTGATAATTATTTTTAATAACACTTAGCATGTGGGGGAGAGGGTGATTCCCTAGTCTACCTTGTAATTAATCCGCAAGGGAGTTCTCTTTGTAAGAAAAAGTAGAAATATGTTATTTCCATTAATTCACTAAAATGACTGATTTTTTTGAAGTAAAATCAAATGATTTTTATATTTTAAGGCATATTGTTTAAATATCCGTTAGCTTATAAAATGCTTATTAAAGATAAAATGGGTAAGAAACTATAAAGCGTTTCATAAAATAGCTTAAAAGTCTCAAGTAAGTAAAACTTCTACTTACCTTCATGTTCTGCTCCTTTCCAGAACCTGAGGTAACTACAACTTTGCCTGTCAGTTTTCTAATCTTGTTCTGAGAGTGGGGCTTTTAAATCTTAGTGTCTAGGACCCCTCCCGATCTTCAGCAGAGTTAGGGAGTCCATAGGGACTTCTTGTCAGTATTCAAGATTGAGAGGATCTGATGATTTTTGCAGGGAGATTCATTTGCAGGAAGTAGAGAAATGATTGATGAGTGGGCATCACTTAGTTAGATACTGACCACATCAGCCAGGAGATATCCTGAATATATCAGAATCATCATTTTTTGCTTTTCCCACTAGCTTCCCAAAGTAGTTATTAGTAGTAGTAGAGACAATGATTAACAAGCCCAGGCTGAATCAAAAGTAAATGAATACAGTAAGCAAACTTGTTTTGGGTAGCTAGCTATCAAAGCTATCACTGATGACTAAAGATGAATCCTTTGGGCAGAAATGAAAAGGTTAGGGGATCTCAATGGAATTTTACATCAATCCTTCACCTAAGTATCCATTCGATTCTTTAACAAACATTTATTAAAAGCCTACTATGTATTGGGCATTTCTTCTTTTAGTTCAAGGGACACAGCCATGCATTAAAAAGACACCTTCTCTGCTGTGATCAAGCTTATCTTCCAGTCAGGGGAGAAATACCGTAAACTAGTAAACAGGTAAATAAGGCAATTCAAAACTGTTTTAAATGCTTTATAAAGTAAAAATAACCTAGGTGATGTGATAAGGTAAGTGGTGGGCTGGTTCAGGGAAGGCAACAATTGAAGGGGTCTGGAAGGATCAGGTAGAATCAGACATGAGATGAGTTAGAGTGAGAATTAGTGTAACAGGCAGAGTAAAGAAAAGCAAAATCTTGGGATGACAAAGAGCTTGGCTTGTTTGAGGAATAGGGAGGAGACCAATGAGGCCAAAGCTAAGTTGGTCACAGGGTGATAGGCGAGAGCATTTGGAAATGAGGTTGGAGAGGAAGAATTGGACCAGTTCATGTGCAAACATGGTTATAAGTGAAAGTGATGATGGCTTAGATTTGGGTGGTACTTGCAGGGAATGGAGAGGTGTAAATGAATTTGGGATAGATGTTAGAGATAGAAAACGTAGAACCTGTGGATAAATGGGATATGAGAGTATAAGAAAAATAAATCAAGGATGAATTTTGGGTTTTTGGCTTAAACATTGGGTATGATAAAGCCATTACTGAAATTGGAGACTTCATAAGGAGTCAGTTAAAGAGACGGAAATTAAATTTGAATATTAAAATTAAAATATGCATTAAGCATTCAAGTTGAAATGTTAAGTAGGCAGTTGGAAATGCAAAACTCTACAGAGCTCAGCAAAGAGGTCACCAGCCTATAATTTTTTTTAATGTTTTTTATTTATTTTGAGAGGAAAAGAGAATATGTGAAAGGGGGAAGGGCAGAGACAGAGGGAGACAATGGGGCTCAAACCCACGAACCCAGAGATCATGACCTGAGCCAAAGTCGGATGCTTAACCAACGGAGCCATCAGGCACCTGCGTAGTACAACCTTTTAATAAAGCATGAAGCATGTTTACCAATAGACACAAACATCTTTAGTGTCTCTCCAATAGGAATCCAAAGCTCACTCACCTAACCAAGTAAGGCACCCAAACGCCCCGAGACTTTTTTCTAAAGGCAGAATTCAAATTTAAGAATTCTATGAATTTTAAGGAAGGAAAAGGATTGGAATTGAACAAGAACACCTAGAGACTAAGAGGAGTTACAAAAGAGAAGCAGGGGGGCACCTGGGTGGCTTAGTCAGTTGAGCATCCAAATTCAGCTCAGGTCATGATCTCATAGTTTATGAGTTCAAGCCCCACATCTGGCTCACTGACTCACTGCTGTCAGCACAGAGCTTGCTTCAGATACTCAGTCCCTCTCTCTCTGCCCCTCCCCTGCTTGCACTCTCTCAAAAATAATTAAAAGAAGAAGAAGAAGAAGAAGAAGAAGAAGAAGAAGAAGAAGAAGAGAAACAGGGACAGAGCTATGAAAACAAACATACAGAGATAAACAGGAGGAGAGCCAGCAAAACAAGTTGAGGTGAAGCAATAAAAAAGAAAAGAGAAATTTCCAGAGATCATGAGGCCATGGAAGCCAGCAGAATATCTAACAATGTTGGAAGGTCAAGCTAGATGAGCACTAGGAAGTGTGCACTGGATTTGGGAATGTGATAGCTTTTGAGGCCATAAGCTATATTGGAGTGGGTCTAAAGTGAATAGGATATGAGGAAAGAAAGACAAGTGTGCACAATTTTTAGGTTAGTTTCACTATATTTCACTAAAAGGGGGAAAGAAAAAGTGAATTTTTTTTTAAAGAGTAGATGCTTGAGGATGGTGGAAGTGTGTTACTAATTTTTGGCCTTCCAGTAATATCTGAACCCTTTCATTTTTAGGGAATTCCTAAAGTTTTCTAAATTATGAATTATGGAATAAGAATCTTGGTGGGAGGCAGAGTCTTCCTTCTATTGTACAAGCTGAAAATGCTAGGCACTCACTTTCCCAGCCTCCCTTTGAGCTAGGATATGAGCACATGACACAGGCTTCACCAATCAGACATGCCCACTTGGATGGGAAATCTGGAGCTAAAATGGAGGAAAGTGGGAATTAGGAGAAGCATGTTCTGGTGCCGAAGTGGTTGTGGTAAGTTTAAGTTTCTGGGGGCAATATTGCCTGCCTACAGGGCTAAAGTCAGATTCCAGGATGGTGATACCACCTGCAGTGTCCTGCTAAAATCAGGTTTGTTTGTGTGTCTGAATAACAATTAAGAAACCATTTACCGAACGTGTATGCTGATCGAGATGACCGGGGGAAGGGGACATTAATGATGCTGAACATAAGGTAACTTCAAAAAGGAATGTGTAGAATGCAAGAGGGAAAGGATGCAAAGTATATCAATATTCAGTCGAAACAGTTACATACATAGGCAGATACTGAACAAGGACCTGAGTACCCACCATATGCTAAGGTACCATAGATAAGCAAGATAATCCCTTTCCTGTAAAAGTTAGAGTAGTGCTCCTCAGGAACTAAAATGCATATGAATCACTTGGAAAACTTGTAAAAATGCGGTTTCTGATTTAGTACAGCTAGGGTGAGGTCTGAAATTCTCATTTCTAATAAACTCCCTGGTGACGCTGATGGATGTTACTCTACTGATCCTGAGACATTTTGAGTAGTAAAGCTTTAGATGATATAAGTGACAAAAATGAAACTTTGTGAGTCTGTGTGGCTGGGAAAATGGCTAGCAATAGAAATATCAGGGAGTGTACGGGGAGAGAACAGATACAGTTGATTTGGGATTGAAGTTTGAGGGGCTGATGCTCTCTATCTGCAAATAGATTGTGTAAGAGAGATTAGGATTTGGGCACTTGATATTTAGACTTGCCAGCTGTGAAGACATGAACATAAGGTTAGGTTAGTAAATGAGAATGGAATATAGAAAGTAGTCTGTAGGTAGAAACTCGAGGAATATTTATTCCCTTTAAAGCATAAGTCAAGCAAGAAGGAGACAAAGCTGCTCCTGTAGTGTTTCCCAAGGTCTTAGAAGAAGGAAAACATTAAAAACTAAGGACTAAAAGGTTACCATCCAAACTGGATAAAATCATAATATTTCTTTAAATATTAGATTTTAGGATTTAATTTCAAGGGATGGTAGCAACTTCCAAAAATGAACAATAAACTAAATAAAATTATATATTGTTTCAAATGAAGTCCTAAGTGAAACCCAAATGTTAGGTTACTCAACAAACAAATAAAATGCCTCTTCCCCCTCTCCCTACCAAAAACACAGAAACATTTTTAGGAAGAGGGACAGGAAAGTGAATCACCAATAAAACCATGTTTTGAATTTATAATTTGAAGGAAAAATGTATGATGTGGCTTGTTTATAAAGGTTTAGGTGATGAATTCACAAGCAGATGCTTTACGTCAAAGCTGCCATTTTCAGTGTAATACGCACAAACGAAGAGAATGGTTTTGACATATTATCAATATTGTAGTCTTATCAAAAGCGGCATAATGCATTTGTTCTAAAATGGCATTGCCTCCCAATATATTTTTTGTTAAATCACAACATTTTAGGACTTTTACATATCTAAACTTAGAGATAGGCTAAGAAAAGTTACTTGATCAAAAAACACTTGAGGGATAAAACCATTCAATATTGTTCTGCTGATATTATGACCAGGCACCAGACAACTTGGATAAACCTTTTTTTTTTTTTTTAATTTTTTAATTTTTTTTTATTTTTGACAGAGAGAGAGAGAGAGAGAGAGAGAGAGAGAGAGAGAGAGAGAATGAGCAGGGGAGGGGCAGAGAGAGAGGGAAACATAGAATCTGAAGCAGGCTCCAGGCTCTGAGCTGTCAGCACAGAGCCCGACGCGGGGCTTGAACTCATAGACCGTGAGATCATGACCTGAGCTGAAGTCGGATGTTCATCTGACTGAGCCACCCAGGCACCCACTGGTTACACCTTTTTTAAAGACATATTCAACGAAGACCATTTTGCCTGTATTGCTGATGCTACCTGAATTCTTCCAATCGACTGCAGTCTGCGCAGGCCATTTATACAATAATGGTCACTGTTTAAATCATATTTTTACAAGGTTAGTGATTATTGTGTTCATATAGGCAACACATTATTTTGGGTAAAGTCACTTGGATAATATGGCTATTATACTAATAAAATATCCAAATTACTTCTTTGATGACAGAATAGAGGATTTTGGTATATATGAATGAGGTCATTGGTTCAATCTTCTACTTTGGCTTTATTCTATGCCAGGGCCAGTCTGCCACGTAGGTCAGCTGTCTCACAAATAGAAGTATCTTTCTCAAAGGGCTACCAGTTTCTGATTCAGGGACACAGAGGGGCGCCTGGGTGGCGCAGTTGGTTAAGCGTCCGACTTCAGCCAGGTCACGATCTCGCGGTCCGTGAGTTCGAGCCCCGCGTAGGGCTCTGGGCTGATGGCTCAGAGCCTGGAGCCTGTTTCTGATTCTGTGTCTCCCTCTCTCTCTGCCCCTCCCCCGTTCATGCTCTGTCTCTCTCTGTCCCAAAAATAAATAAACGTTGGAAAAAAAAAAAATGATTCAGGGACACAGAAAAGGCCTGCTATCCAAAATAAAATTCCCTATTCATTGGCCAATGTCTACTGTCTTTCTTTTACTTAAGGTTTTGAACCTTGGGAATCTCTTTTCCATAACCAAATAATACAAAACAAGTGGAAAGTTCTATGAGAGGACAAGGATGGACCAGATGTTTCGGTATAGTGGGTCAAAGAAGATATGACAGAGGTGCACTTTTGATTTGGTCTTGAGAGCTAATAAAGACAAGGTTGTGGAAGAGTGTGCCAGAGGCTCCTGGGTGGATCATTCAGTCCGTTAAGCATCTAACTCTTGATCTCAACTCAGGTCTTGATCACATGGTAGTGAATTTAAGCCCTATGTTGTGCCCCATGCTGGGTGTGAAGCCTATTAAAAAAGAAAAAAATGTGTGCCAGTTGTTGGGTTTGGGGCATCCTACTTCTGTGTCCAATCTCCTACATGGGTACAGGTAACAGAAGGGTAGAGGTTGGAACATTTTAGCACAGAGGACAAGGTTAGAAAGATAAACAGATTTAAGACTTCTGGTTTGCCGGACAATAGTCAAGACCTGACGTTCAATTATTGGATTCAACAAATACTTATTGGGTACCTTAAGTGGTAGACATAGCCAGTGATTTTTAGTCTTACCAAAATTTATAATCAAAACACCGCAGAAGTGGTTTCGTCACAAAATACTTATGAATTGTTACTATTCTTTCCATTTTGAGAAAAATAATTTAAACATTTCTCCAGTTTCTGTCAACTTTTTAACCTAAGGTTTATTTGAGTACATCTAAACAATTTGGAAATGAAAAAAGCAATGACCATTTTATAGAAAAGAAAACTGCATATAAGGCTAATTTAAAAAAAATGAGGCAAGCTATTGTGCAATGCTAAACTAATTTTTTAGGATTTCATTATAAAGATTTGACCGCTCTTAAGGACTGAATATGTATCCTCCCCAAATTCATTATGTTGAGACCTTAACCTTTAATATGAGGGTATTTGGAGGTTGTGTTTTGGGGGAAGCAGTTAGGTTTAGATGAGGTCATGAAGATGAGCTCTCCATGATGGGATTAGTGTCCTTATAAAAAGATGAAGAGACTAAAGCTGTCTGCCACACGAGGACACAGCAAGAAGGCAGCTGTGGTCCTTACCACTGAGTCTACCCTCACCTGTCTTTTTGGACTTCCCAGCATCCAGAACTGTGAGAAACAAATGTCTGTTTATACTACCCAGTCTACAGAATTTTGTTATAGCAGCCGGAGCTAAGACAACCACCAATTAATAGAAAAGTACCCTTTTATTGAGAGGTAAGACAAGTGTATTTACAATATTCAATTGTTAGATCATATAATCTGACTGTGAGACTTTTTAAAGCAGCAGTATTCCAGGAATTACAATTTATAAGGGGAAAAGAAAAACATTGCAAGTATGTTTCTGTTACAGAAAATACATTTGAACAATGCCAGATACACTTAAGGCTAAGTAGTATTAGACCTTCTCCTCCATCTTTATAGCAATGATCAAAGTACATTTTTGTCACAAAGACAGAAGGCTAATTTTGGAAAGGAAGAAACAATACAATGTACAGTGCTTTCTGTCAGAAGACTAATATGTTTAAAAATAGAGCCTCATCAGTGGTTATGAATAAGAAATATACAGTGCTGCCGAGCAGTCCCAAACTCACATTTGAGATTAACTGTGGACTCTTTGAAAACTGAAAACTGCTCCAGCCTCTCAATCTTACTAAGGACTGGGAAATTATCAAATCCTTTACACAACTTCTAATAATGCTTCTGAAATAAGATTTTGAAAAAGTTATCTGTTACAGTGCAAAGAACATTTTGATAGAAATTCATGTCTACAAAGGAGTTAAATAATACACATGTTCCTTACATTAACAGATACTGTTCTTGTTCTAAAAAGGTAGAATTATCTAGCCACTGAAAATAATATGGATCAGTCAAAAATATGTAGAAGAGTCCTACAGGGCAACTTGTATAAGTCGATCCCCAAAATATGTATATATTTGACACTCTCCCAAATGAGGATATTACTTTTTTGAAGAACATTAGACACAACACTAGGTCTCTTATTATTCCATGAACTATTGAGGTAGGAGTCTCATTTTGTCAATATCATCTAGTTTCACAGATTATGTCATAAGTCAAATGCCAGTACCAAAAGGCAGTAATTCACAAGACTGAACCATTAAACTACATACCAAGTCTTTCCTTCTTTCGACAAGCAAGAATGGGAGTTCCCTGTGTATTGAGATTTAACTAAAAATAATATAAGCTATGATATATTTTGTAGACATGTTTCTAAATAAAAATCACAAATTTCAATTATGATTTTGTGCATTAAAAAGCTTTGCAACTGTTAAAAAAAAAAAAGGTAAATAACGCAATCATTAGTGGTATAACAAATAGTACTGTGGCTGTTGAAATGTGTTCTTACATCTACCAGAAAAGCTGTCAACTTGGAAAACTACCAAGAAACAACCACTGTTTCTTACTGCCAGTCAAGCATCAATAGTAGGAAAAACAACATATTTTTTTAGTGTCATGTTTTTAAGAAACTATAGCCCATTTAATTACAGTAAACTAACTTTAGCATGTGAATTCTGGTATTTTCTCCATGAACTCAAGACAAAGCATCTTATGAAGCATTCATCATGCGTATTGATGTTTATGTTATGAAAAAGCTAAAAGTAAAGGAAAACTCAATTTTACATGAAAAGCCCTTAACAAATACCTGTAAGTTTAACCTTTTAACATATTACATCTTAAAGTAAACATTACCAATAGTTATTTATGAAAAGCAAAACAGTAAAACCACTGCTAAAATCAAAAACAAAAACAAAAAAGAAAGGAAAACTACACCATGACATGGAAAAATCCATTTGGTTTGCATCATTTAGTATCTTAAATAAAAGACTATTCAATGTAACAGACTACTTCATGGTTAAGAATGCTTTTTGTTAGATGCTTACATGTAATGTAGGATATAGATAACCAAGTTAGACTCTCAAGACTTATGAGTAGTTCTGGAGTGTTCAGTTATAAAGAATAAATGACCTTTGCGTATTCCAACAGTGAATATCTAGTTCAGTTTTCATCTGGCTCTAAAATATTAAGAATCAGAAGAACCACAAATGTTTTATTTTAGCCATATGTTTACAAAAAAAAGTGATTCATACATCAAAACTGGGTTTTCCTTGGTTTTAATACATTAAAATGACATAATCCAATCTAACTCATGCATCACTTTCAGAGACACAGTGCAACTGGAAATATTTTTGCCATTCCAGTGGATATTTCTAAAAAGCAAATGCCTATGCGTGCTCCTGCACCTTCAAAATAAAAAGGAAAGAAACAGGCACCACAGTTCTCCAAGGATGGCTGTGCTTCGCACATTGTGGATAAACAATAAAAATCGCCTTCAAGAGTTTCAATAAGTACTGTAACCTAGAGTTCATCTCCTTTAGTTTGCTTGCTGACTTCTCAGATCACTTGATTAGAAGCCTGTTCTCATTGCTTCTTTGTTAACTGCTATTGGTACTTTGTAGACTATGCGTTTTAAACTTCTGTAAAGAACATTACAAGCTATTTCATGTAATTTAATTTTGTGCTGAATATTCTTCAAAGGATTTTATAAATAATACAATATTTTAAATGAGTCTTCAATTCACTTGTTGTTATACCATATTGTTGCTTTCTCCAACTTTATCTACAAACTGCAAGGAGAAGAAAAACAGATAATTAAAAGAAAGCCCAGAGCATTACAAAAACATTATATCAACATTTTATATGTTGATTTAAAAAACCAACTTCGTAAGATTCGTGGCAATTTAAGGTGTGACTGACAATGGTTAATCCAGTACTACTCACCACAATCTTCTGACATGTAAATGTGTATAAAATTTTTTCTTTTCTAAGGTTGTTTTTGCATGACATGTTACACATATGACTTTAAGGGTGCAACACAAGAAATGCAACACAATGAATAAAAAAAAAACTGGATAAAATGAAGGTAACACTGCTAGCTTAACAAAACAATAAAAAAATAAAAAGCTGAAATGTCAGCCATTCATGCATTAATGAACCCAATAAGATATTTCCACTGACCATTACTGTGGATCTCTTCTGGGCCTATGTAGTCTTTGAACAAACAGATTTAACTCCATTAAGTTCAACAATTAACAACAGCTATTGACTAAAAATACTTTAAATGTGTATTCTGGACTTCAGACTGAAAGTGGCAATGACATTAAAAATAGATGTAATGAGGCAAGCACAAATTAATAATTACAGAATATAAATTTTAACACACGTTAATGTTAACTGGTTATTTACTTTGGCTACTCCACCCCAAATACAAAGCAATTGGGCCTTCTTCAGCACTCCAGATGGTGATGCAAATATTGAAACAAAATAATTAGTGGATATATTAAAAGTTGTGTAACCCAAGTGGTCACAATACTATCAAACTCTAGCAATCATTTAACCCTTCTTTTCATTTCACTATTCACACTTTTACTTAAGAATTTATTATAAGAAAGTAATAATGATAGGAAACATAACTGACAGCATTGGGTGTTTATTTATGCAAACAATGAAGGATCCTTAAATTAAGGACATGAATAATGATTACAACTGCATAATTAGAAGTTTCAGTAAATTCAAAAGCCATTCTAAGTAAAAACAACATTTACTACACTATGAGTTTGGAGATTAATGCAAATGAAATCAGAATATACATATTCCAACCTTTTATATTATTATAAATAGGTAATGGGTGCACTAAAACTAAATGTTGCTTTGAAAGTACCATGGATTCATTAGGATTTCAGTTAAATTTATGTGTAGAGAAAGCACAACATTCTCTCTCCAAAAGTAACTTCAAACATCAAGGTTGTCTGGGCTGTAATATTCTGACTCTAAAATTGACTTGAGGTTGAAAATGAGATTTTTGTCTTACAATGGTACCTATTCTTCTGTGGGTGAGCCATCCTGAGAATCCAGTAAATGCTATGGACTTTGTTAGTAACATCTACAAATGTCTGTAAACAACTTTAGGATGTTGATGGCCCATCTTGGAGGAACAGATTTGATGAGATCATTCAAACTGTGGAACAGAGTTGGGAACAGCATTTTATCATCTGACTTCCAGTATAATCAGTGCTTGATTTAATTGTCTTAATGCATGCTATTGGTGATACTAAGAAAGAAAATAATATTTACTAGAAATAATGATGTCCTTTTTATATAATGGCTTCTAAAATTAGAGATCATATAAAAGTTAATTGAAAAGTACCAGAACTTTCAAAGAGAAAGGCACAATATAAATTTGAGTTACATTAAAAAAAATAAATAAAACAAGAATATTAAATGGATATAGTGAAACAAAATTCCAGGTTTTGTAAGGTCAGCAATGATTATTTTCTCTGGTATTCATGGTAATCTATGGCAATGTAACAATTTATATCATAATAAAAACATCAATTACTTGTATTTCTAGAAGTAAAGAACATCACAGTATTTATTTTGTAGGTTTAAAAATTTTATTTCTAATACATGATTACTTACTGATCTAATTCCAGGTAAATTCAAGAGGGATCCAAGGACTGGTACTCTTCTAATAAAGCCAATGACCACAGGAAAGAAGCCCCTAGGAAGAAGGAAAAAAAGGTTCTCAGAACTTACATATTCTTTATTATCAAAATCAATTGCTAACCAAGTAAAAACAAAGGATCCTATTAAAATTCTAAATGTTTTGGAGACTTCAAATTTCAAATGTACCTTTAGTGGTAATGTTTCTTTCCTCTCCCAGGATTTGATCTTTCTTGATTATGCTCATATAGTATTTTGCTTACACATTTGTAACAGCATTACTACTATTATTACTACTACTATATTCTTTTTTTTTAAAGTTATTTATTCATCTTGAGACAGAGAGAAAGTGCAAGCAGGAGAGGGGCAGAGAGAGCGGAGAAAGTGAGAATCCTAAGTAGGCTCTGTAGCAGTGCAGAGCCTGATGCGGGGCTCGAATCCATGAAACATGAGATCATCACCTGAACTGAAGTCAGATGCTTCACCGACTGAGCCACACAGGCTTCCCTACTACTGGATATTTATAGTCTAGTGCTCATATCAGAAATGAGAGATTTTCTAAGGCGGATTTGACACTTAATTCATTTTCATGTCTTCCCATGAAGAATATGGTATTTGGCAGATAGAAGACAAAGGATATACATTTCCTGAATAAATAAACTTACCTTATATAAAGGTATTTTCTCACATTGCATGCTATTATTTATTCACTTAGTAACTAGCATTTGTAAAATGTTAACTGATCAAAATCTAACATAGTTCATTTAGCACAAAATTTCTAATATGAGTATGTCCTAAAAGAATTGTCATCAAGTGTTAAAATGCTGTATGTATGTATCACTGTTTAGTTGATAAAAATAGCAGACACAGTGCCTTAATAGAAAAGACAGTGCCTTAAAATCCCAATAAAATGAATTTTGTTGCATTGAAAATACAAGATAATGTATACTATTTATACATTTGATAAACACTTTTATAGTTGACTGAATTATCTAAAGCTGTAATAAAAGATTCAATGTAAACAAAAATCCATTTGAGAAAATTATGGTCTTTGTATTCATGCTGATGCAAATATCTGGGCTTTTGTAATAATTATTTGAGGTACTTGAAAGAGAAAAGGTAAAATAAAAAAATTGCCTTACCTGAACAATAGAAAGAATCCATAAATTTCAAAGATCATGCCTATCAAAGGCCAACCAATAAGGACTACAAATACTCCACCCAGGAAAAATCCTGTCGCTTTCATTTTATGTTTTTGGAAGAAGAATCTGAATGTTCTTTCTAAACCAATTACAAAAGCCAAGCCAGCCACAAATAAAACCTAGGAGAGAAAGAAAATGCAAGATAGGAAAAGCAGTTACACACACTGCATAAATTTGAAAAGCAAGGTCAAAGCTAAATATAATAAAAAGAAATACATCTGGCTCTTAGTGTGGGCAACTGGCTGGAGAAAACTACAGTGCACACGAAGAGGCAGAACCAAGGAGTGTGCTAAGCATGCTAATGTTGTAGTTGTAGTCCAGTCTTCTCAGTCCTCTTCTATCTTGATTAAATACAGAAAAAGAGAACTAAAGATTAGATGTTACCGAAGGGCATGTGCACATGCAGTGGTTTTCCCAGGTAAACTAGATGGAGAGGGCTTGGCTAAGCAGATGAGAGGGAGGGCAAAAAAAGAAGGCTGCCCATAAATATGTCACCCGAAGGTATTCCTGGTTTTGCACACTTCACCCTAGGCTAGAGGTGTTCTGTGGGTGGGAGAAGTACTGACATGGCCAAGATGATGGAAGAAACCATGAAAAGCCAGGAAGAGGAATTAGTTTTACTAATTCCAGAATATCTGGTGGCAGCAGAAATAAAAATAAAGCCACGTTCTCAAATATATATTTTGTATGTTTTCAGATAGTGAACAAGAAATGGTGATCTAGTAAAAGCTTGTTTTTTCCCAGACTTTATTCCCAATACTTGCCTTCCTTCCTATCTTTTTTTTTTAATGGGATGAAACATTTTTATTTAATTTTTATTTACTTATTATTTTTTGAGAGAGCGAGTGAGCGTGCACGCACGTGTGCACACATACACATAATTAGGGGAGGGTGAGAGGGAGAGAAAGAATACTAAGCAGGCTGAATGGCTCAGCGTCCACAGGGTGATGGTGGTGGTGGTTTCCAATCCCTCAAACCTTGAGTTCATGACCTCAGCAGAAATCAAGACTTGAAGGCTTAACCGACTGAGCCTCCTAGGTGCCCCATTTCATAACTGTGTTTAATGAAAAATTTTCATACAAATATTGATTGAACCTAATGGTTAAGCTTCGTATTCTCAGATACCAATGCTACTTATATGTTATTAATTAACCTATCGATTTTGAACAATTTTGTTACCCTTTATATCTTCCAATTTCCAATTACAAGCCCAACAGTAATACACACTTCTAACATATTTCACTCTTGCACAACCTCCACACATGGACAACAAAGTACAGTCCAAATAAACAATATGCACGTTTCTTAGGAAGTCAACTCTTAATATACAGATATATTAAAAGGTTTAAATGGCTTTTAAAAACCTATTTCATGCTACTGAACCAAATGTCTAAAGTCATATGTTTTAAGTTAAACATATTTATGAATTTACCAAGACACAGGGGCTACCAAGTCATTTATTTTGAACTCCTATTTAGAGGCAGCCTTGATTTAATCTATTATATATCACACATCAAACACTTAACAGAGTAGTTATTCAAAAACTTCTTTAAGTGTTTACCTTTTATTTAAACAGAAAACAGGTTTTACTTCTGATGGAAACAGAGAAGCTAACAGGAATCTTTACATGAATAATAGGGAATTGTTTCCCCCCAACCTAACAGCAGGCAATAATTCATTTGCAGTTAAAATTTCCTTATGAATTTAGTTAAAATATATATTGAAAAACTCACATTTCCAATAGCCAGTAGTGCTTTGTCAAAAAAGAGAATCATTCCAAAGAACAGGAAAAACACTCCAAATCCTGTTAATCCCATTCCAATTTCTGCAATATAAATTATATAGTTAAGGGTAGAGAAAAATTAAAGTTACATTAAGATCCCTATAAACTAAGTAAGAAAGTTTCTCAGTTTTTCTTTTGGATGATATAAGAAAATAGGTTCCTAACATTGCAGGTTAACTTTATGACATTCATTAAGGTCTATAACAAAGTAACATCAGCAAATAACCTCAACATATAAAATATGAATTCATGAGAGACAGCACTTCTCATAAACATATGCATAACAGAGAAAGATAATCAGGATTCTAAATCTTGGGTTGTAAATTTTTTCCCTCCCAAGAACTCCTCTGGCACCAGGCATAAATGTATGAGTTTACTTTTACTATTTATCTCTTTCATATTCTATGACATTATTTATATGCACAATATCTCCAGTACTTCTTCCTTCTTTTCATCTAACTCCTTCTTTAACCCAGTGGAAATGTTACAGTGGGTCTGCACGGTATACTTCACTCCATGATACACTTCTCACAACAGTAGTATTTTGAGAATCACATTGCCATCTCCTCAAAAGTTAATTTTCAGAAGGTTATGTATCACTTTTAACTTCTTGATGGTATGGGTTTATCTTCTATAAATTACCTAAACCATGAATCCAATCACATGTTTAGTGTACGAGTCCTAAAAGCAGCACTCCAGAGTTTCAAAGAACACAGTTGTACTTAATATTAATATTCTGGAGTTTTATTCTTTTTATTCAAAGACTCCGAAATGCCTGTATCTCTTCTAGGTACTATCTGATGGTGAATGAAGCATAAGCACTGAAGTTTATGTTCATCCTGTATATAAAACTAATAATTTTATTACCTTCACATTCTCTTGGTCTTCTCTTTTCAGTCTGAAGATTCCTAACTTTCTAAGATTACAGTTGTCCTTTTCTGTTAATGCTAAAAGCATAAGCCACTAAGTCACCTTGATCATTTTAGTTTTGCTGTCAGGAAATACTCACCAATCCTTATTTTACCTAGATGCTTACTATCTGCTTGAGATAATCAATCAGAGCAAAAACTACCATATTTTTGGAAACTCAATTTTATTTTATATTATTTTTTTAATGTTTATTTATTTTTGAGAGACAGAGAGAGAGAGAGACAGAGCACGAGTGGGAGAGAGGCAGAGAGAGAGAGACACAGAATCTGAAGCAGACTGCAGGCTCCGAGCTGTCAGCACAGAGCCCTATGAGAGGCTGGAACTCACGAACTGAGAGATCATGACTTGAGCGGAAGTAGGATGCTTAATTGACTGAGCCCCCCACGCGCCCCCGGAAACTCAATTTTAAATACACCATTAATGATTTCTGATCTGTTACTTAACTTTTTGGCTGTGGCTCCAGAAAGCCCAAATCTAGGTCACAGCCACTTAAGAAAAAATTTAAGACTTGTAAAATGTTCTGATGAGTTGAATACTTCTATCATATACCTTTTCTATATCCCCCATGTCCTCAATTTGCAGTTATCTACTGCCTTCCATTCCAGCTACCTTTTCTCCCAAAGTTAGTCTAAAAGAATTCAGGTACTAGTCTATAAATATACTGATAAATGTATTCCACAGACACAAAATCCTATGAAAATGTGAAGCTAATGCTTTCATGCTTAAATCCCTTAAGAGAATTCAACAAAATAACTGTTTAGCTGTCAGACATAATTTCCTAGAGGAAAACATGGACAAAAGAACAAGTAAAATTCCATTGTATAACTATTTAGTAGTTAGGATTTAGTCATCGACAGCTGAGTTACTTGAGTATGACTAACTTCCAACTTTTCATAAATTGTCCTAATGATTACATAAAAATTTTGAGAGGTTTGTTCAGCAGAAAGGAATTATATAGAAATACACCTACTATGTACTGAGAATTTACCATGAATTAGCCATTAGGAGGTGCTTTGCATGCCTTACATAACTTAATCCTCCCAATACTACTGCAAGGTAGGTATCATTACATCATTTTAGAGATCGAGTAAGAGGAGTTTAGAGAGATGACTTAATATACCTGGAGTCACACTTCTGGCTAACCATTTGGACTCAGTCCCTGTCCTTACCTATTACATCATACCCCTTCCTACAGGATTTTCTTACCTTTTTTTTAGGTTAAATATGTTTGATTAAATGAAATTCAAGGGCACTGGAGCATACTGAGCTTCTGGGAGAAGCATCTCTAGGTGACTCAAGTTTAATAGGATTAGTTTGTTACCTAACACAACTAAGTAGGTGTTAGTAGAAGTATTAAAAATTGACTGCTGTGAAAAAAGATAATATCTGGATATGGTTTCATATTCACTGAAGTGTTTATACAAATATGTTGTAATTCTTTTAACAAAAAATGTGAGGTGAAAAGTAGCACCCGCCCCACGTATCACAGATTAGGAACTCATCTGTTCATAGAATCAGCAAATGTATGTATGTGGTACCTTGGAGGTGGGGGGACAGCTGGGCAGGAAGAGTGATGGTTGCGTGGAGTCAGGCTAGAATTCAAACCCTGTTTCTGGACTCCACAGCTTAAAAACCATAACAGGGGAACCAAAACTATTTCATCCAGTGTAGTCCAGGAGGAGACAGTTGCCTGTGACATATTTGCCCAAACTGGTACTGGCATCATGTTGCCAAGTTATTTCCGGACCTGAATGGGCCAAAAGTCTCTAACTGGCCTCACTGTGCCCTTTTCTCATCTCCTGAATTCCCATCTTCCCTAGGCTTATGCATTCATAAGCCCTCTGGTTAGTAAAGCCCTACATGGAGTTGCCCGCTCATCACCAGGATCATATCCAGAAAAACAAATTTACCTTCCTCTCTTGCAGCTATCAAATCTGCATTCCTCTTGCCCATGTGTGTGTGTTTTTTTTTTTTTAAAGAACAATCTAATAAAAACAACTTAATGAAATTTGTCTAAAATAAAAAGAGAACTTATTGTGGAAACTTTATAAGGAAAGATACGCTTAATCCAATAGCAATCACTAACATTTTGGTATCTTATTTAAAAATTTTAATATTAGCTTTCTCTTTCTTCCTATGCCTTTTAAAAAACAGAAAATTTCATTATAAAGAACTCGACTGAATATCAGCTAATTGAACCACTCAACTGAATATTACGGTAGAATTTCAGACAAAGTGACATAATGATGTAAAGATTTACAGGCAGCATGGGAAATGCCCTACTCCATCCCCTCAATAAATCTTGTGTTTTTATGGAGGGGGTGGGGAGAGTGCTATTATAGAATCCCTTAAAACAATCATGAATTGCTATTGATTCTGTTCAGTGCTCTGTCACCCTCTCCCAGAATCAGGATTCCAGAATAATCTCGGCAAATCACTTGAATGATGGCCAATTTCTGCAGTTAAACACACACACACAAACACCATTTGAAATCCAAGAGCTTTTGGTTCACTAACCATTTTGTGTTCCAATCCACTGTCCTAACTAAAACATATGGCAAATGAACATCAAAGAGTATAATTTAACCTTTCTCATCAATTTAATAAGGGGGAACACTCCCTACCTATTCTGCCCACATTCCAACTCAATCCCTTGGTTCTGGATTTTGGAAGAATGTAAATCAGGCACCTGTCCCTATAAGAAGTCTTCAACAGAAGAGAATCTCTGTGCAAAGGATAATAGTTCATAGTTTTAATCTGTGTAATAATCAGACTCAGATAAAAAAAATAATACTTTATAGTTAGAATAACTGTGTAGAGATTAAGTACTTCTTCTAATTAGTAGAATTAGAAATAAATTTCAGCAATTTAGGTATACAATTCTCCTAATTTCCTGTAACAACCTAATTTTAATTTTGGGTCTCAGTCAAGAGGAACAGAACACTGCATCACAAACAGAATAGGATCTGACTATCCTACACAATCTCTCTCTCTCAAAAAAAAATCAATGCATAATTGTGTAGGATAAATATCTACCGTTGCAACTATTCTTGCTATGAAAGAATTACATCATTCTAAGATAGATCTCAAATAAGATTTATGTCAAGTCTTCTTAGATGCTGGTATGGTCCAGTGAACACAAAGGTTTCTGAGCCAGGAGACCTGGGATCAAGCCTTGCTTCTGTCACTTTCCTTATGACCACACATTGAATTTCTTTTGAGCCTCTTTTAATTTATAGAAGAGATATACCTCTCCCTGCCTTATAGGGCTCTAATAAAAATTCAGTGTAATGATTTACATGAAAGCACTTGATAAAATAAAAGAAGATGCCTTTATACAATTGCTAGTTTCTATTATAACAGTAAGGGGGGGGGGAAGGAGAAAAAAAGAAAGAAAAGAAAAAAGGAAAAAAAGAAACAAAAAAGGACTTTATGTTTTCTGATCAGAGCAGGCCAACAGACCAAAAGGGGTCAGTGCAGGTGGCACGAAGGTGTAGACCCATCCAACCACTGGAAGGAAAAGCACCTGATTGGGGTGGTAGTGTATATAGGACACAACAGAAGCTCTGTCAAGTTCAACTCAGCCATGACTTGAATCCAAACTTTAAGACTCCGCTTTAATATAGAGCATTTTAAATGAAACTCTATTTTCAATAGACTGTTTAGATTTTAAAATCTTGAAAATCAAAGTAAGTTAAGCATAATTAAGAAAAAAATCATGACAGATAAAGCAAGGTGAGACAAAAAGACTATCATGACCATTAAAAGATAGGACCCATTGTTGGGCAGATAGGTAAATACAAAAACTATTAAGATTGACAAAAGCGTGAGAAAAGTAGAAGTGTTATAATGAAAGAAATGGTAACAGATAGCAATGCTAACCTTAGATATAAAATAAGCCTGGAGAACTCTGTGGTAGGCAGAAAGAAATGCTAAAATAATAAAACAAACTACAAAGCACAATATACAACATTAAGGAAAGAAATCGTTTAACTGAACACAAAGTGGCTTTTTACTACTGCGGAAACATTAGGTGGTAGAAAAGTGAAGTCGTTTCAAGGAATTTTTGGAAGGTTTCCAGAGGTGGCAAAAGGCGAAATACTCAAAATATTTAAGTGTAAGCATATTTTTTAAAAACCCAAACACCTACAATAGGTGACATCTAAAATACCGCCTCCCAAACAACCGGCCAGTAACTTGTAGAGGACCCCAAGTTTGTCATGTGCAGAAACGTCCCCAAGGATGAACCGTGGGTACCGCGCATCAAACTTTCTCTTGTGGCCATCTGCAGGAACAAAGCGTCCATCTCACTGGGGGTGAGAGCGGCGAGACCCTGGTGCAAGACAGACGCTCAGCAAAGGCTTCCCCCCACTCCAGATCGGACTTCTCCCTGGACCCCGCCGACCCGCCTCCCAGACCAGGTCTGCCACTGCAAGTCCAGCCCCCGACCCCTCAAGGCAGCCCTCCCAGTCCCGCATCCCTCGCTCAGTCCCGCAGGCCGCCGCCCCCAACACGGAGCTTCATTCATTGACCCGGGCAGAGGGGCGGGCGAGCCAAACGAGCTCGAGCAACGGGTGTGTGAGGCTCCAGGCGGGGATACCGGGGCGAGTGCTTACTCTGGGTGTCCGTTAAGGAAATCATGGCTGCAGCGGTGAGGGGAACGGCTACTGCACCTCCGGGCGCCCAGGTCGTTAAGCAAAGTGGGGAGAAAAGAAGCCGGGAAACAACCCAGGGGAGAGCCGCCACGTCTTCCGGAAACACGCAGCCACCCCTACCCTAGCCTCAAGACAGCTTCCCATTGGCGAAATCCGCTCCCAATATAGACCAATCATCCTTAGTCTTGTTCGGTGACGCAAATGGTGGCCACACCCCTTCACCAATTAGAGAAGAGTGTTACTTGCAATTGGTTGAGGAGACCTAACCGGAAGGGCGGATGCTCCCAGCAAGAGGAAAAGGAAAGCTTGGTGGCGGGAAGTTTTCATTGGAGAGTGGCTGAAAGCAGTACCTAGTGGTCCTGAGCCGAGCGCTTTGAGGTGGGAGACCGAGGAAGCGGGTGGGGTGGGGTAGGGGTGGAGTGTGGAGGGGTGGGGATCTGGGGGTAATTCTGCTTTGAATGGGCTAACCTTTCTTTTTCCTTCCTGAGGGCGAGGCCGGTCTATCGCGGATCACTTCCTTTCACCAATATATTGGCAGGAGAGAAACCGGCGTTAATCGTCGCCCGTCTCTAATGGAGTTCGGGCCTTTAGGGGCACCTTGAACTTTCTGCTCCTCTCTTTTTATCTCTAGCCTTTCCCATGCAGGAAGCTTGGTTACCAAAGTCTGTTTATTGGCAACCACCGTTTATTGGTGAACAGCACGGTGGACGCATAGGCCAAGTGGAGGGTATTATTAAATTAATGTTGTCTTTAAAAAGCAGGTGCTGGGGAGCCTGGTGAATTAGCCTGTGGTACCGTAGTGACGGTTATTCCAGTATCAATGACTGGCTGTGACCCCGTGAAATATTTGCTGTGGGTGCTGTTAAAAGTTAAGAAATAGCGGGAGTAAAACCAATGAATCACTGAAGTAGTAATTAAAGTTTGTGGTGCACCCACCAAAGAGACAGGGAACCAGGAGCACTCAAGCCAAAAAGGGAATGAGGCTCTTGGGTATATTGTTATAAAGCGGCTTATGTAGTAAGAAGTCAGTGACTTTATTCCTCGCAGTGATTCGAATATTAACATTTTCTTAAGGTAGGGAATTGGTTAGTGGTTATCTCATATCAGCCTTGGGAAACGTTTCAAGTTTTGTTTATGATTTCTGGAGGCATAAAAAGGAAATTACCTAGGTCAAGTTAGTCTTACAACAACGTAAGGTCAATTGACTTTGTTTGACTAAACTGGTTTTGT
The DNA here is from genome assembly GCF_014898765.1 of Herpailurus yagouaroundi. NCBI lineage: Eukaryota > Metazoa > Chordata > Mammalia > Carnivora > Felidae > Herpailurus > Herpailurus yagouaroundi. The sequence continues at coordinate 26,760,052 of NW_024412407.1, forward strand.
CCCTTTGAGGAATTTTCAAGGCTCTTCTCCGTTTGTTTTTGATTTTAACATTTTCCCCCTTTTGGTTCTCTCAGCAGGGTGAGAGTATGATCAACCAGTATAGTGTTATTTTCAGGTTGTACCATTGAAGTACTCAGGCTGAAGAATCACATTTTTATTTTTTTTATTTAAAAAAAAATTTTTTTTAATGTTTATTTATTTTTGAGACAGAGAGAGACAGAGCATGAACGGGGGAGGGTCAGAGAGAGAGAGGGAGACATAGAATCCGAAACAGGCTCCAGGTTCTGAGCTGTCAGCACAGAGCCTGACGGGGGGCTTGAACTCACGAACCGCGAGACCATGACCTGAGCTGAAGTCGGACGCTTAACCGACTGAGCCACCCAGGCGCCCCAAGAATCACATTTTTGCTGTTGTCATTAGTTGGATTATTAGGCTAAGGGCCACGTGGTCACCATCTTCATCATTTATGTGGTTATTGTTGATTTCATACAGTTGTCTGATCCTGATGGATACCATTTGGTCTGTGAGTGGCTGCTGACAGGCATTTAAAACCTTGGAGAGTATGCAGCGCATTAGAGGTGATTTAAGGAGAACAATAGCCAAAGATTGAAAATTTCCCAGAGCAGATTCCCAGGTGCCAAGATTTAACCAAGTAAATAAATCAAATGGATTTCAGTTTTTTTAAAGGTATTTACATAAGCATAATATGATATATTAACAGTCACATCTTTGTGATGACTCAGGACTGGATGAAGGTGAAGATGTTTTATTTTAAGTGGCTGTGTTGCAGGTGAACTTCCACCTAAATTAAGCCTCTGGTGTGAGCAATCAAGTAATTTAAGGAGAGGCATTTCTGTGGAAGCAAAAGAAAAATAAAAGCTAATATTTTAAGAAGATTATAAATTCAGTGTCTGAGTTTGGAGAGAAACCAATTGAGAAAATTTCTAGATGTTGGGTTCAAATTATCTTTAGATGGATGAAGGCAAGAGTAACAATCTGACAGATTTTCCTGGTTTGCAGTTTGAATGTCACTGGTGATCTTGCTGAGTGACCACATAGCAACAGGCACGTTGTCCTCCTCACATGAGCTGCTTTGGTGGTTTCTCTGAAGTTTACATCAGGTTGTTCAGCTTTAGTTTGCATGGCTTTGAGAAAAGGGCAGTTTTATTTTCACAGTGATTCCAAGTTACAAGAATGGGAGGAAATTGGAAATGTTAGTTTGGAGAGTTCTAGCCAGATATTGGAGGAAACTAGAATTCAGGATCCAGTTCAGTTTATAAGTAGAAAATAAAACCTTAAGGAAAATTAATAGCACTAGATGTATTACCAAAACATAATCATAATTTTTCTGTCATCATCCCATTTCTATTAGGGTAACTACAGTTAGGCTAATTTGTTTGCAAATTGAGTCTAGTTTCAATAAATTTGGCCTATTTACATAAGTGCAGCAAAAATAGTGACTGACCATATAGGCTCTTTTAAATCTGCTTTGCTGGAACTTTTTCATAAAGAATCTTAGATTGAACTTTTCAGGGCTCTTCAGGCTAAGCAGCCAAACTAAGGACTTGTCTAATTGTGTCCTATTACAAGGAGATCAGATCGAGCTTAAGTAAATACATATATTGTCATGAAAAATAAGACTATTTAATAACAGGTTTTAAATTCTGGTGGGATCAGGTAGAAAGAAAAAGATAAATGTTTCAACCTTTGTTTACAAAAGTAGTTTTTACTGAATCACTGTAAGCTATAGATAGCTTAAAAGAGAGGAGAAAATGGAGCTTTTTAAATCTGGAAAGCAGGACATTGAAGAACCAGCAATATTTTAAATGAAATCATAAAAAATTATAATCATCTTCATTAGTTCATTCAGTCTCCTGTAATTCTTGTTTTGCTTCACCTTAGGGTTAATAACTTTATGAATCAGTTTTTCATTAGATTTTTAGAAATTCTTACCCAGTTCAGTGTTATGATCTTAAAGTTAACAGAAACCTGTACTTCTTAGTCTTTTCCATGAATCTCTTTGCAGATGAAGCACTATCGTAGGAACAGTTTTGCAAAAACAAACTTAAATCCAGTTCAATTTTAGCTAGACCACACAAAAAATTCCTTTCTCAAGATCCCTTTTCCATAAACCTTCTACACTTTATATCCATCCAGTTTTTGTTACGTCTTTTTTTTTTTTTTTCTCATTCTGGAATAATCATTTTACTTTTGGACAAAATTACTTCCTTTATTCCTTTACCAAAACAACATACCCATGTTCTTCATCTCTTTCCTTGTCCAAAAACATGTTCTATTTTCTTTAACTACTTTTCATATACTGTTGTTTTCTTTTAATCTTACTCTTTCTAGTAGTTTTAATTAAATATATTAATTAGATTTCTTAACTCTTATCTTTAATTCCTAGTAAAAAACAAGAATTAAGCAATTGTGGACTGGCAACTTTGTACATACACAATTATAAAAACCTTTTAGAGATCTATGTTTTTTATAATATAGTTTTTAATGTGACAAAGGATATAGTTATTAATAGACCCAAGTATCTATTGTCTGTCTGTAAAAATTAAAAAGCGAAAAGTTGGGGTTGTTCTAATGAATCCTAGGCCACTAACGTCTGAGTGACTCTTTTGAGACTGAGCAAGTGAGGCTAGGGTAAAACAATGTTGGCAGGTGCCAATAGAAAGCAATTTGTCATTAATCAAAAGAGAGTTGCCAAAGCTTGAATTTATTGGAAGAGTTCTCCTAGAAGATGAACTAGATTTAGGTTATCTTGTAGCAGATGATACAAATGGAACTAGAAATCAAACATAAATAAGAGCCTTGCATAGTAGTGCAAGGGAGATGCACAATGAAAACCATTCACTCTGAGGTAGATTTGAGACACTGTAGTAGTACTGAGGGACTGCCATGATGGGAACCAATTCAGAGAGCAGACTTTAAGCAACCTTTAAATGGCATTTCCAAAACACTGATTTGCTCAGGTCAGTTTTAGTTGGCCCTCAGACTTGAGAAGTATATTGAATGATATAGTTATACTTTCTTTTGAACTTTCTGTAGTTCTTATTAGCTTCAGGGAAAAATTATTAGTTGAGGTTGTATGTCCTTAGTAATTTTCTTATATCGGCTAATTACTCACTTTAACAAAAAGAGCAGTTACCAAGCTCCAAACGGTAGCAGGTAGAAATATCATTGGTTTATGTTTATTACAGTCATAGGTATGGTTACTTTCTGTTTTTAGCAAGTGACAGTTTTTTGTTTTGTTTTTTTGTTTTCATTTCTGGTAGTGATGTATAGTTTTATCTCAATAAAAGTTTAAAGTTAGTTTCCTTAAATAAAGTATTAGTAATACTACAATACTGTACAAAAAAAAAGCTTAAAGTAGATAAACTTATGTTTTGCATTTAATGATTCAGTATATTATCTCATTTGCAAATGATTTAGATACTCAACAAATATTCATGATTTAGTTTAACTTGTTATAAACTTTTTATTTACATTTATTTAAATTATTTATTTTTACCAATTATTCTTGGATTAGACATTAAACAGCTAACCATCACACTATTTTTCTTATCAACAAATTTTGAAGTCATGCTTGCTTTTGTTTTAATGTTTTTGTTTTATTTTTGAGAGAGCGAAAATGGGGGAGGGGCAAGGAGAAGGGAACAGAGAATTTGAAGCAGGCTCTGAGCTGACAGCAGCGAGCCTGATATGGGGCTCAAACTCATGAAACACTAGATTATTACCTGATCTGAAGTCAGATGCTCAACCAACCAAGCCACCCAGACACCCAGACATGCTTGCTTTTTTTAAGTCAACAAACTTAAACTAGGTTTTACATATCAAAGGTTGTATCAGGTCATGTGAACTTGAAAAACATTTTGGTTTGTTTTTATATGTCTGAGGGTTTCAGGAGTACTTAATTTATAAGTGCTTATTTTTCTTTAAGCCAATTAAATAGAGCTCCTTACATATTCTGGCAATAGCATCTGGAATTAGAAAAATATTACCCATCTATAACATGCATACATAGACATACATAAACATACAGACAGAGGCAAACAGATCTTGTAGCTTTTGTTTAAAAAAGTTTAGCCATGAGCTGATAGCCATAATATTGCAAAATTCACCAGTTTAGAAAAGAACAGTTGGATCTAAATTGTCTTTCTGGGAAGTTGAGGTTACCTGCTCAGATAGCAAAGTTGTTTGTTTTCCCCCTAGTAACTTTTTTTTTGTTTGCATGATGCAAAGATCTTTTAGAGCTATTTTTGCAGTCATTGTGTCTTTTAGAAGTTTCTGCTTATCAGAGAATGCATTCTGTTGTCTCTGAGAGATTTGAAATCTTCTCTTGTCAAAGGCACAGCTTTAAGATACACTTCTCTAAGTTAAAGTTGCCCTCCAGTGGCTGCTACAATTCTAGAAGTTCACCCATTTTTCCAAAAAGGCACAAAATCCTGGTCCATAGACCAACCAGGTAGAATACATCTTTACCTTTAGATTCCCTAAGAGTTAGTTCTTAGATATGAGGGGCCCTGCTTTCTAAAAGCTATTCTAAAACACAGGGAACCATGTGTTTCCCTGCCCTCCTCTCTTTGGAGTAGAATAGGAAGATTTACCTAGAAGCTTCAACAAACAAAATACAGGTATGCAAATTAAAGTCAGCTCAAAATGGAGAGAACAGAGCTCAGATATAAGAGAGACTTGACTTCAAACTCTAGAGTCAGTGAGAAAGTGAATTAAATGGACTCTGTGGGTTCCATCACCATAGGGGCCTCAGAGTTAAGGAGGAAGGGAGGTTGGGGGGGTGTCTTCTTTGGATCCCATTAAAAAAATTTTTTTTTTAATGTTTATTTATTTTTGAGACAGAGAGATAGAGGGCAAGTTGGGGAGGGGCAGAGAGAGAGAGGGAGACATCAGAATCTGGAACAGGCTCCAGGCTCTGGGTTGTCAGCACAGAGCCTGACGTGGGGCTTGAACTTGGCAACAGCAAGATGAAGACTTGAGCCGAAGTCAGACACTCAGCCAACTGAGCCACGCAGGCACCCCTTTTGGATCCCATTTTTACACCACAGACTGTCAAAAGTTTAGAATTACCAGAGGTAAAACCAATGAATTATTGAAGTAGTAATCAGAAAAAGTTTATTGTGCACACACCAGAAAGACAGACTGCAAACCAAGAGCATTCAAACCAAAACATGGAAGGAAGCTCAGAGGTATATTGTTAGAAAGTGGTTTATAAAGTGAGAAATTCCTGCTCTCAAGCCTCCTCTCCTTCTACTTTGTTCATCTGTATGTAGTCTTAAGTTTTAGTCATTCATAGGTATTTAAAGTTCCTTAATTACATACCATGTGTTTCCCCCACTTCTGATATTTTCATGTTTTTTCCTGAAATCTAGTCCCTCCGTGGAATACCAGTTCCTCTTTTAAGATTGAACCTAAATTGTAACTGTAAAGCAGGTATTCAATAAAATGTTGAATGATTAATTTGAGTGTTTATGTGGGTGGATTTTACCTAATCTGGGATGTTTGAATCTGTTATTTATAAGATAGGTTTTACCATCCCAATTTTACAGATAAGGAAAGAGGTGAAGAGGAACAGGTTGTTTAACTTTGCTAAGATCATACAGTAATTTATTGCTAAAACTGTTTAGCCTCAAAGCTTTCTTTTTTGCTAATTGCTTTGTATGTGGTGTTTAAGTGTCATTGATGTTATACTTGTTTATGTGATTTTGGACACTTCTCTGAAATCTAGAGAATTCGCTATAAAAATTAGTGTGGGAATAACCATGTAGTCCTTATTTTAAAAGTCACTATAATATATAATTTCTGACATTTTTCATGCTTAGTAGTGATAAATTATTGGGTAGGCATTATCAATACTATGGTTTAAAAAAATTTGCTGTGATTTTTCTTTCACTTTTAGAAAGAAGTTTGGATCCCAATTCAATTTTAGGATGGCAGCCATTTCAGGTTAGTGGAAATGATTACATTTTATAGTATATTCTGTTTTGTTTCTAACTGCATGCTCTTTGAAAAAAATTGTTTTTCTCTGTACTTTCAATTTTGCTGTGAACCTTAAACTGCTCTTAGAGGAAAGTCTTAATAAAAATAAAGAATAATAAATTATAAAAATATTTGTTTTAAAAATTCTGATTTTTATGTTTTGTGTTTTTTTTTAAATTGTAAAGCATACCAAAATGTACCATTTTAACTAATTTTAAGTATACAATTCAATGGGAGCAATTCACATTATTGTGTAACCATCACCAATATCCATCTCCAGAACTTTTTCATCATTCCAAACTGAAATTCTGTACCCATCGTACAATAATGTCCTCTTACTCCCTTTCTCCCAATTGCTAGCAACACTACTCGTACTCTGTATGAATTTGACTACTCTAGGTAACTAAGATAACTGGACTCATGCAATATTTGTCCTTTTGTGTCTGGCTTGTTTTCTTTAGTATAATGTCTTTGAGCTTCATCCATTTTATATGTATCTTTTTAAGGTTGAATAACATTGCATTGTATGTATATACCACCTTTTGTTTATCAGTTTGTCTGTCAGTGGACATCTGGGTTGTTTTACCTTATGGCAATTGTGAATAATGCTGCTATGAACGTTTAAATACAAACGGGCTTGAGTCTCTCTTTTCAGTTCTTTTGGTGGAGTTCTAGAGGTGGAGCTGCTGAATCACATGCTCTTTCTTCTATTTAAGTTTTCAGGAACTGCTGTATTTTTCTCCATACTCACTGTTCCATTTTACATTCCCAGCAGTAGTACAGAAGGGTGATGTTTTTTGATAGAATTATGGGAACCTCAGAAATCACAAAGTAGAATGTATCAATCACTCCAAATCCCACTACTCAAATTAATACTGTAATATATGGATGCATTATTTTTCAACAGATTTTTAGTTTGCAAAGAGTTTTTATTTTTTTAATGAAGTATAATTAACATATAATGTTATGTTAGTTTCAGGAGCACAACATATTCCTCAGTTCTATCCATTAATCAGTGCTTACCATGATAAATGTAGTTACTATTTGTCACCATAAAATATTGTTGTAATATTATTGACTATACTACCTATGCTGTACTTTTCATTTCTGTGACTTATTTTATAATTGGAAGTTGGTACCTCTTAATCCCTTCCACCAATTTCATTATTTTCTCTACCTACTTCCCCTTTGCCAACCACCAGTTTGTTCTCTGTATGAGTTTTTTTTTAAACATTCCACATGTAAATGAAATCATATGGTATTTGTCTTTCTCTGACTTATTTAGCCTAATACCTCTTAGGTCCATCCATCTTATTTCAAATAACAAGCTCTCATTCTTTTCTATGGCTGAGTAATATTCCATTGCATATAATATATATATATATATATATACACACACACACACACACCACATCTTCTTTATCCATTTGTCTATCAGTGGATGCTTGGTTTGCTTCCATATCCTGGCTATTGTAAATAATGCTGCAGTGAACATAGAGATGTGTATATCTTTTTGAATTAGTATTTTCATTTTCTTTGGATAAATACCCAGAAGGAGAATTGCTAGATTATATGGTATTTCTACTTTTAATGTTTTTTGGAACCTCCATACTATTTTTACATATGCATGAAAGTTCTTTTTTCTTTTTTTTTTTTTCTTTTTTTTTTTCCAACGTTTATTTATTTTTGGGACAGAGAGACAGAGCATGAATGGGGGAGGGGCAGGGAGAGAGGGAGACACAGAATCGGAAACAGGCTCCAGGCTCTGAGCCATCAGCCCAGAGCCTGACGCGGGGCTCGAACTCACGGACCGCGAGATCGTGACCTGGCCGAAGTCGGACGCTTAACCGACTGCGCCACCCAGGCGCCCCAGAAAGTTCTTTTTTCTCCACATCCTTATCAATACTTGCTACTTCTTGTGTTTTTGATAGTAGCCATTTGGACTGGTGTGAGGTGATATTCTGTTGTGGTTTTGATTTGCATTTCCCTAATGATTAGTGATGTTGAACATCTTTTCATCTGTCTGTCATCTCTGTCTACAGAAAAATGTCTATTCAGGTGTTCTGCCAAATTTTTAATTGGATTGTTTGGGTTTTTCTGGTGTTGAGTTGTGTAAGTTCTTAATGTATTTTGGATGTTAATCCCTTATTAGATATCATTTGCACATATCTTCTGTCATTCACTATGTTGCCATTTTGTTTTGTTGATGGTTGTGCAAAAGCATTTTATTTTGATGTAGTCTCAATAGTTTATATTTGCATTTGTTTTCCTTGCTTGAGAAAACTTAGATAATGTTGCTAAGGGCAGTGTCTAAAAAATTTCTGCATGGGTTTTCTTTTGGGAGTTTAATGGTAAGGTCTCACATTTAGGTCTTTAATCCATTTTGAGTTTGTTTTTGTGTATTGTGTAAGAAAATGGTCCAGTTTCATTCTTTTGCATGTAGCCACCCAGTTTTCTCAAAACCATGTATTGAAAACACTGTCTTTTCCCCATTGTATATTCTTCCCTTCATTGCCATAGATTAATTGACCACATAAGCGTAGATTTATTTTTGGGCTCTCTTGTCTGTTCTATAATCTGTGTGTCTGTTTTTGTGACAATAGCGTACTGTTTTGATTACTATATTTGTGTAGTATGTCTTGAAATCTGGGATTGTCCAGCTTTGTTCTTCTTTCTGAAGATTGCTTTGGCTATTTGGGGTCTTTTGTGGTTCCATAGTTTTGGAATTATTTGTTCTAGTTCTGTGAAAAATATATTGGAATTTTGGTTGAAATTGCATTGCATCTGTAGGTTGCTTCAGGTATTATGAACATTTTAACAATATTAATTCTTCCAGTCTGTGAGGAGAGAATATCTTTCTATTTATTTGTGTTTTCTTCAGTTTCTCTTAGCAGTGTCCTCTAGTTTTCAGTATATAGGTCTTTGATCTTTATGGTTAAGTGTATTTCTGAGTATTTTATTCTTTTTGGTGCAGTTGTAAATTTCTCTTTCTTCTACTTCATTATTAGAGTATAGAAATGCAACAGATTTCTATATATTAATTTTGTATCTTGCAACTTCACTGAGTTTGTCAGTTCTAGTAGTGTTTTAGTGGAGTCTTTAGTGTTTTCTAATAGGGTCATGTCACCAACAAATAGTAACAGTTTTATTTACTCCTTACCAATCCGAATGCCTTTTGTCTAGTTTTTTAAATTGTCTGATTGCTTCTACTACAAAGCTGTAATCATCAAGACAGCATGGTATTGGCACAAAAACAGACACATAGACCAATGGAATAGAATAGAAACCCCAGAACTAGACCCACAAACGTATGGCCAACTCATCTTTGACAAAGCAGGAAAGAACATCCAATGGAAAAAAGACAGTCTCTTTAACAAATGGTGCTGGGAGAACTGGACAGCAACATGCAGAAGGTTGAAACTAGACCACTTTCTCACACCATTCACAAAAATAAACTCAAAATGGATAAAGGACCTGAATGTGCGACAGGAAACCATCAAAACCCTAGAGGAGAAAGCAGGAAAAGACCTCTCTGACCTCAGCCATAGCAATCTCTTACTCGACACATCCCCAAAGGCTAGGGAATTAAAAGCAAAAGTGAAATACTGGGACCTTATGAAGATAAAAAGCTTCTGCACAGCAAAGGAAACAACCAACAAAACTAAAAGACAAGCAATGGAATGGGAAAAGATATTTGCAAATGACATATCGGACAAAGGGCTGGTATCCAAAATCTATAAAGAGCTCACCAAACTCCACACCCGAAAAGCAAATAACCCAGTGAAGAAATGGGCAGAAAACATGAATAGACACTTCTCTAAAGAAGACATCCGGATGGCCAACAGGCACATGAAAAGATGCTCAACATCGCTCCTTATCAGAGAAATACAAATCAAAACCACACTCAGATATCACCTCACGCCAGTCAGAGTGGCCAAAATGAACAAATCAGGAGACTATAGATGCTGGAGAGGATGTGGAGAAACGGGAACCCTCTTGCACTGTTGGTGGGAATGCAAATTGGTGCAGCCACTCTGGAAAGCAGTGTGGAGGTTCCTCAGAAAATTAAAAATAGACCTACCCTATGACCCAGCAATAGCACTGCTAGGAATTTATCCAAGGGACACTGGAGTACTGATGCATAGGGGCACTTGTACCCCAATGTTCATAGCAGCACTCTCAACAATAGCCAAATTATGGAAAGAGCCTAAATGTCCATCAACTGATGAATGGATAAAGAAATTGTGGTTTATATACACTATGGAATACTACGTGGCAATGAGAAAAAATGAAATATGGCCTTTTGTAGCAACGTGGATGGAACTGGAGAGTGTGATGCTAAGTGAAATAAGCCATACAGAGAAAGACAGATACCATATGGTTTCACTCTTATGTGGATCCTGAGAAACTTAACAGGAACCCATGGGGGAGGGGAAGGAAAAAAAAAAAAAAAGAGGTTAGAGTGGGAGAGAGCCAAAGCATAAGAGACTGTTGAGAACTGAGAGCAAACTGAGGGTTGATGGGGGGTGGGAGGGAGGAGAGGGTGGGTGATGGGTATTGAGGAGGGCACCTTTTGGGATGAGCACTGGGTGTTGTATGGAAACCAATTTGACAATAAATTTCATATATATATAAAAAAAAATTAAATAAATAAATAAATGTTAAAAAAAAAAATTTTAAAAAACAAGACCCATCTATATCTTGCCTATAAGACACTAACTTCAGGCCTAAAGATACATGTAGATTCAGAATGAAGAGATAGAAAAACATCATGCAAGTGGAAGCAAAAAGAAAAGCCAGAGTAACAGTACACATATCAGACAAAATATGCTTTAAAACAAAGACTGTAAAAAGAGTCAAAGAAGGGTATTACATAATGATAAAGGTACCAGTCCAACAAGATATAACAAGTGTACATATCTACACACCCAACACAGGAGCATCGAAATACATAAAACACACATAACCAAAGAGAGAAACTGATAGTAATACAATAATGGTATGGAACTTTAACACACCACTTACATCAATGGATGGATCATCCAGGCAGTCAGTCAATAAGGAAACTGTCTTTGAATGACACATTGGACTGGATGGACATAACAGATATAGACAGAACATTCCATCCAAAAACAGAATACACAGTGCACATGGGACACATCTCTAGGACAGATCATATTAGAGGACAAAATAAAAATAACTCGATAAATTTAAAAGACAGAAATCATATCATGCAGCTTTTCCAACCACAAGAGCATGAAACTAGAAATCAGTCACAAGAAAAACACAAACATGTGGAGGCTAAACAACATGATACTACTCAATCAACAGGTAAGCAAAGAAAGAAGAAATTTAAAAAATATATGGAGACAATGAAAATGAAAACACAACTGCCCAAAATCTATGGGAAACAGCAAAAGCAGTTTTAAGAGGTAAATTTATAACGACTACCTCAAAACAAGAAAAATCTCCATAAACAATCTAGCTTTATACCTAAAGGAACTAGAAAGAAAAGAACTAGAAAAAGAACAAAACCCAAGGTAAATAGAAGAAAGGAAATAATGAATCAAATCAGAAATAGAGTCTAAACAAAGAAAAAGATCAAGTAAGCTAAGAACTGGGTCTTTGGAAAGATAAACGAAATTGCTAAACCTTAACCCCACCACTCATCAACAAAAAACAAAAGAGGACTTCCACCCAGTGTGGAGCCTGCTTGAGATTCTCTCAAAAAAAAAAAAAAAAAAAAAAAAAAAAAAAAAAAAAAAAAAAA
>NW_024412407.1:26771924-26779077 GCF_014898765.1 Herpailurus yagouaroundi
AAAAAAAAAAAAAAAAAAAAAAAAAAAAAAAAAAAAAAATCCAAAATGAAAGTGAAGTAACTGACACCACATACAAAGGACTGTAACAGAATATGAAAAATCATGTGCCAACAAATTGGACAACCTAGAAGAAATGGGTAAATTCCTAGAAATGTACAATTTTCCAAAAGTGAATAAGGGAAAATGGAAGTCTGAACAGACCAATTACTAGTAATAATATGGAAGTTTTTTATTACTAAAAAAAAACTACCAACAGGGGAACCTGGCTGGCTCAGGAGTCCAGCTCTTGATCTCAGACCAGGGCTTGATCTCAGGGTTGTGAGTTCAAGCCGCGTGTTAGGCTCCACACTCGGTATGGATCCTACGTAAACAAAAACAAAAACAAAAACGTTTTTAACAATCAACAAAGGTCCAAGACCAGATGGGCTCACAGGTGAAATCTACCAAACATATGAAAAGGAGTTAATACCTATTCTCAAACTATACCAAAAACTAGAAGAGGAAGGAAAGCTTCCAAATACATTCCATGAGGCCAGAATTACCCTGATGCCAAGCCAGACAAAGACAACACCTAAAAAGAAAGCTGTATACAGGCCATTATCAGCAATGCACATAGATGCAAAAATCCTCAACAAAATATCAGCAAACCACATTCAGCAATACATTAAAAGGATCATTCACCAGGATGAAGTGGAATTTATTCTGGGGATACATGGATGTCTCAATATTTGCAAATCAATCAATGTGATACTCTTTTACAATAGGTAGAGTAAAAACCATATGATGATTTCAATAGATGTGGGAAAAGCATTTGACAAAATTCAACATCTGTTCATAACAAAAACTCAACAAAGGTTTAAAGGAAACATACCTCAACATAACAAAGGCCATACATGAAGTATCTAGAGCTAAAATTACACTCAATTGTGAAAAGCTGAGAGCTTTTCCTCTAAGGTCAGGAGCAAGATAAGGATGTCCACTCTCACCACTTTCATTCAACATAATACTGGAAGCCCTAGCCACAGTATTCAGACAAGAAAAAGAAACCAATATTAGTAAGGAATAAATTAAAATGTCACTATTTGCAGGTGACATAATACTATACATAGAAAACCTTAAAAACTGCATTTACAAGCAATTAGAGTAAATGAATTCAGTAAAGTTGCAGGAAACAATACACATCAGCTACGTTTCTATATGCTAATAACGAAGTAGCAGAAAGATAAATTAAAAACACAATTCCATTTACAATTGCACCGAACATAATAAAATACCCAGGAATAAACTTAACCAAGGAGGCGAAAGACCCTGTACTCCGAAAACTACAAAACACTGATGAAAGAAATTGAAGATTACAAAAGCAAATGGAAAGATGCTCAATGCTCATGGATTGGAAGAATACTGGTAAAATACCTACTACACAAAGAAATCTACAGATTCAGTGTAATCTCTATGAAAATACCAAGAGCATTTTTCACAGAACTAGAAATAATCCTAAAATTTGTATGGGACCACGAAGACCTCAAATAGCCAGAGAAATCTTGAGAAAGAAGAATAAAGCTAGATTTCAAATCCCAGATTTCAAGATATACTACAAACCTGTAATAATCAAAATAACGTTGGGGCACCTGGGTGTCTCAGTCGGTTGAGAGTCCGACTTCGGCTCAGGTCATGATCTCACAGTCTGTGAGTTCAGGCCCTGCGTTGGGCTCTGTGCTAACAGCTCAGAGCCTGGACCCTGCTTCAAATTCTGGGTCTCCCTCTCTCTCTGCCCCTCCCCAACTCATGCTCTGTCTCTGTCTCTGTCTCTCTCTCTCTGTCAAAAATAAATAAACATTAAGAAAAAAAATTAAAAATATAATGTACTGGCACAAAAACAGATCAATGGAACAGAATAGGCCAGAAATAAACCCATGCTTATATATATGGTCAATCTATGACAAAGGATGCAAGAATATACAATAGTCTCTTCAATAAGTGGTATTGGGAAAACTGGACCACTTTCTTACAGCATACACAAAAACAAACTAAAAATGGATTTAAGGCCTAAATGTGAGACCTGTTACCATAAAATGCCAGAAGAGAACATAAACAGTAATTTCTTTAACATCAGCCATAGCAACATTTTTCTGGCTATGTCTTCTCGTGCAAGGGACACAAAAGCACAATTATTGGGACCACAATAAAATAAAAAGCTTTGCACAGTGAAGAAAATCATCGACAAAACTGAAAGACAACCTACTGAATCGGAGAAGATCCTTGCAAATGATATAGTCGATAAAGGGTTAGTATCCAAAATATATAAAGAACTTATACAACTCAACACCAAAAAAATAATCCAATTAAAAAATGAGAAGACCTGAATAGACATTCTCCCAAAGAAGACCTACAAATAGTCAAGAGACACATGAAAAGATGCTCACTAATCATTAGGGAAATGCAAATCAAACCCACAGTGATCAAACCACAATATCACCCCACACCTGTCAGAATGGCCAAAATCAACAACATAAGAAACAAGTGTTAGCAAGTATGGACAGAAAAGGGAACCTTGTGCATTGTTGGTGGCAATGCAAACTGGTGTAGCCGCAGTGGAAAACAGTATAGAGCTTCCTCAAAAAATTAAAAATGGAACTACCACATGATCCAGTAATTCTACAACCAAGTATTTACCCCCCAAAACCAAAAACATTAATTTGAAAAGATAGATGTAATCCTATGTTTAAAGCCAAGATATGGTAGCAACCCAAGTGTCCATTACCACAATGGAATATACACACAATGGAATATTACTCAGCCATCTAAAAGATCTTGACATTTGCAAAAACATGAATGGATCGAGAGGGTATTATGCTAAGTGAAATAAGTTAAATACGATAGGATTTTACTTATATGTAGAATCTAAAAAATAAAGCAATAAGCAGAAAGCAAAAACTGACCCATAAATATAGAAAACAAAATGATGTTTGCCAGAGGGGAAGGAGGTAGAGGGATGGGGAAAATGGGTGAAGGGGAGTGGGAGTACAAGCTTCCAGTTATGGAATGAATAAGTCATGGGGATGAAAGGTACAGTACAGAGAATATAGTCAATGGAACTGTAATAGCATTGCATGGTGACAGATGGTAGCTACACTGGTACCTGGCACAGCACAATATATAAACTTATCGAATTTCTATGCCATATACTTGAAACTAATACAACATTATGGGTCAACTATACTTCAACAGACAGTGAACTCAGGGGCGCCTGGGTAGCTCAGTCGGTTAAACACCAGACTCTTGATTTCGGCTCAGGTCATGATCTCACAGTTTTGTGAGATCAAACCCCATGCCGGACTCTGTGCTGACTCTATACAGCCTGCTTGGGATTCTTGCTCTCTCTCTGCCCCTCCCCTGCTCATGCTCTGTCTCTCTCAAAATAAACTTTAAAAAATTAAAAAATTTAAAAAAAAAAGTGAACTCACAAATGTCTTTACAACAGTTATCACACATTCTGTTGCATGCTTCTGAATTCCATACTTCATCAAAATGTTGAGCTATCAATACACGGCGACACCTGCAAACACATTGATATATACATTATTAAATGACCTAGTAAGTTTTAAGAATTCCTATTTCTTTTCTAATTAATTTATTTTTTTAATGTTTATTTATTTTTGAGAGGAAGACAGAGTGCGAATGGGGGAGAGGCAGAAAGAGAGGGAGACACAGAATCCGAAGCAGGCTCCAGGCTCTGAGCTGTCATCGCAGAGCCTGATGCGGGGCTCAAACCCCTGAACCGTGAGGTCATGATCTGAGCTGAAGTCAGACACTTAACTGACTGAACCACTCAGGCACCCCAAGAATCCCTATTTCAAAACAGAGTTATATTAGTTTTCTGTTGCTGTCATAACATTACCACAAATCTAGTGGCTTAACACAAATTTATTGTCTTACATTTCTATACATGAGAAGTCTGATACGGGTTTTACTGGCTTCAAATCAGAGTATCAGCAGGGATGGATTTCTTCTGGAGGCTTTAGGGGAGAATCTGTTTCCTTGTCCTTTCTGATTCCTAGAGACTGCCTGAATTCCTTGGCTCATGCCCCACTTTCCTCCATCTCCAAAGCCAATGAATATCATTCTAACCTTTCTTGCTTCATTCCACACTTAAGTACCCTTATGATTATACTGGATCCACACAAACAACCCAGAGTTCTATCCCTATTTTAAGGTCAGCTCATTAGCAACCTTAATTCCATTTGCAGTCTTAATTCCCTTTTGCCATGGAAGGTTAATTTACAGTTGCCAGGAATTTGAATGTAGACATCTTTGGGAGACTATTCTGCCTATCACATATTTTTTTCCATATATACTTGATAAACACTGCTTTCAGAAGTTGTCTGAGATTCCCTTGAGATTCAATATTTGGGAACTGTTAAAAGAATCTTCCTGATAGCAAAGCAGCTTCTTGTATCTTAGTAGTTTCTTGTATTTGACTCTAAACCCCCAAATATGCTTCTTGATATCTACTGGATATCTAAGAAAATTTTCATTTTCTTACTTCTTTAACTAGATTATTGTACCACCTACAGGAAGAAATGACGTTTTCTGTCACTGTTCGATAGCTGCTTATCAGTTCAAAAATTTTGAGTCCATTTTACATGATGGGCAATAAGAGTACAAAGATGACTAATACTGAAAAGCCACCAAGGAACTATATGCTCTAACTAAAACCATCCTAGATTTAAATTTTATTTAGTAAGGAGAAACTTAACCCTGCTCTCAATTATTTCATCAACCCATCAGCTGGTAAGATGGTACATGTTACAGAGCTCAGCTCTCAAAATGCCTATCATAAATACCTTTTCACAACTGGTAAAGCATGTAGCTGTATGTCAGTGCTAGAGAGAAAAGGCTTGAACTCACTGTGAATTTGTATCAAAATTTTCAATAAAAGTGGGGATGGATGAAACACATGAAGGGGATTAAGAGGTACAATCTTCTAGTTATAAATAAAATAGAGATGACAGGGGGATGTAATGTATAGTCCATAATATTGTACCAACTCTGTAGGGTGACAGAGGGTAACTAGACTTATTGTGGTGACCATTTTTTGATATATGAGAATAGTGAATCACTATGTTGTACTCCTGAAACGAATACAATATCGTACTTCAATTATTCTTCAATTGAAAGAAAATCAGCATCTCAGTATACTTGTTTTACTTAAAGAAAAAAAAAAAAACTCCAATGAAAGTTTTGGAGGATTATCAAATAGAGAGAGAAAATACATTTTTTGGAATTAAGGCAGATCCTGAGGGTTCACGTACTGGTTCCCCCCCTTTAGACATTTGCTTTTACAGGTTTGTACTTGATATTCTACCAGTGTATTTACTTACTGAGCAAGTATCCAAAGTAATTTCCCAGACTTTCATGTTGTGCTTATTTTTAAATGACAAGTTATAAAAAGGTATGTGGCTTACTTGCTTATGTTTTGACAGTATGACACCATCTCATAAAGCTTCTGTTGTCCCACATTTTCCATCACCACCATTGAACTTATTCTGAATATATCTCCAAAGCCATAATACAAAATACAGTCCGCCCTCATGTCATCTCGACCTGTGTAGTGTGAGAAGTCTTGAGATTGCATAATTACTTGAAAATTTCAAAATATGCAAAAATAATATATGTAAAATTAGCTGGCAATGCTTCACAGTCTAAATATATCACATCTAGAAATTTCAGATATGTGCAAGTTAATTTGTAACCGCTGCCCTGAAATTATAAAAAGAAAAACCAACTAATGAGAGCTACCAACAATCAGCTTTATTAGTAAAAAAAAATGTGCATAAATAATTCAATTATTGAAGTTATCAATTTGAAGCCACTAATTAAAAATCCAGAAGTTAAAGATAGACATCAAATTATCTTAGAAAACATAGGAAACACTTCATAACACTCCAAGTAAAATAAGCACACAAATACTTAAGTACCAAAAAAGTATAAAACTATAAAAATGACTTCATTGTTCTAAAAAATACTAGCTACTAAAGATTTAAAATACAGAATTATTAAACATATATAATGTGTTTTCTGGAAAAGCTTTGTTAAAAGTTCCCTCTGGTTAGAAGTTACACATACCTGCACGTCCACTCTCTTGGTAATAATTTTCAATAGATTTACTCATTGAATGATGGATAACAAATCTCACATCTGGTTTATCAATTCCCATACCAAATGCAACCGTGGCCACCACTACCTAAAGTGTTTTAACATTTTATGTTAATTATATAAACTTAAAATATTTTTAAATGTTAATGAGGATGCTGTTGAAGATATATACTTAACCTGAATTTCATTGGCTGACCATCTTCTATGAACCTTGGTCTTATCTTCTGGTTCCATATTGGCATGGTATGCACCTGCCTGAATTCCCAGTTTCTGTAAACTAACTGTAACTTGCTCAGAGTCTTTCTGAGAAAAGCAATATATGATTCCTGTAATAAAATATGTCCAATTGTTAGATATATATATACACACATATTCAAGATACTGATTAACAAAACGCATGAGGGAAAAAGATTTAGGAAAAAATGTCAAGGTCTTGAACACATAATGACTTTCTGATATAATTCAAGATTTGATCAGCAGCTTGCTCTAAAACAGAAATAAGCCCTGGGCCACGAGTTTTGGTTCCCATTACCTCTTTTTTCTCTCAAGTATGATGTGAAAAGTTTCATGTGCAAAGGAGTTTGGGAACCACTGCATTGAACAGGTTTCTCTCTTTATTTGCAGGACTGGCCAGAACCTCTAATGTGCTGGTATACCCCATGAAGCTCCAAGAGGACAAATAGCTGCAGCTTTTCTCAAACTTATTTGACCGTGGAGCTCCTTTTACCCTGGGTACTCATTAATGTCTCCTGAAAATCTGTAGAACAGCTTTGAAATGCTACCTTTACACAAACTCTGTGCTTCAGTAATGCTCATCTGTGCATTAATCCAGGAAACAGAAATAATCTCAACTCCATCTACAGATACCTCACTCAATGTGTACTATTTATTTATTCTTTAATTGTCCTTTGCTATCAAGGACTATTTTACATCCATTCAGAAAGTCAGTGCTTAACCTTCTAATACACAGTGGATAATTAACTAAATGTGCTGTTGA
>NW_024412407.1:26794077-26825115 GCF_014898765.1 Herpailurus yagouaroundi
ATAGCAGCACTCTCAACAATAGCCAAATTATGGAAAGAGCCTAAATGTCCATCAACTGATGAATGGATAAAGAAATTGTGGTTTATATACACAATGGAGTACTACGTGGCAATGAGAAAGAACAAAATATGGCCCTTTGTAGCAACGTGGATGGAACTGGAGAGTGTGATGCTAAGTGAAATAAGCCATACAGAGAAAGACAGATACCATATGGTTTCACTCTTATGTGGATTCTGAGAAACTTAACAGAAACCCATGAGGAAGGGGAAGGAAAAAAAAAAGAGGTTAGAGTGGGAGAGAGCCAAAGCATAAGAGACTCTTAAAAACTGAGAACAAACTGAGGGTCGATGATGGGTGGGAGGGAAGGGAGGGTGGGTGATGGGTATTGAGGAGGGCACCTTTTGGGATGAGCACTGGGTGTTGTATGGAAACCAATTTGACAATAAATTTCATATATTGAAAAAAAAAAATAAAATGTACCAGGTTAGGAAAGAAAAAATTTTCTGATTGCTGTTTCTAGGACTTTCAGTACTATGTTGAATGAAAGTGTTGAGAGTGAACAACATCTTGCCTTTTCTGATATTAGAGGAAGAGCTCTCAGTTTTTCACCTTTGGAGTATGTTAGATGTGGGTTTGTCTTATATGGCCTTTATTATGTTGATGTATATTCCCTCTAAACTCAACTTTGTTGAGAGTTTTTATCATGAATGGATGTTGAATTTTGTCAAAAGCTTTTTCTGCATCTGTTGAGATGATCATATGAGTTGTATCCTTCATTTTGTTAATGTGGTATATCACGTTGATTGATTTGTGAATATTGATTTATTCTTTCCTCCTCAGAATAAGTCCCACTTGATTGAGGTGAATGATCCTTTTAAAGTATTGTTGAATGTGCTTTGCTAATATTTTATTCAGGACTTTTGCGTCTATGTTTATTAGCAATATTGGTCTCTGGTTTTCTTTTTTTTTTTTTTTTTGGTAGTATCTTTGTGTGGCTTTGGCATGAAGATAATGCCAGTCTTGTAGAATGTATTTGGAAGTTTTGCTTCCTCATTTTTCCAATAGTTTGAGGAGAATAGGTATTACTGTTCTTTAAATGCGTGGTAGAATTCACCTGTGAATCTATCTGGTCTTGGACTTTCCTTTGTTGGTAGTTCTTTGATTACTGATTTAATTGTGTTGCCTGTAATTGGTCAGTTTCTATTTCTTCCTGATCAGTTTTGGAAGGTGGTAAGTGTGTAGGAATTTATCCATTTCTTCTAGTTGGTCTTATTTGCTAGTATATAATTTTTCATTGTAGCCTATTATGTAATCTTTTGTATTTCTGTGGTGTCAGTTGTTATGTATTTTGCATTTCTGATTTTATTTATTTGGTTTTCAGTTCCTCTTTTTGTTTAATATTTATTTATTTATTTATTAATGTTTATTTATTTATTTAAAAAAATTTTTTTTTCAACGTTTATTTATTTTTGGGACAGAGAGAGACAGAGCATGAACGGGGGAGGGGCAGAGAGAGAGGGAGACACAGAATCGGAAACAGGCTCCAGGCTCTGAGCCATCAGCCCAGAGCCTGACGCGGGGCTCGAACTCACGGACCGCGAGATCGTGACCTGGCTGAAGTCGGACGCTTAACCGACTGCGCCACCCAGGCGCCCCAATGTTTATTTATTTTTGAGGGAGAGAGAGTGTGAGCAGGGAAGGGGCAGAGAGAGAGAGAGACACAATCCATAGTAGGCTCTGGGCTCTAAGCTGTTTCCCTCGCATATAACTTTTGCTTCTTTCTTGCTACTTTTAAAACTCTCTCTTAATCTTTAATGTTTGCCGTTTTAATTATTATATGACTTGATATGGCCCTCCTTGGCTTCACCTTGTTATGGGCTCTCAGTGCTTCCTGAACCTAGATGTCTGTTTCCTTCTGCAGGTTAGGGAAATTGGAAAAGTTTTCTGCCCCCTTTTCTTTCTCTTCTGCTTTTGAGACCACTAAAAATGCAAATGTTATTATGCTTGAGGTTATTGCAGAGGTCCCTTAACCTATCCTGTGAAGTGTTGATTCCTTCTACTATATTTTTTAATTTAGTTATTCTATTCTTCACTTCTGATTGGTTCCTTTTTATATTTTGTATCTCTTTGTTGAAGTTTCACTGAATTCATCCACTCTTCTTTCCAGTCCAGTGAGCATCTTTATGACCATTACTTTGAATGCTTCATTAGTTAGATTTGCCATATCCATCTTTCAGTCCTTTTTCTCAGGTTTTGTCTTCTTGTGTTGGGAACATATGCTCCTGTCTCATGTTTTTTGACCTTCTGTGTTTGTTTCAGCTACTTCTCCTAAACTTGAAGGAATGGTTTTGTGTATGTATAGTTGTCTTCTGTGCAGACTGTGTGTGCTTGGTGACTTTTGCTGGCTGGCTGAGGCTTTGACTGGTGTGGGCCAGGGTTTCTGGGGCACTCTGTACTGATGTTGCTTTGGTGGGATGGCCAGAGCTGAAGTGGGCATTGGCTGAGGCAGTCCCAGGCCTTTCTGTACAGATGGTGCCCTGGCAGGAGAGCTGTAGCTGAAGTGGGTGCAAGCCAGGGTGTCCCAGGGTTTTTAGCATAAGGGGCACCCGAATGGTGTGGCTGGAGCTGAAGTGGACATGAGTTGGTTGTGGTGGGGCTGCTGGAACAGAGGCAAGGTTTGGGAAGGAGGGGAGTCCCAGGGCACTCCATGTAGGGGGTGCCTTGGCAGAGTGGCTGTAGCCAAGGTGTGTGCAAGCCAGTGGCTCCTGTGGCACACTGTGCAAGTGGCGCTCTTGCAGGGTGGCTGGAGTGGAAGAGAGCATGAGCCAGGAGGTCCTGGAGTGCTGTTCACTGTGGTGTCCTAGCATGTCATCTGGAGCCAGTATGGTACAGATTTGGATTGTTCCAGGGTGCTTTGGGCCTATGTCACTTTGGCAAAATGGCCATAGCTGTGGTGAGTGCTGACCAAGGGTTTCCTGGCATTCATTGTACCGTGGCTGCCCTGGTAGGTCGGCTTGGGATGGTGTGGGCTAGGGGACCAGGACTCACTGAGGCAATAGGCCAGTTAAGGTGCCTAGACCATGCTCCCGTCCATGTAATCAAGGTGGAAAGTAATGTATACTCTCCACTCAACCAGCCCCTTCAATCCAGAGAGATTTCCAGCAGCTCCCTTGCCATTTGGTGGAGTTCTAGGGCTGGATCCTTTATATTTCAGTTGTTCTGTTAAACTGTGGCTTTTTTTCTATGTCCTGGGGGGTTCAGGGCTAGTATGACCAGGGCTCGCAGAGGCAGCAGGCCAGCTATGGCTTCTGGAACCCGCTCCCGTCTGTGCTGTCAAGGTGGACTGGGAACGTTAACCATGGCACTTGCCAGCGCCTCGGATCTGGAGAGAGTTCTAGGAGCTGCCCCACCATTTGGTAGTGGCCTAAGGCTGGTTCCTTTATATTCTAATTTCCCTTCCAAACTGTGGCTGTTTTTCTGTGTCCCAGGGCAGATGAACCTGCTCCCGGCCCTTCAATAGTATCCTTTCCCACTGTAGTTTGCAGCATAGGGGCTGGGAATTTTCTTTGTTACAGTGTGTGTCTCTTGCTGTTTTTCATGTGCTCTATCTTTTGTTGTGCAGAAGCTGTTCAGTCTCCTTGAAGTTCTTCAGAAGGAATTGCTCTGTTAATAGGTGTAGATTTGTTGTGTCTGTGGAGGAGATGAGTTCAGGGTCTTCTATGTTGCCATCTTGGATCGGAAGTTCTCTGTCAGTTAGGGTTTGATCAGAGAAGCAGAGGCACTATGCATGATACAAGGGATTTACTGGAGGGATTTAACCTTACGTGATTGTGTGAAGTGGTCAAGCTCTTCCCTGATGTTTGTCACCTGTGTGTGTGGCACTGAAGTCCACGCCAGAGGTCAGGAAGAGAAGGTGATGTACAGTGGGGGTGCAGAGGCAAACTGCAACCTGTGAATCATGAATCGTGTTTCTTAGCAGAACCTGTATTAGTCTCAGTGCCTCACAGTCTCCAATGTGGGTGATTCAGGAGTGGGTGTACATGCACATGGACTGGCATACTGCTTGGCTGAGGGTTCAGAGAAGCTGAAGGAGAGCCAACAGCATCTGGGGGAGCTACAGACTCTGCTCTTTCCCCAAGGATATCTAGCAGCAGCCAGAGTTGTGGGCTTGGTGCTGCCCTGTGCCAGTGAGGTCATCAGTCCTGGTCTTAACTAACCTTTCCACATATGGAAAACAAGGGCACTCTTTCACTTCTACCTTCCATATATCTGGCAGTCCAAGGAAACAACTGTCCCTTGTACAACCAAAGATAAACTCTTCCTCTCCCCCCGAAAAGGGCACAGGTTCTTGTTATTCATCTTTGGATGATGCTCATTCCTCTTGCTAAATCACATCCTTCTTGGTAATCCTCTAACTTAATTCCTGAGATATGAAGTCAGCTACTATTAGCACATTTTATTTAGATGTTAGGAAAATAGGAAAAGGGACCTAGATACATACATACATACCTACCACCAACAACAAAAAGGAAGAGATGCTTGTAGTTATTACAGTCCTGTTTCTCACCTGGTCATGTGGTCATTAGATGTTATTTTATAACTATGTTCTTCACTTTTGTATTCCTTCTTTGCTGTCAACAACACCTCACCTGGTTACAAATCCTTGCCCGGTGTGTGGACTTGCCTTAGCAGTTTGCTTGGATTTAGCTTTTGTAGTTTTGCATTAACTTTGATCACAGAACATGGGAATACCAAAAGGTACCCTAGAGGTTTTCCTACATTTCACACATACTCTTCCTTATTTCAGTAGTGTTGTAGGAATCCAGTTTCCCTTGAATAGTCAGAATCAGTCACCCAAGCCAGTACAGTAACCTCCATCTTTTCCTGTTGATTTACTGGCATGAGGAGCTCAAAGTGGTCAAGAAGCAGTCCGCTTCCATTTATTTTTATTTTTTGTTTTTTAATTTAAATTTTAGTTTTAGTGAACATACAGTGCAATATTGGTTTCTGGAGTAGAATTCAGTAATTCATCACATGTAATACCCAGTGTTCATCACAACAAGTGCTCTTAATACCCATCACCCATTTAGCCCACTCCCTGCCCACCTCCCTCCATCAACCCTTTTTGTTCTCTGTTGTTAAGATTCTCTTATGGGGGTGCCTGGGTGGCTCAGTGGGTTAAGCATCTGACTTTGGCTCAAGTCATGATCTCATGGTTCGTGAGTTTGAGCTCCACACTGGTCTCCTTGCTGACAGCTCAGAGCCTGGAGCCTGCTTTGGATTCTGTGTCTCCCTCTCTCTGCCACTCCCCTGCTCACACTCTGTTTCTCTCTTTCAAAAATAAACATTAAAAAGTCTCTTACGGTTTGTTTCTCTCTCTTTTTCCTTTGTCTCTTCCCATATGTTCATCTGTTTCTTAAATTCCACATATGAGTGAGATCATACAGTATTTATCTTCCTCTGACTGACTGATTTCACTTAGCATAATACACTCTGGCTCCATCAATGTCGTTGTAAATGGCAAGATTTCATTTTTTGATGGCTGAGTAATATTCCATTGTGTATATATACCACATCTTTTTTATCCATTCATCAGTTGTTGATGGACATTTGGGCTGTCTCCACAGTTTGACTATTGTTGATAATGCTGCTGTAAACATCAGGGTGCATGTACCCCTTTGAATCAGTATTTTTGTGTCCTTTGGGTAAATACCTAGTAATGCAATTTCTGGGTTATAGGGTAGTTCTTGAGGAGCCTCCATACTATTCTCCAGAATGGCTACACCAGTTTGCAATCCCACCAACTTCTGTTTAAATGGAACCACTGCATTTTCCCCTGGTAGAAGCATTCCTTCCTGATAAGACCTCTAAACCAGTAAGGTTCAAAGTTTCAGGGATGGGAAGCAAACATTTTATTAGTGGATCACTAGTAAGTGGTAATAGTAAGAAGAGCCACTCTCATTTCCACCCTGATCCCTAGGCTCAAGAATCCGATCTATAGGACAAACAGCATTATTCATTGTTTTGGTAGGTAAGGGCAGTTATACTGGCTTCCACTTAGTCTTTCCTAAGAGGGGACTGATATATGTATTTGGCCCATTGCTGAATGTATCTATTCTCATAATATGATCCAGAACTGGAGAGAAAAGCATAGAATGGGTTAGAGGATCTCCTGAGCCCACTGTATGATGGACATGAGCAAAACTGCATTGATCATGTGATTTGCATAAGTCCAGTCCCTGTTTTGACTGGTGGATCACCATGGCATTTGTCTTCCAGGAACTGTCCATTCAGAGTTAGTGTCCAGTAATTTATGAGAAGCTATTTTCCTTTCCCCAATACATAATTACCCTGATACGTTTCTTTGGAGAACACTAGTGAGAAGATTTACTATATAAATTTTTAGTTGTGTCTTTTCTCACAGGGTCCCAATCTCTATTCAGGGGACTCTGGGTCTATAAATTGGTTCTTTTCTGGGAGCTGGTTGAAAGACTCTGACTCTATAGTGATTCAAGTCAAACTTAGTTTACCAGAATCAGGGCTTTGCATTCTGCATATTCAAATCAAGTAAACCGTTTCAAGGACATCATGATCAACTAGCCAATGCCAGAGTTCTCTGCGGATCAGACTATTCTGATTACTGTTTCTGCTCTGTTGCCTATTATAGCAACCACATATATCTTTTCTTTGGTTGTGAACTGAATTAGCCCTCATACCTTGGAAAATCCATTATTCTCATTGATTCTGTTGATCTGCTTCAAAGGCAGTACTTCCCTCGCTGTCATTCCTAGCTTACAGAGACCAGTCACTGTGAGCTCTTCAGGGAAGCTGGGTAGCATTCTCCTTTCCTGAAGCCTCTGGATCACCTCCTTTAGTGTATACCCAGAAAGTTCTAGCCCTTCAGTATCATTGAGATCTACACCTGTGTCATTCTATCTCAACTTTCCTTTTTTTTTTTTTTAATTTTTTTTTTCAACGTTTATTTATTTTTGGGACAGAGAGAGACAGAGCATGAATGGGGGAGGGGCAGAGAGAGAGGGAGACACAGAATCGGAAACAGGCTCCAGGCTCTGAGCCACCAGCCCAGAGCCCGACGCGGGGCTCGAACTCCCGGACCGCGAGATCGTGACCTGGCTGAAGTCGGACGCTTAACCGACTGAGCCACCCAGGCGCCCCACTATCTCAACTTTCTAATAATTCATCTTTGGAGCCAGGTTTCTGGCAACCAACAAAGTAAATTATTAGAGCCACTCCTGGCCACTGTACTACTGCACTAAACCATAATTTCATATTGAGTCTGTATCAGTGAATTTAGCTTCATTTAATATTCTATTCACTCTGATTTAGTACCATTGGGATCTGTTCCCTCACATATTCCCACCATATCTCTGGTGATATAGGCATACCTCAGAGATCTTCAGATTTGTTTCCAACCACTGCAATAATAAGTCAATATCACAATAAAGCTAGTCAAATGAACTTTTTAGTTGTCCAGTGCATATAAACATTATGTTTATACTGTTCTCTATTAAGTGTACAATAGAACGTCAAACAATGATGTTCATACCTAATTAGAGATACTTGATTGCTGAAAAATCCTAGCTGTCATCTGAGCTTTCAGTGAGTGTAATGTTTTTGCTGGTAGAGGGTCTTGCTGTAATGTTGATGGCTTCTGACTGATCAGAGTGGTGGTTTTGAAGGGTGGGGTGGCTGTGGCAATTTCTTAAATAAGACAACACTTAAGTTTGCTGCATTAATAGATTCTTCCTTTCACGAATGATTTCTCTGTATGTGTGATAGCATTTCACCCACAGTAGAACATCTTTCAGAATTGGAGTCACTCCTCTCAAAACTTGTCACTGCTCTATCAACTAAGTTTATGTAATATTCTAAATCCTTGGTTGTCCTTTCAACCATCTTCACAGCATCTTCACTGGGAGTAGATTCCATCTCAAGAAACCACTTTTCTTTGTTCATTTAACTTCTGTTAAAGTTTTATCATGAGATGGCAGCAATTCAGTCACATCTTCAGGCTCCACTTTTTTTTTTTAAGTTTATTTATTTATTTTGAGAGAGAGAAAGAATGAGCAGGGGAGGGACAGATAGAGAGAGAATCCCAAGCAGGCTCCACACTGTCAACACAGAGCCAGTGCAGCACTTGAACTCATGAACCGTGAGATTGTGACCTGAGCCGAAACCAAGAGATGGACGCTTAACCCTGCAGTGACTTACTCCACTGAAATCTTGAGCCCTCTAAGTCATCCATGAGGGTTGGAATCAACTTCCAAATTCCTATTAATGTTGATATTTTGACACCTTCCCATGGATCATGAATTTTCTGAATGGCATTTAGAGTGATGAATCCTTTCCAGAGGTTTTCAATTGATTTTACCCAAACCCATCAGAGCAATCCCTATCTGTGGCAGCTATAGCCTTATGAAATGTATTTTATAAATAATAAGATTTGAAAGTAAATGACCCATGAATTACAGATGGATGTTGTGTTATCAGGCATGAAAACAAGATGAATCTCTTTAAACATCTTCATCAGAGCTCTTGGGTGACCAGTGCATTGTCAATGAAAGAAATCTTTTTTCTGAGCCCTAGGGCTCAAATAGAGCTCAAATATAACTCACGTTATAAACAGATGTGCATAATTATAGATTCAGGCTTATAGAACACAGGCAGAATAGATTTAGCATAATTCTTCTTGCCCCTATGATTTTTGGAATTATAAATGAGCATTGGCTTCAACTTAAAGTCACCAGCTGCTTTAGATCCTACCAAGAGAGTCAGTCTGTTCTTAGAAGCTTTGTAGCCAGGCATTGACTTCTCCTCTCTATGAAAGTCTTACATGGCATCTTCCAGTAGAAGGCTACAGTAAAAATCTGTTGTTTCTTGTGGCCACCTTAATTAACTATTTTAGCTAAATCTTCTGGATAACTTGGTGTTTCTACATCAACACTTGCTGCTTAACACTTTTATGTTGTGGAGATTAAACCTAGCAAACCAACCTCGACTAGCTTCAAACTTTTCTTCACCTTCCTCACCTTTCTGAGCTTTCGTAGAATTTTAGTAAATGTGGTGCCAAAGTGAGCACTCAGCCTTCCTAGAATTGAAGAGAGTCAGGGCCTTGCTCTGGATTAGGCTTTGGCTTAGGGGAATGTTGTGGCTGGTGTGATCTTCTGTTCGGATTACTAAACCTCTCTTCATATCAGCATTAAGGCTGTTTTCCTTTCTTACGTTTCATACGTTTACTGGAATAGTACTTTTAATTTCCTTCCAGAACTTTTCCCTTCCATTCACAACTCAGCTAACTGACTTAAGAGGTCTAACTTTCAGCCTGTATTGGCTTTTGACATTTGGTAGTCTTGGCCCAGTACCTATAGGAGATAAGGGGTTCTTCTGGGACAATCATAGAGACTTTGAGGTTCCTTTATACAGATCCTACATTTCTCTCAGGTTTTTCAGCATATTTAGGAGGGGCCAGTCAACCTCGTTATTCTCAACAGAAATATTGTGTGACAGCAAACACTTGGTCACCCAGAGCCTTTCCCTCTCTAGATACTTAATTACTGGTGTCTAGATTGTAATCTAAGTAACTTTGTCTACTACATGCCATGGAATACCAATTGAACTGCAGGCAAGGGTCATTAATGCCTTTAAATCTAATCAGATCAGAGACTATTCTAGGTGGCATAGAAGCAATTTAGAGAACCTGCTTTTAAGTTTCTTTTCCTCTGGAACAACATTTGGTATTGGTTAGGGTTCACTCAGAGAAGCTGAATCATGAGTGATTTAAGGGATTTATTGTAGGGATCAGTTCCTGTATGATCATGGGGCCTGGTTAAGCAGTCCATTGCTAGTCCTGAAGTCAGCAGTGCCAGCAGTAGGAACGGGAAGATGGAGATGGAGTGTGGGAGGGTAAAGATGAGCTCAAACCCAGGAGGACTTTCACTTGGACTTGTGTTGGTTGTGTAACCGCCTCCAAGGCTCTGACTCCAGATGCTGGTGCCCTGCAGAAGAGCTAGTACACTTGCCATAGAAAATTGCACAAGAACATGGCCAGGGATTCAGGGAAGCTGAAGAAGCTGTGGGCCAAGCTACTGCCCCAAAGAGGTTCAGTAGGAGCTGGTGGAACTGGGTTCTGCTTTATGCCAGGAAGGTGAAGCAGCAGATCCATGACAATGTGAATGAGCCCCAGCAGCACCTGACATTATGCCAACCATCTGAATGTAAACCTGACTGCTGTTTCATTTTTACCTTCCAGGTCTGAAGCAGAGTTCACTTGTGACCAATCCTAACCAGAATCATGCAGGGAAAGCAATTCTGGTATTGGCATAATACAAAAACACCATAACATCCTATTTTAAATCATAGCCTTGAGATTTCATCTTATGAAAATTTGGGGCATTAAAGCTGGACACTGATTAAAGCAGGCTGATGTTTTAGAGAGCATCAAGGACATCTTTAAAAATTTTTGGTTTCTATTGGTATGGTGTCAAAAGGAATCTCACTTTGACTTTAATACTCGGATTGATTAGAATCATACATTAAGTCTGCTTTATAAATTAGTGATGATGGACTTATAATGTCAATTCCAGTAGCACACTCAATTTTTCTTTTAATTGTTACATCAGCTTGTTTATAATCACCAACGCCTTATCTTGCCAACATATGAACCCAAATATGTTTTCATGAAATAATAGCTAAGTAGTTATGGGGTGAATATCACTCATCATCAGGGAAATACAAATCAAAACCACAATGAGATACTACTTCATAACCTGTCAGAATGGCTAAAATTAACAACTCAGGAGACGACAGATGTTGGTGAGGATATGGAGAAAGGGGAACCCTTTTGCACTGTTGATGGGAATGCAGACTGGTCTAGCCACTTTGGAAAACAATATGAAGGTTCCTCAAAAAATTGAAGATAGAGCTACCCTATGACCCAGCAATTGCGCTACTAGGTATTTATCCAAAGGATACAAAAATGCTGATTTGAAGAAGCACAACACACCAGTATTTATAGCAGCACTATCAACAATAGCCAAATTATGAAAAGAACCCAAATGTACATCGACTGATGAATGGATAAGGTAGGTGTGGTATATGTATACAATGGAATATTACTTGGCAATCAAAAGAATGAAATCTTGCCATTTGCAACAACATGGATGTAATTAGAGTATATTATGCTAAGCGAAGTAAGTCAGAGAAAGACAAATTAAGATTTCATTCATGTGTGGTGTTTAAGAAACAAGCAGATGAACATAGGGGAAGGGAAGGAAAAATAAGATAAAAACAGAGAGGAAGGCAAATCATTAGAGACTTTCAAATACACAGAATAAACTGAGGGTTACTGGAGGGGAGGTGGGTGGGGCAATGAGCTGAATGAGTGATGGGCATTAAAGAGAGCACTTGTTGTGATGAGCACTGGGTGTTATATGTAAGTGATGAATCACTAAATTCTACTCTTGAAACCATTATTGCATTATATGTTAACTACCTTGGATTCAAATTAGCAAAAAAAAAGCTTCCTTTTGTTTCAAAGTTTGGTCACTTAAATGACTTAGGAGACTGTTGGACCACTGCCCTACAACACAGTAAATATAATAATCATTTATTAAATGCATAACTATGTGCCAGTTACTATGTTAAAACTTTCCATATATTATCTCACTTAATTCTTTAAAACAATACTATGAAAGCTAGATATTGTCCCCTTGTACAGATGGGGAAATTGAGGCTTGGTTTAGTGCTTAGCCTGAGCTAAGAGGAGGACCTAAAATTTAGGTCTATGTGACTCTAGCACACATGCTCTTAACCACCTTACTCTACTACTGTAAGTTTGTCTGTAATTCTGATGGTGAGGAATAGCCAAAAATCAACAGAGATACCTAAAACTAATTAATTATTGCATCTTTTTTTCCTTCCTCATAGCTCTAACTGAAGAATTGGAGTCTGTAACCAATGAGCTACATGCAGTAGACATTCAAATTCAGGAACTTCTGGAAAAGCAACAAGAGCTTATTCAGAAAAAGAATATCCTAACAAACCAAATAAAGCAGCATTTTGAGGATTCTGATGCTGGAGAAAGCAGTGAATGGGATTCTTCACCTGCTGCTTGGAATAAAGAAGGTTTGCTCTGTTTTTGTTTGCTAGTCTTGTTTCTGCTTGTTTCTTTACACAGGAGTTAAATCATTGTTCCTGGATCAGTGCTTTCTAGGCACTTGGAAGGGAAACTGGCTGTTCCTTAAGTGCATGGGAAACCAGTAGGCAAACCATTCTTTGCCCATGTTCTTTTTGAATGAAGCTTTTATTATTCACACTTCATTATTTTTTCCAAATGTGGTTCTTTTTTAAAAAAATTTTTTAATGTTTATTTTTGAGAGAGAGAGAGAGACAGAGAGACAGAGCATGAGCAGGGGAGGGGTACAGAGAGAGGAGGAGACACAGAATCCGAAGCAGGCTCCAGGCTTTGAGCTGTCAGCACAGAGCCCTGACGCAGGGCTTGAACCCACGAACCATGAGATCATGACCCGAGCCAAAATCGGACGCTTAACTGACTGACCCATTCAGGCGCCCCTCCAAATATGGTTCTAGCAGCATCAGTCAATGCTTGGAAAAAGAAGATTTTTTACTAAATTTTCTAAGTTTTAATTAGAAAAAAGTTAAACAATTAAAAAAAATTCAAACTTGCCAAAGTCTAGTTCATTTTCCTGCCCTAGTGAACACCTTCCTTGATTCAAGATCTTGCCAAGTCTCATGTTTATCATGAACTATCACTTATACTGGAGTTCGTTACAGTGCTTTTGTAGCCCTTGCTTTTCAGGGGATTTGCTTCTAAACAAGATATTTACATAAAAAACTCCGCATAATTGTTAACTTGACGGTATTTGAGATTTTTATGATACTATGAATTCCTTGATCAACAATCAGACTGGTTTTCAAATGCCTGGTCAAGGACCTTCCTCTTCTATGTAGGTTAATTCTCAACTGGCAAATGTTTTCATTTTTTCTGATGGATTGTTTCTTACTATATATCATTAAATCTTTTTGCCTAAGCTTCGGAGTTAAACTAATCTCAAAATTGTCAGTATAAAGGTTAAATTGTCAGTAATATTAAAACTTACATAAATTCTTAACTGCTTTTCTCTAATATAAAAGCTGCCACGTACGTTTGTATTGCATTTATAATCCTAAATAATTCTAATATATTTGGCTTATTATTATTATTATTATTGTTTTATTATTATTTTTTGTCTAGATTTTCCCTGGTCTGGTAAAGTTAAAGAGGTTCTGCAAAATGTCTTTAAACTGCAGAGGTTCAGACTGCTTCAGCTTGAAACTATTAATGTAACTATGTCTGGAAAGGAGGTATTTCTTGTTATGCCTACAGGAGGTGGAAAGAGCTTATGCTACCAGTTACCAGCATTATGTTCAGATGGTATGTATTAATAAAGATTCGTTTTAAGTTGAACAAAGGAATTTCTCTCTTTTTTTAAATGTTTATTTATTTTTGAGAGAGAGAGAGAGACACAGAGCACGAGTGGGGGAGGGGCAGAGAGAGGGAAACACAGAATCTGAAACAGGCTCCAGGCTCCAAGCTGTCAGCACAGATCCTGACGTGGACTTGAACTCATGAACCATGAGATCATGACCTGAGCCAAAGTCGGACATTCAACCGACTGAACCACCCAGGCACCCCAAGGAATTTCTCTTTTAAGTCTTAAAAAAAATAATTTCTAACCATACTTATGTATAAATCAAGTGCATTTTTAATTTCATTTATCTTAATGTTAATAGACATTTTAAAAGGTTCACTTAAAGAGGGAATGTTAAAGACTTTGAGCAGAATTGGTTCTTTTATATGGTTCTTCAAACATAATTAAAAAACATGTTGTGGGACAAAAAGTACTAGAAAAGGAATCTGTAGACCTGGAGTCTAGTCCCAGATCTTTATTGAGTGTCAGCTAGGGGTGTTAGGCACTGGAGATAACAGTAGTGAGCAAAATGGGCAAGGTTCTCGTTTTCACAGAGCTCATAGTGTAAAGCAGAACTTTCTCAAACTATAATGTGTGTAAGGATTACTGGTGACATGACTGACATGCAGATTCTGAGTTTGTGTGAGACCCAAGATCTTGCATTTCTAACAAGCTCCCAGGTACTGGGTTGCTCTTTGGGGACTAGCAGTGGTATAGATAGAGAGGGGTCAGCAAACTTACCTTTAGAGAGGCAGTCAGTAAATGTGATAGGTGTGGTTCATATGGTCTCTGTGTCAACTACTGAACTCTGCCATTGGGGTACAAAAGTAGCCATAGACAGCATGGAAACAAATGGATATGCCTGTATTCTATTAAAACTTTATTTACTCAAACAAGCAGCTAGTTCTTAGATTATTGATACCTGGACTAGAAAATAGAGGTAATTGTAGGCAATTGCAATAAAAGTTTTGTGATAAAGGTTTTTTTATTTTAATTAATTAATTTTTAAATTTTATTTATTTATTTATTTATTTATTTATTTATTTATTTATTTATTTTGAGAGAGAGAAGAGAGAGCACGAGCAGGGAAGGGGCAGAGAGAAAGGGAGACACGGAATCCAAAGCAGGCTCCGGTCTCTGAGCTGTCAGCACAGAGCCCAATGCGGGGCTTGAACTCACAAACTGTGAGTTGGACACTTAACCAACTGAGCCACCCAGGTGTCCCATGATAAAGGTGTTAATAGGGAATTAAGTCAGTGCAAAGATCTGGTCTAGGGACTGTCCAGAGAAGGCTGTCCTGAGCAAGTGGCATTTGAGCTGAAAGCTGAAGGATAAGTAGGCAAAGATAGACAGGAGCGGAAGGAAGAATGTTCACGCAGGGGAGCAGTATTTCTGAGAGCCCAAAAGTAAGAACATGCATGGTAGGGAGTATCAATAATCTGGAAGAATTTCAGTGTGGCAGGCAGTGAGGGGCAAGCACATGGAAGGAGTCTTGAAAGATATTATAAAAATTTCCTTAGATGAGTGGGAAACCATTGAAGGGTTTTATATAGGTAAGAGACTTGCCAGAATTGTGGTTTAGAAGATGGAGGAATTCCAGAAATAATTAGGAGGTAGATTCAGTAGGACTTGGTATTCATTGGATTGGGGGTAGGAAAAGGGATAGTCTAGAATGTTGCCCAAATTCTAGGCTGGGACAAATTGTTCACTGAAATAGGTTACATTTGGAGACATAATTTACATGGTAATGGAGAGAGAGGGAAGATGAGTTGAGGAAGGGGAGGTAGTGAATAGGACATTCTTTGGAAAGAATTGCTGTGAAGGGAAAAAGAGAGGGGACCCTAAATTAGGTATCCAGGGTTTTTCAAAGATGAGAGAGGCTTGCCTGTGTTTAAATGTAATGTGAAGTTATCATTGATGAGGGAGAATGTGAAAATACAGCAGAGAGACTATTTGAGATGTCAAAATCCCTGATAAAGTCCGAATTTGGTATATTTTTTAATTGGTCTGCTCTCTGGTTTATTTTAAGGAACAAACTATAGAAACATAAGGTCAGTGATTTTAATAATGTAGAATAGCTCTTACAGCTGTGCACAATTTCAATAATAAGAGAAAGGGGACACTATCAGAATTTCATCCAGTCAATAAATGTTCACTGGTTTCTATGTGGCATATATTAATCTGGTACAGTAAGTGGAAGAATAGTCTTGTAACTATCATTCTTAATTATACGGGTTACTTATGTTTGGAAACTTTGGAATAACTTTTTTCTGATATAACTGCTTACTACTTGACTTGATTTATGTTATTTTGCTAAGGTTACCAGTACTGATTGTTAAAAATGATAGTAAAGTAAAAATTCACAATCATATCTATTTTTATCTTTATAGTAACGAATGAGGGAAGAGATTTCTCTCTAATCTTATATCTGCTTATTTGACTAATGATCATTTATTTATATCTATCTCCTCTATTAATGAGGGTAAAAAATAGGTAGCATATTGATGTTGTGATGTCCTCAGGTGAGTGGTTGAAAGTCATTCTGGAGGTAGTATAAAATTTAAAGTAGATACTTTCTCTTTTAGGTTTTACCCTTGTGATTTGCCCATTGATCTCTCTTATGGAAGACCAGTTAATGGTTTTAAAACAATTAGGAATTTCAGCTACCATGTTAAATGCTTCTAGTCCTAAGGTATGCTTCTGTGGTTCTTTTTTTTTCATTTGTTTTTTAAGTTTATTTATTTTGAGAGAGAGAGAGTGTGAATGCCTGTTTGGGAGAGGGGCGGAGAGATAATCTCAAGCAGTCTCCATGCTCTTAGCACAGAGTCTGAAGTGGGGCTCAATCCCATGAAAAAGATCATGACCTGAGCTGAAACCAAGAGTTGGATGCTTAACCAACTGAGCCACCTAGGCACGCCCTGTTTTTAAAATCCAAACTCTTCACTAAAGTAGGAGCCTTGGTTACAATTGAATTGGTTATAAAATTATAAGCTAATAACTATATCAAGAGTTGCAAAGTACTGTTGATGGGCCAGTTCTAGTCTACTACCTATTTTTATATGGTCTGTGAGCTAAGAATGGTTTTTACATTTATATTTATATATTTTAATTTAATTTGGTTTATTTGAGAGAGAGAGAGAGAGCATGAGCAAGGGAGGGGCACAGGGAGAGACAGAGAGAATCTTAGGCAGTCTCCACACTTAGCACGGAACCTGACACAGGGCTTGATTCCACAGCCCTGGGGTCATGACCTGGGCTGAAATCAAGAGTTGGATGCCCAACCAACTGAACCACCCAGGCGCCCTGGTTTTTATATTTTTAAATGGTTAAAAAAAAGTTAAAAGAATAAAACTTTGTGAAGTGTGAAAATTATAAGGAAGTCTGTAAAGTTTTATTGGAACACAACAGTGCTTGTTCATTTATGTGTTGTTTTCACACAATAATGGCAAAATAGTTGTGATAGATACTGTATGGCCCACAAAACCTAATAGTATCTACTATCTGGCACTTTACAGTTAACATCAGCTGAGCTATTTTATATTATTTATCTATTAGAAAATAGTAAATAAGAATTCCTAATTATACAATATTATTAAATATAAATGGTGCACTACTAACAAGATAACCTGTCCCTATGGAATCTTTTTGGTTTCGGAATGGACTCTCTTTCATCTGTTGAATAAGCATTTCCCAACTATTCTTTTTTAAAAAGGATGTTATTGAAATTTTCTAAAGTGCAGAAAAGTAGAGAGAATCATAATAAAACTGTAAGTACCCATTAACCACCTTTAACATTTATCAACATATGACCAATCCTTTTTCAATTATATGCCTGGAATTTTCTCTGCCTCCTCCCCTTGGTTTATTTATTTGAAACAGTTCCCAGATATCATATCATTTTAGTTGTAACTCCTTTAATATATATCAGAAAAAAAATAATTGCAATGGCATTATCATACCTAAAACAATTTAATATTGATTCATTAAAATCATCAAGTAAATGGGTGTCTGTGTGACTCAGTTGGTTAAGTATCTGACTTCGGCTCAGGTTATGATCTCAGGGTTTGTGGGTTCGAGACTGCCATCGGGCTCTGTGCTGACAGTGTGGACCTTCTTTGGATCCTCGGTCTCCCTTTCTCTCTCTGCCCTTGCCCTGCTCGTTCTCTCTCTCTCTCTCTCTCTCTCTCTCTCTCTTTCAAAAATTAAAACATTAAAAAATATTCACATTTTGGGGCACGTGGGTGGCTCGGTTGGGCATCTGACTTTGGCTCCGGTCATGATCTCACAGTTCTTGGGTTCGAACCCCGTGTTGGGCTCTGTGCTGACAACTCAGAGCCTGGAGCTTGCTTCGGATTCTGTGTCTCCTTTTCTCTCTGCCCCTGCCCCACTTGCTCTCTGTCTCTCTCTCTCTCTCTCTCTCTCAAGAATAAACAAACAACAAAACAAACAAATTCACATTCCTTTGTCTCATCAAATCTTACTTTTCTTTTTTAAAATCACGGTCCAGAATAAATTCATGCATTATGTTGTATTTTGTTGATCTCTCTGTAGATTCCCCTTATTTCTTATTTGTTTCCTGATGCAAATTTAATTTTTTTATTGAAACTAAGGTCTTTTTCTAGTTTGCTACATTCTGGTTTTTCTGATAACCTTCTTGTGATATTGTTTAACTTGTTATTTTTAGTTAGACTTAAAAGCGTGACTGTATTTGGTCTTTTCTTTTTCAAGACTTTATTCCCCATGGCATAAGTAGGAGGTACATCATAACCTGGTTATTTTGTGTGATGTTAAGTTTGGTCAGTGGGTTCAGGTGATAACTGCTTGTTCTGTTATTATCAAGTTCTTTGTCCCCTTTTCATCTATTGGCTTTAAAGCCACTGATGATTATTGCCTGCCTTTAAGTAACGGCTCTAGTTAGGGGCTTAGAAAGTGGTGATTTCTCCTTCTGTCACTCCTTCTTTTATTAGCTAGGCATTTTCTATAAAGAACTTTTTCCTTATAAACCTTTGCAGGTTGAGAATTGTTTCCCATTCTTTCCCAGTTGTCAGAGAGTTGTTTTCTTAGCATTCTCCAAAGGTAGTCAATAAGATCTTTTTTTTTTTTTAAGTATCATTATCAACTTACGAGTATCTAGCGTATTTGATAGATCTTAATCCATATTATTGTTTTTTGTGCTGAAATAGCCCCATCTTTGAGCAGTGAGCATCTCTTCAAGTTGGCTCCTGAATCTTTTTTCTTCATCCCATAGTTTTTGACTCCTTGCTTTTTTGTGAAGTTACTCCATGCTCAGTTTGCATATTTCCTCTCAGACCTGGCATCAGCCATATCTCCAGGTAGCCCTGGTTCCTTGGTTTTTCCCATCTATTTCTATTTTATTGAAACTGTCATGTCCTAACTGCTCTCTTATTCAATGGGTGAATGTGGAGAACATTGCTTTCTAATACTGTACTTCTTTAACACTGAAAAATAGTAATAATTTGAACTGTATCACGACTGAAAAGTTGGAGAGAAAATAAAGAGAAGGGATAGGTCAATTCCAAATTTCTGTTTGCTTTCACTAGCAGTTCATAGGATGTGAATACAAATCTTTTTAACCTTGCTGCTCCACTTTGCCAGAAATTCTGGTGTTTTTTTTTTTCTTTTTTAACTCCTCCATCTCTGAGGAAATAGCCTTATGTTTGCTCCCCTAAGATTTCTGAGACATTTAGGACCAGTTGAAATGTTTAATGTACTTTAGTCATTCCTTAAAAAACTTAAGGATATCTTAAGGAATTAGCAAATGGTTTTGCTGGGATACTGAAAGCAGTTTGGACTTTGTCCATCACGTTCACCATTGTTTCTTTACACTTCTTTTGGTCCTAATTAGGTTAGAAGGAAAAATATGACACCTAATGTGCTAAATATTTTATGAAATAGAGCACTAAGAACCTAATAACTGTGAGCTTTTAGGATTTATTTTTTATTATATATAAGTATATATTTTATTTTATAAAATCATAATTCAATGAATAGGATACTTTATAAAACCTAAAGAGATTGCGTAGATTTGATAGCATCATTAAAGTAGCTAATAAAGAATAGATTTTGTTCAGATACATGAAGAGATCACAAATACAATGTTAAAATTAATAAAACCCAACTTTATAACCATCCCTATTGCATTTAGCTCATATTTTGGCATTTATATGAACAACTTAGAATTATGTCTTCATAGAGTAAATGCCTATTGGAGTGTTTTCATTTTTACTTTTCTCTTTTTTGTCAAATGAGATTATTCTTTTATCAATATTTGGTTATAAGTAAATAACTAAAATGCTATTTACAGCTACCCTGAAGTTTAGTACTGGGACATGGTCACAATTTTAATGAACTCAACATCTGCTAAAACAGTTTAAGGCTGTTGCTTTGAGTAATGAGCGTCTTAAGTTACCACTTAGCATCCCCACTGGCTAGCTCAGTTCCGTCATTATGTCTGTTTCTCCTTCCAACAGGAGCATGTGAAATGGGTTCATGCTGAAATGGTAAATAAAAATTCCAAGCTAAAGCTAATTTATGTGACTCCAGAGAAAATTGCAAAAAGCAAAATGTTCATGTCAAGACTAGAGAAAGCCTATGAAGCGAGGAGATTTACCCGAATTGCTGTGGATGAAGTTCACTGCTGTAGCCACTGGGGACATGATTTCAGACCTGGTATGTATGATGTGTCTAGAAAACTCCTTGATTCTAGGGACTGTTTTCTTATATGATGGAAATCCCTGCTTCCATTAAAATTATTTTCTCAGCCAGTTATCTCATTTTCTCTTGCCTTAACTTACGGGGAACCAAGAGGCAGAATTTTAATCTCTACTCCCCACCATGGTAGTGCTTAGTCTGATTGCCTTTATCCCTTGAAATGTATGTTTCTTAAACATTATTCTCTCCCATCTTTAGCCATAAAGATTTACTGACATCCAGGTTCTCTCTCACATCTGTTGAGGAATTAGGATCTCCTTCAAGGTTGTCTTCAGGGTCTTTGGCATCCACTTCCAGATCTACACTCAACTAACACCTCGGGGTTAAAGTTCTGTGGGATATTTGAGTAACCTGTTTCTTTACTTCTCCAACTTAATCCTACATGGCCAGAAGCAGATCACTCAGACTTATTCTGTGCAAGACAGTCTTAGATTTAAAAAGTCCTGCTCGTGATTTCAACCTCATTTCTTTCTGAACCTGCTTTCACACTCATATGGCTCCCCTGGGGTCCTCTTTAATCCGTCCTTATATTTGCCCACTGCTCTAGGCCCCACCTGATGGCCACTGTTTCCTCCTTCCAGACTCTTCTGTTGCCACTTTTCTGTTGTGTTTCTCGTGGATTGCCTGGCATTTTACCTGCTTCAGTCTCTGTGCCAGACTTTTCTTCTGGACCCATCCAGGCTTCTGCTTTCTCTATTCCTGCTGTTTCAGTACTAAGCATTGGTGGGAAAAAATTGCAGAACTGCATTAATTTCCACCTCAGTTCAGCTTTCATCGTACCCCGCTATCTTTTTCTTGTTCCTGTTTTGTCTCCTGCATACATTTCTTCCAATGAGCTTTTCATGCTGCTAATAACTTTTCTTTAGGTCCTAACTTATACTTAGCAGATGCCTCCCAGAGCCCGGAAAGTAGGTGCCAGCAGGTATGGACGTCTTCTCTTTTCCCTTCCAAACATTAGTAATCTTGTTTTGTTTTATTTTGTTTTTTCTTAAGTCAAAAGGGACCATTTCTTTATAAGTTACCATGACTCCTTCCGCTTCATCCTTTCCTGCCTTCTTAACTTTGACTTTGTCAAAGTCTTCACTCCTGCGTCTTCAGACTTTACAAAAACAAACATTAGAAGCCGAAGTAGTCTTTGGCCTTTTCCACCCCTTTATGGCATTGTCCTATTTCTGTTCTTCTTTTTGCCTCCTCCTCTAAACTCTCTCCCCTTCTCACCTTTATTCCTTTCTGACTTCATTGAGTCGCTTCTGCCTCTGCCACTCTGCTCAGGGGTGACCCCACTCCCCACCGCTTAATCCTGTGGGCTCATCTGCATTCCCCTTCCTGCTCACTTTCAGGAGCATTTCCTGCACTCACCTCTCTCCTTGCCACTTTTGCCTCCCTCAGTGACGGAACGCTTTCTGCGCTCACTGCTGCCTTCTTCCTTTGCTGCCATCTCAAATGTTAGTGTTCTCTATGGTTCCGATCTCTTTCACCTTTTCTTACACTTCCCCAGGCCTAGTGGACTTGTGGCCTGAAGACACATTCACTGCCTTCAGAATTATTTGGGACACAGGTAATTTTTAAAATTTTGTTTTAAATGCCTCAGTGCATATACTGTCCTTTCTACAAAAGACCCCACCATCTTAATCAGACTACTCCAAAGAGTTGTTAACTGGTAGCTAGTGGAAATGCCAGGTTTCTGACCCTTACCTTATATTTCCAACCTCAGTGCTGATCTCTTAGGATGAGAACCATTGCTTGTGTATTACCATAACTTGTGTTGGCTCTGTAGATTAGCTGCCAGCTGTAATCAGTTTTTCCCATGTCTAGTCCTGTTACTCCTCAGCTGTAGATTTATATTCCTAATTGTTTATTAGAAATGTGTACCCATTTAAAAAACTGTTTGAGATATAATTGACATATAACATTGCATTTATTAGTCTTAGTTGTGTAAGATAGTTATTTGACATATGCATATACTGGGAAGTGATTATTACAGTAAGTTTAGTTACATCATCAATACACATAGTTGCAAAATCTTTTTTCTCTTTATGAGAACTTTCAAGATTTACTCCCTTAGCGACTTTACAGTATTATCACTATTGAGCATTACTATAAGTTTGTACATTTTGACTCCCTTCACCCATTTTTCCCACACTATGCCTCACTTCTGGCAACCACCATTGTGTTCTCTGTATCTTTGAGATGTTTTTTGTTTGTTTGTTTGTTTGTTAAAGATTCCACATGTCAGTGATGTCATACAGTGTCTTTCTCTGGCTGACTTACATCACTTAGCATAATGCTATCAAGCTTCATCCATGTTATTGCAAATAGAATTTCCTTTTTATGGCCAAATAATATTCCATTGTGTGTGTATGTATATATACATAGCACATTTTCTTTATCTGTACATCAGTGCACACTTACATTTTTTCCATGTCTTGGTTATTATAAATAATGCTACAGTGAACATAGTGGCTTAGATATCTTTTCAAGATAGTGATTTTGTTTCCTTTGGGTAAAGACTCGGAAGTGGAATTGTTAGATCATAAAGTAGTTTTATTTTTAAATTAAAAAAAATTTTTTTATTGTTTGTTTTTGAGAGAGAGAAAGAAAGAGTATGAGCAGGGAAGGGGCAGAGAGAGGGAGACACAGAATCTGAAGCAGGCTCCAGGCTCTGAGCTGTCAGCACAGAGCCCAACACAGGTCTTGAACTTGTGAACCATGAGATCATGACCTGAGCTGAAGTTGGACGCTTAACCAACTGAGCCACGCAGATGCCCCTATTTTTAAATTTTTGAGGAACCTCTGTACTGTTTTCCGTAGCAGCCACATTAATTTACATTGCTAACACCAGTGCATCAGGGTTTTTCTTTTCTCTCACATTTCTTATTTCTTGTATTTTTGATAATAGCCATTGTAACAGGTGTGAGGTGAAACTTCATTGTGGTTTTGATTTTCATTTCACTGATGATTAGTGATGCTGAATACTTTTTCATGTACCCATGGCCTATTTGTATGTCCTCTCTAGAAAAAATATCTATCCAGATCCTCCGCCTATTTTTCAGTCATAGTTTTTAGGTATTTTTGCTATTGAGATAAATGAAAATTCTTTGTGTAGTTTTTAGGTTGACATTTTATCATATAGTTGCAAATATTTTTTCCTAGCCCATAGGTTTTCTTTGCTGTGCAAAAGTGTTTTATAGTTTTATGTAGCATCATGCTCATATATACACACTACATCATTCTTTATCCATTCATCAGTTGATGGACATTTGGGCTCTTTCTATAATTTGGCTGTGGTTGATAGCACTGCTATAAACATTGGGATACATGTGCCCCTATGAATCAGCATTCCTGTATCCTTTGGATAAAGTCCTAGAAGTACTATTGCTGGATCGCAGGATAATTCTATTTTTAACTTTTTGAGGAACCTCCACACTATTTTCAGAATGAGTGCACCATTTTACATTCCCACCAACAGCCCAAGAGGGTTCCTCTTTCTCCACATCCTTGCCACATCTGTTGTTTCTTGAGTTGTTAATTTTAGCCCCTCTGACCGGTGTGAGCTGGTATCTCAATGTGGTTTTGATTTGTTATTTCCCTAATGATGAGCAGTGTTGAGCATCTTTTCATGTGCCTGTTAGCCATTTGGATGTCTTCTTTGGAAAAGTGTTTGTTCATGTCTTCTGCCCATTTCTTCACTGGATTATTTGTTTTTCAGGTGTTGAGTTTGATAAGTTCTTTATAGATTTTCGATACTAACCCTTATCCAATACATCACTTGAAAATATCTTCTCCCTTTCCGTCGGCTGCCTTTTAGTTTTTTTTGATTGTTTCCTTTGCTGTGCAGAAGGTTTTTATCTTGATGAGGTCCCAGTAGTTCATTTCTGCCTTTATTTCCTTTGCCTTCGAAGACGTGTCAAATAAGCATTTGCTGTGGCTGAGGTCAAATAAACAGGTTGTTGCCTGTTTTGTCCTGTAGGATTTTGATGGTTTCCTATTTCACATTTAGGTCTTTCATCCATTTTGAGTTTATTTTTGTGTATGGTGTAAGAAAGTGGCCCAGTTTCATTCTTGTGCAAGTTGCTGTCCAGTTCTCAGCACCATTTGCTAAAGAGGCTGTTTTTTTTCCATTGGATACTCTTTCCTGTTTTGTTGAAGTTTAGTTGGCTGTATGTTTGTGGGTCCAATTCTGGGTTCTGTATTCTGTTCCATTGGTCTTTGTGTCTGTTTTCATGCCAATACCATAACGGTCTTGATGTTTACAGCTTTGTAGTAGAGGTTAAAGTTAAAGTCCAGGACTGTGATGCCTCCAGCTTTGGTTTTCTTTTTCAACATTACTTTGGCTATTCAGGGACTTTTGTGGTTTCATACAGATTTTAGGATTGCTTGTTCTAGCTCTGTGAAGAATACTGATGCTATTTTGTTTGGGGTTGCATTGAATGTATAGATTTTTTGGGTACTATCGACATTTTAGCAATATTTGCTCTTCCAATCCATGAGCATGGAATATTTTTCCATTTCTTTGTTTCTTCTTCAATTTCTTTCATAAGCTTTCTGTAGTTTTCAGCATACAGATCTTTTGCCTGTTTGGTTAGATTTATTCCCAAGTATTTTATGGGATCGACTCCTTGATATCTCTGTCTGTTGCTTCATCTTCAGTGTATAGAAATTCAGCTGATATCTGTAAATTGATTTTTTTATCCTGAGACTTTGCTGAAATAGTGTCATGTATCAGTTCTAGCAGTTTTTTGGTGGAGTCTTTCAGGTTTCCCATGTAGACTATCATGTTATCTGTGAAAAGTGAAAGCTTGACTTCTTCTTTGCCAATTTGGATGACTTATTTCATTTTATTGTCTGACTGCTGAGGCTAGGTCTTCAACACTGTGTTAAACAACAGTGGTGAGAGTGGACATCTGTGTTGTGTTCCTGATATCAGGGGGAAAGTTCTCAGTTTTTCCCCATTGAGAATGGTATTAGCTGTGGGCCTTTCATATATGGCTTTTATGGTGTCAAGGTATATTCCCTCTGTCCCTACTTTCTTGAGGATTTTTATTAAGAAAGGATGCTGTATTTTGTCAAAAGCTTTTTCTCCCTCTATTGACAGATCATCTAGGTAGAAAATAAGTAAGCAAACAGTGGCTCTGAATGACACATTGGACCAGATGGGCTTAACAGATAAATTCAGATCTTTTCATCCAAAAGCAGCAGAATATACAGTCTTCATGAGTGCACTTGGAACATTCTTCAAAATAGATCACATACTGGTTCACAAAACAGTCCTCAACAAATATAAAAGGATTGAGATCATACCATGCATATTTTCAGATCACAGCGCTTTGAAACTTGAAATCAACCACAAGAACATCCTACTAAGGAATGAATGAGTCAACCAGGAAATTAAGGAAGAACTTAAAAAATACATGGAAGCCTGTGAAAATGAAAACATGACAGTCCAAACCCTTTGGGATACAGCAAAGTCAGTCCTAAGAGGAAAATACATTGCAGTCCAGGCCTATCTCAAGAAGCAAGAAAAATCCCAAATACAGAATCTAACCTCACACCTAAAG
The DNA here is from genome assembly GCF_014898765.1 of Herpailurus yagouaroundi. NCBI lineage: Eukaryota > Metazoa > Chordata > Mammalia > Carnivora > Felidae > Herpailurus > Herpailurus yagouaroundi. The sequence goes on from NW_024412407.1 coordinate 26,819,858, forward strand.
GAACTAGAAACAGAGCAGCAAAGAAACCCTAAAGCCAGCAGAAGAAGAGAAATCATAAAGATTAGAGCATAAACAATATAGAATCCAAAAAACAGTAGGACAGATAAATGAATCACTGGTTTTTTGAAAGAATAAGCAATTGATGAACCCCTAGCCAGGCTTCTCAAAAAGAAAAGAGAGAGGTCCCAAATAGATAAGATCACAAATGAAAGAGGAGAGATCACAACCAACATTAAGAAATACAAACAATTATCAGAGAATACTATGAAAAATTATATGCCAACAAACTGGACAATCTGGAAGAAATGGACAAATTCTACACACCCACACACTACCAAAACTCAAAAGAGAAGAAATAGAAAACTTGAACAGACCCATAACCAGTGAAGAAATTGAATTAGTTATCAAAAATCTCCCAACAAATAAGAGTCCTGGGCCAGATGGCTTCTCAGGGGAACTCTAGCAGACATTTAAAGCAGAGTTAGTACCTATGCTTCTCAAGCTGTTCCATGAAATAGAAACGGAAGGAAAGCTTCTGTACTCCTTCTGTGAAGCCAGCATTACCTTGATTCCCAAGCCAGACAAAGACATCATTAAAAAGGAGAATTACAGGCAAATATCTCTGATGAACATGGATGCAAAAATTCTCAACAAGATACTAGCAAATTGAGTCCAACAGTATATTAAAAGAATTATTCACCATGATCAAGTGGGATTCATTCTTGGGCTACACGGCTGGTTCAATATTCACAAATCAATCAATGTGATACATCACATTAATAGAAGAAAGGATATACCCTTTGTTTTCTTCTAGTAGTGCTCCGGTTCCAGGTCTTATGTTTAAGACTTTTTAGATCCACTTTGAGTTGATTTTGTATATGGTGTAAAGTCCTGTTTCATTCTTTTGCATGTGGCTGTCTAGTTTTCCCAACACCATTTATTGAAGAGACTGTTGCTTCCTGATTGTATATTCTTGATGCCTTTGTCATAAATTGACCATATATATGTGCATTTATTCCCGGGTTCTCTATTCTGTTTTGTTGATCCATGTTTCTGTTTTTATGCTAATAACATATTGTTTTGATTATTATAGCTTTGTAATATGGTTTGAAATCAGGGAGTTTGATGTCTCCAGCTTCATTCTTTCTTAAGATTGCCTTGGCTATTGGGGGCCTTTTGTGGTTCCATACAAATTTTAAGATTGTTGTTTCTAGTTCTGTGAAAAATGCCATTGGAATCTTGATAGGGATTGCATTGAATCTGTAGGTTGCTCAGGGTGTATGGACATTTTAACGGTGTTAAGTCTTCCTGTTCATAGACACAAAATATGTTTCCATTTATTTGTATTCTCTTCAATTTCTTTTATCAATGTCTTATAGTTTTCAGGTATATAGATCTTTTACCTCCTTGGGTAAATTTATCCCTCAGCATTTTATTCTTCTTGATGCAATTGTAAATGGAATTGTTTCCTTTCTTTTCTTTTCTTTTCTTTTTTTTTTTTTTAATGTTTATTTATTTGAGAGAGAGAGAGCATGCATAAGCAGGGAGGGGCAAAGAGAGAAGGCGAGAGAGAATCCCAAGGAGGCTTCATGCTGCCAGCACAGAGCCCAATGTGGGCTTGATCTCACAACCGTGAGATCATGACCTGAGCCTAAATCAAGAGTCAGATGCTTAACTGACTAAGCCACCCAGTCATCCCTCTTTTTTTTTTTTTTTTTTTTTTTAATATTTACTTTGAGAGACAGTGTGAACGGGGGAGAGGCAGAGAAGTGGAGAGAGAATCCCAAACAGGCTCCATGCTGTCAGTGCACAGCCCGATGTGGAGCTCTATCTCACGAACTGCAAGATAATGACTTGAGCCAAAATCAAGAGACAGATGTTTAACCGACTGAGCCACCCAGGTACACATGGAATTGTTTTCTTAATTTCTCTAATAGTCTATTAATAGTATATAGAAACACAACTTATTTTTGTGTATTCATTTTGTGTTTTGCAAACTTTCTTTAAATAGTGACAGTTTTACTTATTCTCTTTTAATTTGGATACTGTTTATTCTTTTTCTTGCCTAATTTCTCTGGCTAGGACTTCTAATACTGTGTTGGATAAGAGTAGTGAGAGTGGGTATCCTTATCTTGTTCCTGAGCGAGAAGAAAAGGTTGGAACTAATAAGCTTGAGAGGAGGGTCTTTGTGGAGCTGAAACTCAGACCTCTGAGGAGGCACAGCTACCGGGTGCTGGAGCCTCTTAATGGAGGCAGAGGTGAGGTGGACCTGTGATGAAGCTGGTTCTTCAAAGTTTGGAAAAACTGTATTTGGCTGCTACTACAAAGAGACAGTGCTGGTATAGGGATGAAGAAGCCTTGCTGGGTGACATTCTTGAGAACACAGGCAAGCCCACAGGAAGCAAAAAGGAAGGAGCAAGACCCTAATTCTTCCCTTAGCCTTGTAGTCTAGGGCCAGCTGGCAAAGCAGAAAGGTAGTGTGCACATTCCCTGCATCAGCACTGCAAACAGTGTATCAAAAGGTGGAGTTGGAGTTGTGAACAAATAATGTAATAGCTAGTCCATCATCCTTGGTTTATCCTACTTCTTTTTTTTTTTTTAATTTTTTAATTATTTTTGAGAGAGAGACAGAGCATGAGTGGGGGAGGGGCAGAGAGAGAGGCAGACACAGAATCAGAAGTAGGCTCCAGACTCTGAGCTGTCAGCACAGGGCCCGATGTGGGGCTCGAACTCACGGACTGCAAGATCATGACCTGAGACGAAGCTGGACGCTCAACCGAGTGAGCCACCCAGGCGCCCCGGTTTATCCTACTTCTGCAGATCCAGTCCATCACCAAGTCCTATCAACTCTGCCTCTAAAGTGAATCTCAAGTTTGTCCTCTTCTCTTTGTCCTGCTGCCTCTTAGGTACACCTGGGCTCCTTTCCCCTGACCTACTACAATGATTCCCTAACTAGTCTGTGATTCCAGTCTTACCCTTTTACAGTTCATTCTTCATACAGCAACCAAAGTGGTCTTTTCTAAGTATAAATCAAATCCTGTTACTTCCCTTCCTAAACTACCTAGCAGATTCTCTTTGTACTTAGAATAAATTCCATATTCCTGACCGAGGTCCATAAGGTGACATGTGGTCTGTCCTTTGTTTACCTCTCTCCGATTTCCTATTCTTCCTCCCTCCCTCGTTATACTTCCATTACACTGGGCTTACCACTCTGAGCCCTTCTCACTCTCTGATAATAACATATTTATTGGTTTACTCTTTGTTTTGTCTGGTTCTTTGCTTGAATCGTACCATTTGCAAAACGGCTTTGTCTTGTTCACCACTTAACATTCAGTTCCTGAAGACATGCTTGGCACAAATGGATGAATCTTGGGCTCTTTCCCTCCCCTTCTCTCCCCTTTTCCCCACCCCGCATCCCCCAGAGCCCATATCCCAATAGTTATCAGGACCTATCGGGCTTTGGTTCTTGGGTTTGTATTCAGTCTTTTCTTTCTGCTCTATCCTCAGTGTCATGCCTTGTTTCCTATTCTTAGTGGGTTTCTGGTTTGCTGCTGCCATCTCTTGACTGATCTCCATTTCTTTGTTTTGTCTCTTCCAGCCCATACCTTGCACTACTGCCAAAAGATGAGTCTATTTATATCCCTTTTATGCTTCAAAAATTTCCTATAGGATAAAGTCCTAGTTCTTAGAATCAACTATATTGTTCCCAGTCTTACTTAAACCTGCCTTCCTGTACTCTTCAGTGTAACAGTATCAGTTAAGGTGCAGGCAGGAAAGCAGAGCCATTGTGAATGGCAGGTGATCAGGGATTTACTTTAGGAAGCAGACCCTGCACAACTGAGTGAAGAGCAGGGAAAGAGAAGGTGTGAAGGAGGTGGAGGATGGTCCCTGATTTCCTGAAGCCCTGGTGTGGGAGGACCCAACTGGAGCTTGTAGGGAGGTCTGCAACTGGCATGGCTGGGGCCAGAGGGTACACGGACAGGAAGCTTGTGAGAGGTCTCTGGTAAGCTCTCTCTGAGTAGCTGTCAGCTCTGTGAGCCTGCTGCCTGCCAGGCATCCAGTGGGGACTGGTGATGGGTAAGACCTACAGTTGGGAATAAGAGCTGAAGGAGGAGTGGAAAAAAACTAGGACAAGTTAGAACTGGCTGGGCCCCTCTGCATCTATCTGTCCCTCATCTTATCTGCCTGGAAAGATCTTCAGAGAGTAATGGCAACTGGTTCACTTCTGCCTGCCACACCTTGTACACGTTTGTTCCTTTTTTGGTCAAGTTCTAGCGTGGATCCATACAGGGAATGTGGTTACCAGCTTACTGGAGTTGACAGTAATACATCCAGCTCGACACCCTGTGGGTTGGTCTGACTGACCTGCTTGCTGTTTTTGGAATATGCTAAGTAATTTCATGCCAGTGTATTTGTGGTGTAAGTGCTGTTTTCTCTGCCTGGTGTTTTCTTCTACCCTTCCTAGTAACTTCTGCTTGTCTTCAAGACCCAACTCACATGTTACCTCCTTGAAACCACGACTTCCCCAGCAGTGACCTTCTCCTCTATTTTCATAGTCCTCTAGCTTTGCAATTAGCAGTTTCTACCACAGTTCTCTTCTACTTTCTGCAAAGAGTTAATTACATAAGGACAACTTACCTAGTTATTTAAGCGTTGATGACAAATAGGAGCCCAGAATGGTTTCCTGGAAATACATTCTATAAAAACTAGTGCCCTCACCAAAATTTTTCTGGTCTGAATTTGCCACACTTGCATGATAGTGTTGGTAGAAGGAGTTTGCCTGATGCCCTCTTTTATCTCTTGTTTGTTGTGAGAGATTCACACACTGTGGCCACTCCCACTGCCTCTTAAATCCACTGGTCAGAGGTTGTAGACCAGTGCACAGCTTACTGGAAATGTGTTGGTTTTCTCCCTTCAACAGGGAGTTCCACCTGTGGCCAAGAACAGAGTTTCTGAAGAGCCAGGGAAAAGTATCCTACAGCCTGCCTACTCAGAAAGGCCAGGCAGCACATGCTAAATATATACTGCTTACATGTAGAAAGTGGGCCACTTTGTATGTTTTCTTTTCCAGATTACAAGGCACTGGGTATCTTGAAGCGGCAGTTCCCTAACACGGCCTTAATCGGGCTGACGGCAACCGCAACTAGCCATGTTTTGAAGGATGCCCAGAAAATACTGTGTGTGGAAAAGTGTTTTACTTTCACAGCTTCTTTTAATCGGCCAAATCTTTATTATGAGGTGTGTAACTTTTATGTCAA
>NW_024412407.1:26835115-26866043 GCF_014898765.1 Herpailurus yagouaroundi
TTGGTCTATGTGTCTGTTTTTGTGCCAACATTTATTTATTTTTGAGACAGAGAGAGACAGAGCATGAGCAGGGGAGGGTCAGAGAGAGAGGGAGACACAGAATCTGAAACAGGCTCTAGGCTCTGAGCTGTCAGCCCAGAGCCCGATGCGGGGCTCGAACTCACGGACTGCGAGGTCATGACCTGAGCTGAAGTCTGACGCCCAACCAACTGAGCCACCCAGGCGCCCCGGGTATTGTTTTTTAAAAATCCATTCCACCACCCTGTATCTTTTGAGTGAAACATTTAGACCATTTACATTTAAAGTAATTATTGATAGCTAGGTACTTACTGCCATTTTGTTGATCGTTTTCTGGTTGTTTCTGTAGTTCTCTGTTCTTTTCTTGCTCTCTTTGTTTGTGATTTATGACTTTCTGAGGTGTTATATTTGGCTTTCTATTTTATAATTTTTAAAATATTTTTTCACATCTTTTTGACTTTTTATTGTCTTATATTTTTCAATCTCTATGCCGAACATGGGGTTTGAACTCACAACCCCAAGATCAAAAGTCTCACACTCTACCCAGTGAGCCAGCCCAGCACCCCTAATTTTTAAATTTCTTTTTACTTTGAGTCAGCACAATGTTATATTTGTTTCAGATATACAACATAGTGATTCAACAACTATAAGTTATGCTGTGCCCATCACAAGTGTAGTTACTGTCACCATGCAACACTGTTACAGTACCATTGACTATATTCTGTATACTGTACTTTTTCTTTTTTTTTTTAACCTATTACAGGTTTTGTGTTTATGGTTATCATGGGGTTCATATGTAACATTCTAAGTATAAAGCAGTATATATGAATATATATGCATATATATTTATATATGAATAAATATTATATATAATATATATTTATATATAAACATAAATATATGCATATATATTCATATATAATATGAAAGTTTACTCACTTGATATTGGCCAACAGATCCCTTGTTCTATCCTCATTTTAAAAAATTCTTTATTTTTGCTGTTTAGCTTTGAGTGCATTACCCTGTCTTCTAAATCACTGATCTGTTCTGTATCCATTAATCACTATTTGATTCCCTCTAATGAATTTTTCATTTCAGTTATTCTTCAACTCTGGTTGTTTATATTTTTCAGTTCTTTGTTGAAGTGCTGAGTTTTCCCATTCTTCAGTCCAGTGAGCATCTTTAAGATCATTACTTTAAGCTCTTCCATTAGGCATATTGTTCTTCTCTGTTTTATTGTTTTTGTGAGGTTTTGTCTCATCCTTTCATTTGGAGCGTATTCCCTTGTTACCCCATCTTGCTTGACATGGTGTTTGTTTCTATGAATTAGGCAGAACTGCTACTTTTCCCAAACTTGAAGGAATGCTCTTGGTGTGTGGTGGTCCTCTGTGTTGACTGTATATGCCTGGTGACTTTTGTTGGCTGGCTAGAGCTGTGGCTGGCATGGGCTGGGGGTTTCAGGGCACCCCATGGTGGGGCTGCCTTGGTGGGATGGCTAGAGCTTAAGTGGGTGTGGGCTGGGGCATTCCTGAGGCTCTTTGCAGAGACAGGTTGTCCTGGCAGGACAGCTGAAGCTGAAGTGGGTGTAGTCAGGAGTGGTTCTGGGGTTCTCCATGTAGAGGGCACCCTGGCAAGATGGCTGAACTGAAGTGGGTGTAAGCTGGGGTGTTCTGGGATGTGCAGCAGGTGCTCTGGTTGTGGCAGGTGGAACTGAGGTGTATTGTTGGCTGGAGAGGTCCCTGGGTGCTTTGTGCAGGGGGCAACCTCGCAGGGCAGCTGGTAGTTGAAAGGGCATGGGCTGTGGCAGTTGTAGGGCTCTCTGAACAGATGGTTCCCTGGAAAGAAGCTGAAGTGGGTGCAAGCCAGGGTGTCCTGGCAGGGCAGGTGGAGCTGAAAATGGGCATCTACTGGGGTGCCTTAGAAAGCTTCCTGAAGCCAAAGCAATGAGGGCCTAGAATGTTCCAAGGAGCTTTGTGCCTGCCTCAGTGTGGTGAGACAGGTGGAGCTGTAGTGAGCGTTGACCAGGACTTCCTGGTGTGCGCCACCATAGGGCTGTCTTGGTGGGACAGCTGGGGATGGTGTGGGTTAGGGGCCCAGGGCTCACTGAGGTGGTAGGTTGGTTAGGATGTCTGGACCCTGCTCCAATCTATGCTGTCACGGTGGTGGGAGGGTGCATAAACTGTGACACATATTAGATCTTCCAACCCAGAGAGAGTTGTAGCAGCTCCCCTCTCATTTAGCAGGGTTCACGGCTAGTTCCTTTATATTCTAGTTGCTCTTTTCAGCCGTGGCTTTTATTTTCTGTGTCTAAGTGCAGACGAATCTGCTCCTGGTACATTACTATTCTCCTCACTTCAGTTTGCAGCATCAGGGGTGGGGTACCCTTGGTTACCATGTCTCTCTTGGTGTTCTGTGTGGTCTTTAGTTCAGTCAGTCCTCAGTTCTTCAAGAGGAATTGCCTATAAATAGGTGTAGATTTGGTGCACCCAGTTCAGGATCTTACTAAGTTGCCATCTTGGATTGGAACACTCCCTAGTTCATGGTTTTTAAATCTTTATAGGCTAACGTATATAGCTAGGACTACATGGGGGCAATTATTAGACGCCAAAATGGATTAAGCAAGCTGTGACTAGCATTTTTTAGATTCAAAAGTAACAAAGTTTTAAAACAAAGGCAAAAGGAAAATTGGTATGTGAATGAATGTATTTTATGTTGCTATACTGAAGGCATGTTAAATGTTTAAATGAAGGGAAAAGCTTAAATTCTTCTAAATGCTACTGCTATTTGTAAGAAAAGGCTAGTCACTAAGTCACTAATTAAGAAGAGAATTTATTGTAAAGGAGAGATTACAGTCCAATCATTTTTGATCCAGATAATGTGTAACTACTCATAAGATACTAATTTACCAGTGTTTTGGTGTTGTATTTTAACTTTTCTCATCCTGTGTGTTGTGTCCAAAGAGCGGGAATAACCAGTTCCCCCTCACAGAGTTCTAATGCCTTGGTGGGTGAAGATCACTTTAGTCTTAACTTTGCAGCTAGATAACCTTGTTTATGAGTTTATTATACTGTGTTATACTGATCACATGAATAAGAGTCTGATACGTAAATCAGGGTGCTAGAATCAATAATTAGGAATATTTAACCAGGACGTTCTTGTCTCTAAATCAGTACCAAGGAAGCCATAGTTTTCAGAATATTGTTTAATGAGCACAAATTAGGTAAATACGATGAATAGACTGATTCTCTATAAATTTCTCAGGTCTGGCAGACACTTATTCCTAGAGCATACCCAAAGGCCTTCTGGTAACCAGCTGCTTTACATCACTGTAAATTAAACAATGCCTTTTATCCTTGCGCAGGGGCCATGCTAGTCTTCTCTGTATCATTCCAATTTTAGTACATGTGCTCCCAAAGCGAGCATGTAAATTCAACAATGTCTTATTGAGACTATAACTTAGTTTACTGGTAGACTTGAGGAATAGCCTAATTTTGGTTCAGAACAAAATAACACATCAGTGTTTAGGGTGGGTCATGTTGAGGACTCATTTCAAACCAGTTTAACCACTTAGACTAGCTTGTCCTTGCTGTAATTTCTAGATCTCATTTGCCTGTCTCATTATAGCGTGTGAAGTAAAGAATGTAACAGCATACTGCAGAGATCTAATCAAGATTTTGAAGCAGGCAGAGGACCTGAATGAAAAGCTAACTCCACTGAAACTGATGGATTCTTGGATGGGAAAGGGAGCAGCAAAATTGAGAGTGGCAGGCGTTGCTCCTCCCCAACTTCCTCGTGAAGACCTGGAGAAAATTATTGCACACTTTCTTCTACAGCAGTATCTTAAGTATATACAGATCCATTTCTTGTCCTTTGGTGTTGTCTTTATGTTTCTCATAACTGCAACAAAGCAAGTGGTTTTCCAGTTGTCTCACGTGAAACTCTTTAATGCCATATAAAATTTACCTAATAAACTTTAACTGATCATTGTATGTCAAAAAAAAATACAACTTACAGAAAGTATTTTAATTTTTCACAAGTTTCATATTCCACATATTAAAATTATTGCACTTATGGTTGTTTTTATAAATTTTAGTTTTTCTGTAATTTCTTAAAAGCTTTCTGATTGTTGGCCTTTATCTTCCACAGAGAAGACTACAGTTTTACAGCTTACGCTACCATTTCATATTTGAAAATAGGACCTAAAGCTCATCTTCTAAATAATGAGGCGCATGTTATTACCATGCAAGTAAAGAAGCCCACACAGAGTTGTTTCAAGGTAACTGACTCTTTATATAATGAAAAAATACATTAAAGCTTATGGGATGCTTTAAATGGTACTGTGCTGGGTCCAGATGAACACAGGAGACAGGCAGGAATCTAGGCATGGAAGAGAGAAAACATTACCTTTGTTTTATTGTAGAAGTATTAAGTAACAATTTAAACTACTTTACCTTTTAATATAGACTAGAATTTCCAACCTTTTAGAACATGAAAAATCCATTTTAGTGTTGTCTAGTTTGTGATGCACCCTGCCCTCACAATATTGGTTGTGATCACTGGTTGAGAAGTCTATGTTTGTAGCAGATGGCAAAAACCAATGACTCTTATGCATGAAATACTCTCGTCTGCAAAGACATGCCATGTATCATTGTGTCTATGGATTAGGGTTTTTCTGACAGCATATCCCTTTAGGATAGGGCTCATATTTGAGTGGATATTTAAAGGTAAAAAAAAAAAAAAAAGAGAGACCACTAGACACTTAACTAAAGAGTTACTGGATATAGAAGGACCAGGGGGATTGTTAATCTGAAGAAAAAATGGAACAGCTGAGTTTTGATAGGAATGTTTGCTTTGTTTTTGTTGGCAGACTGAATCATCTGAAACTTGTCATTCTGAAGGAGCTGATAAAAGGAGGGAAGAAAAAAATTCAGGTAACTTCCAGAAGTCTGCAAACATGCTTCAGCGATCTAAGAATACAGGGACTAAAAAAAGAAAAATTGATGATGCAGATGAGTGTTTCTAAATTTTCCAAGAAAATAGTTATGCATGTGTACACCATTATTTTGTAGTTAAAAGTTTAAGACAGTTTTATTAATATTTTATACATATGGAACTTGCCTGAAGTATTGAAGACTTCAATATTTAAGATCATGAATTATATAAATTTACAGTATAAAACGAGAAAAGTAATTTTATTATTTTTTGAGAAAAATTTTAATGTAAAATATTTTTATCCCTTGATATACCTAATTGTATTCTTTTGATATTAATGTTATCATAAGGAATATTTATGTAGGCTTATTACAGAAAAGAGTGATTTCAGCTCATAACAGCTATACAATCAGAACATAAAAGGATATTAGCAAGTAAGATCTTGCTACCTCCTTAAAGTAAAATTGTAAACCTCTTGAAACGACAATCCTCTCTGACATTTCACAAAGAATGACTTTGGTATACCAGACCAAGTTGTCAGCTAAGTAGATAAAGTAGCTAAATCTGCTCCAAAGCAGTTACACAGAAATGATTAACTTAAATCCTTACATTTACATAAGTGGTCAATTTGTGTTGGAAAAAAAAAAAATCTGTAAATTATTTGATCTTTACCATTTTATTTCTATTTTAATACTTTCCCACTATCATTATGACTTCTGTATTCTTAACTTCATTAAATCCATGTGGTCGTTTACCTTATTGTGACTTTGTGTTATTTGGAGCTTTATGTGATTCTTGAAATGCCTTTTTAAATCAAAATAATGTATATCAATATTTGGATCTAGCAGACCTTCTTCATATGATGAAAGATCCATATGATTTAAAATTAAGACAGCTCCCATCATTCTCCCATTCTGCATGACGACTTTGATGTGTTCTTGTCCTTTGGTACATCTCAGCATTAATTCATGATCTGAACCTCAGCCCCATGTATGGTATTTTCCTGGTAGTACAACCTATATACAGAGATAATAAAGTTATTCTAATGAGTACCAAAAAGGAAGCATAATATGCAGTTACACTGTGTTATTTTAGGATGACTAGCACAAAAATCTATTCACAAAATTTTATAGCTAAAAGTGTCATTCATTGGAGAGGGTCCCACAGAAAACATTTGAATGACATTACATTTATTGTTCAGATGACACTACCACACAATCTATATGAAAATAAAAAATATGTAGTAAATTAAATATGTAGGATCTGGACTATATATTAGAGTCATGACTTAAATATTTAATAAGGAACTGAGTTATATCTTGCATGGGCAAATTATTTAACCTCCTTAAAACTTGTGTGTATTCCTCATCATTAAATTACCAAAAAAAAAACCCTACCTCAGAATAATGTAAAGAGGAGTAAATAATAAGTTTGGCAAAGTACCTGGTTCATTCTTAAGTACAGTAGCTATCACCCTTAAAAAGTGAGACTGAATCCCAAATAAATGTAGAAATGCACTAATGGGAAACAACTCCAGAAGAGATTTTTTTCTCCCTTAGACCAGCATTAATACCAGGTTTGATTTGCAAGAATTGAGAAAACATGTCATTTTTCTAAAATGATTAAAACCATGTAAATTCTTATTCAATGAGAAAATCAGGTAGTTACAAGACTCACAAGCAGAAAAAGGTACTAATTTGCTTATCTATTTTACCTTATAGTTGAAAAATGTTACATGAGCAAAAAGTTCAAAGCTGAAGTCCATGTCAATAGAGTATCCTAAAGTAGCTGCAGCCATGCACTTGGCTGCGTACCACCCCATCTGTCTAGCCTGGGTCCACAGTCTCATCTGAAATAAAAAATGTTATGAGATATAATTTTCAATGTCCTTACTTTAAAAATGCTAGCACCTTAACCTGACAAAAATTCCTTAAAAGGGGTTCAATACTGACAGTCCTTGAGATTGGTTAGATCTAGCTAGCCAGATGACTAGTTAGATTATGTTTGCCATGGAAGCAATCACCAGTCCACACTAACCAAAACTGACTTGGCTATTTGAGAATTCTATCCAAATTACTGCCCTAAAATTAAAGGATAATACCAACTCTCTATGTTTCAATAAATTCTCTATCAAAAATAGCTAAAATATTTGAGGCTATACTAGGTAAGAATAACGCTAATAACCAGTCTCCTCTTGCAGAGTAAGTTTATCACACAAGAAATGACAAAGTATCACTGAAATATATGTCCCTTTTCCTAATCCTTAGATTTTTAATCCTTAGATTGAGGCTTCCAATGCAGTTAAACCTCAATGGTCACGCAGACCGATAATACTAGTTGGTGTCTAGTCTCAGGAAATCTTACCAGATTTCAGATCTGTGAATTTCAGATTTGTGAATGTTTTTAAATGTGGGGCTTGAACTCACAACCCTGAGATCAAGGCCTGAGCGGAGATCAAGAGTCAGATGCTTAACTGACTAAGCCATGCAGGCACCCTGGGAGTTAAGAGATTTAAATGTCAATTTTTTTACATATTTAATTTTTATATTTTTATTTAATTAACTGAGCCTTGATTTCTTCACTTAAGACATAAATGTATCCCATCTATTAAATGAGAATTAAATAAGCTAAGCAATTAGTTTCTTTATAACTGTGTGTGACTTATGTTCTTTCATATGCAAAAATCATACCACAGTCACAGATAGGATTTTCATTTCTGGTAGAAGTGATAATTTTTTTTTTTTTAATTCAGTCTCCTGTGTAAACAAGGTAGGTGTGATGAAGTCATAGCCTCCCTATGGTAAGGGAGCAGAGTAAACAGAGCACAGTACTAGAAAATGGCTAATAGAAGTGGCTTGCAGTATAACACTGCCTGGACTGTTACCAAATGTATTCTAGCCTCAAAATCCCTTCAGTTTGTGTCTTGGACTATGTAAAACAAATTATTTAGTGTACTTATTTATTGCTTCTGCAAATTAAGAGACAAGGTCTATTAGATTCACTCAAAACAAGAGACACCTGTTTATTTTTGGATATTGCCTATAGCAGAATATGACACATTAAGGATATAATTTATTCTAGAGGGTTTAAAATGTTAAAAAAAATGCCACAACCCCAACTCCTAATTGAGAGTTGATGACAGATATACCATAGAAGTGACACAGAATGACTCCAGAAGAAACTGAAAACAACCTAGCACTTTAGAAACAGGCTGAAAGCACTCTTATATGATTGTTAGCCCTGCTGTAGGTGAAAACACACAAAGTAATGAAGCTGCCTCTTAAAATACATCTAGTTCTTCACGACTTCACGCTCCATGTTTGATCTGAAGGAGTGATATCCCAACCTTTGGAGCTGGTCTTTTACCAACTGTTGCCTAGTTCATATATCTGTGTCTCTACTCCCCCTGAGACAACCTCACCTATGACCACAGTCTGAGTATCTCTTCAAGGATTTCTGCTCCACCATTAGGAGGGTGGCAACACTGTGAGGGCAGGAGGAAGTCTACATCCAGTTGAATGGACGTGTTCAGCTGAGGAAGGCTGTTTACTATAGGAAATTTTTTCAATCCTAATTCCCCAGGGACAGAATAGGGTCATCAGGGTCCCATAGAATCATCATTTATCAACTTGGTTTATACCTCAGTAATTATTTATTAATCTAAAGCTGTGCTGTCCAGTCTGGCAGATGCTAAATACATGTAGCTATTTAAACTCAAGTGCTCAATAGAGATACGTAGTTAGTGACTACCTGACTGGACACTGCAAAGGTACAGAACATTTCTGTCATTGCATAAAGTTCCATTGGACAGTGCTGGTAAGTATCTGAAAATGACAAGCAAAGTAATAGCCCATAATTCTTAAACTACTGTTCCATCACTATATAATAACTTACCGAAAGGGAAAAATTCTTTGTCACAAAAAACGCTATGATAGCTTCTTACTTAAAGAAGTTGGAAAACCAGATATTTACATTTGCTGGTAGCAACTCCTTTACCAACAGATGGAATCTCTGATACGAAGATGTGATCCTGGATGCTGGCTTACCTGCTGCCACATTGGGCTGGGCTGCCATGACGCAGTGCAGATGTCACCTGCAGCATAGATATCAGAGAGAGACGTGTGCATGTGATCATCCACTTTCAGGCCACCATCTTCGCCTAGATCAAACTAAACAATGTTCCTTATGAGAACACCTGGGAAGAAAAGTGAAAGATGGTTTTGTCATTCTAAAGTAAAAGAACAAGTCACATTTATACACCTTGGTATGCTGATCTTTAATGAGAAAGTAAAAAATAGCTGCAAGTTTAGATAACTCAGCTCAATTTCCAGGGAATCAAAATGCTACTAAGACAGACCAACTCAAAAATTCTTAGACTTTCAACATCAAGAACACTTAGTAACCATGTGAGTACCCCACTCATAATTACAATATTCCTGTTTTGTGAGCTTCAAATGCTAAAAGGCAAAAAAGACAAGATAGTTTCTCTAAAAGAAATCACTTGTGAATCCATAGGTGTCAGTCTCTTAACAACCTTTAGACAAATGAACTGTGCATCATGTCCCATCAACGATGACATCTATGCTGGGATGTTAGCTGCTTAAGGACTTTAGGCAGTAAGGAATAACTGCAAATCCAAACACGAATATGACCCAAATTGTTTTCACCTTCCTTAAGTTACAGTTTTACACTAAAGCAAGGAACAGTTATTTATGCTTGGGAGTTAGAAATCTTATAAATACAGTATTTTAAAAATAGTCACAGCAGGACATAAAAAAACTTCACCTTACATTGTTGCCACAGAGAAAAGGTTCTATATTTGGAGTAACTTCTGTAGCACCGACCATGAAATCGCAGCTGTATATCTTTTCATTGGTCAATTACGTAGGCCGTACCTCTAAAAACAAAAATACAAACCAAACTTTATTCTCAAATGTAATCACCACCAGCTATCTATAGCATTTCGTGATAATGCATAGAAGAAAGAAAGAAAAAGGCGAGAGAGGACTTTAAAACAACAGCCCTTGAGGGGCACCTGGCTGGCTCAGTCAGTAAGGCATACGGCTCTTGATCTTGGGGAGATGAGTTCGAGCCCTGCGTTCACTGTAGTTTGATTAAGAAAAAAAAAGACCTAAATAATGTCTATAAGGCACATTTGCTAAAACAATTGTAATGCAATCAATTTTATCTCCTTGTTTTGGGAATAATTACAAAATAGGGCATTCTAAACATTTTTCCTTCAAATTTAAGCATAGAACTTCTAACAAAGTAAATTTAAATTGCTAATTACCTTATAAATTAAAAATAATATATTATACTCCATTATTTAGGTTGCAAATCACATACTCCCAAAGTACAGTAATGAATATGTGTATAAAGAAAGTTATAACCTTCAGCTCAGTCATTACATCTGGGATAGTGCACAATGGAAAGAACACAGAACATGAGCATGAACTAAAAAACAAAAATTATCACCCAAAACTAAAACTGAAATAGGTAGTAATAAAACACTGTAACTATTTTCTGGTTTATGGATCATAAAACAAACCTCTTCTATAATTTAGAACTTAACACTCTCAGTGGAATACTTTGATTCAAATATAGAAAAATCTAAGAAATATTCATGTTCCTTTTCCATGACTCAACCTCAGAATGTTACCTGAGCACTGTCTGTATCCTGGGTTCCTGATACAAAAGGATTTCCTTCGTGTATCAATTTTGGTTTAGCTCCAGCACAAAAAGTTCTTATACACATACTGACTGCCATCTCCTGTTACAATGTACTGTAAAAACATAGAGCCATGAAGGAGAGAGGAGAAATATATTTATACATGGGTAGAATTTCATTTTAAATAAAAAATTCATTAAGACAAAAGCAAAAAAAAAAAAATACATTAAGGTTGCCTTTCATGATACTCAATACTTTGTTATAGCAATTGAAAATCAAAGTAAACCTGAGAACCCATTATCCAATCCAGTGAGTCACCATCATTTTAGGTCCGTGAACCATTTTGGGAATCTGGTGAAAACTAATCTTTCTCTCTTAGAGAAAAAAGGTACACTCACACCAGATTTTGCATAAAATTTAGGTAATCTCATGATATTCAGGAAGGCATGTTGACCTCAGGTTAAAAAAATGTTTTAATTGAGCATTCTGGGGGCGCCCAGGTGGCTCAGTTGATTAAGCCGCTGACTTTGGCTTAGGTCGTGATTTCTGCGATTCTTGAGTTCATGCCCCATGTCGGGCTCTGTGCTGACAGCTCAGCACCTGGAGCCTGCTTAGGATTCTGTGTCTCCCTTCCTCTCTGCCCGCCCCCCCATCCCCAACTTGCACTCTCTCTCTCAAAAATAAATGTTAAAATTAAAATAAAGAAATAAATAAAATTTGAGCATTCTGATGTTATACCTGGGGCAGGCCTTATTGAGAATTTCTGATCTCAATGGGAGTTACTAAGATCTAGTAATTCTAATCATATCATACCTTAATGTCTGCCATGGGTACAGGGGAGTAAAGTGTGGTAGAAAAGGTTACAATATGTCTTAGTATAAAAACATTGGAAGTACTAAAACAGTATTTAGATTCTTCTTAAGTACAAATAACAATCACTTTACCAGCAAACATGCTCCTTGATATTTTCATATAAGTGAAAAGTGTGTTAACCTTAAATCCTAGCATATACTGTTTTAGGGTTATTTATATTAATTTTTTATGTTTATTTATTTTGAGAAAGAGAGGGATAGAGGGCAAGCAGGGGAAGGGCAGAGAGAGAATCCCAAACAGGCTCACACTGTCGGTGCAGAGTCCGAGGCAGGGCTCGATCCCACGAACTGTAAGATCATAACCTGAGCTGAAACCAAGAGTCGGATGCTTAACTGACTAACAGGCACCCTTATATTAAATTTTAATATCATTGAGGCTAAAAATACACATTCAAGATCCACTGTTTTTGTTCCTTAATATCAAATGAAAACCTACATATAAGTAGTAGCCTTTAGAAAAGCATACATGCATACACACACACACACCCACATACAACTATGAGAGATGCCAGACTGGTGGAGTGGGAGTGGTTTACAGGTTAACATTGTGCCATGTTATAAAATATGGCAAATCATAAGACAGCACTTAATACCCACTGAGCCATTCACTATCCATTTAACTCTTTAGCTGCATTGCAAATGCATAAGGCCAATAATTCAATACAGTATACTGCACATAGAAATTCTCTATGTCTTCCTGCAGATAATGTGGTTAGATTTATCTGATCAACAGTAGTTACAGACACTGACCAAATTTAAAAAATAATTTACATTTGGCTACTGTAAAAACAAACATTCTTTTCATTGGCTAATGTTAAATTTTTGCAAGTAGACACGAAGATAAAAAATCTCTAATTCATTAAAAATATTCAGGACATTTAAATAAGAGAATACAGACATGATCTCATGTAGGACACTTCAAATGGTAATGGGTGGCACTCTGATTTATTCAAAGGTGCTAATATAACTGCCTCACAATTTATCAGCATACATTTGTGCCCACCTCAGTGTGCAAATTAAATGACATGGATGTCCTAGGCGATATGTACCACTATGAGTATTAGAAATTTATTCTGGTTTGGGATTCAGAGTTTTAATGTTTTTCTCTGAAAAGTTAGTACTTTTTATTTTTTCCTATCAAGTTATTTGTGTTTCAAATGTGTTACCTACCCGTTTTCTCGGGAGAACTCCCACATTAGAGTTGCTGTAGAGAAACAACTACAAACTCTAGTACTCATCTTACCTAAGGCTCACCTGAGGATATTGTTTCTCATCTGACAACACCTTTCTTCCAACTGCCTTATTCATTCCCACATCCAATGGATTACTGAGTCCTGCTGAGTTTACAGTAAAAATCTCACTCATATCTGGGCCATTCTTTCTAACTACACTGTCCTTGTCTTCATTCAGGTCTTCTATCATTTTGGACTATTGCAACCACCTTCTGGTTTGGTTGCTGGCCACTATCACTCACTCCACCCCACTTCATCCTCAACATTGCCATCTATCTTCCTAAAAATATATTACCATCCTTGCCTTCATGTAAATTCTCTTTATTTCTCCACTGACGGTAAAATAAATTTCTTGGCATGATGTAGACAGCTCTTCACAGTCCTATTTGTTTGCTCTAGTCTGCCAATCTTCTCTCCTTATCTCTACCACAGACAGTACCTCTGACAACGTTACTCTTTCACGTGCTTTTCTTTGGGTCTTTGAACAAGCAACCTCCTTTTCCTACAATGTCCTTAATTAAGAACTCTTAATTCACCCACCTTTTAAACACAGTTCAAATATTTTCTCCTTCTGTGAGGTCCTCCAAAATCCCTAGTATCAGAGCTTTGATAATATTTCAGTGACTGTGCTTTCACATGTACATATAATTAATACATGTGCATGTCTATATTCCCTATGACAATGAGACCTCCCAGGCCAAGTTCACTGTAATGTTCCTGTTGTATCCCAGCACTTCTGCAGTGCCTAGAACATAGTAGACACTATATATAAATGTTAATGCTAATTTGAAATGTAAAACCTAAAATGCTAAATCCAACTAATTATATAATCCCAATAAACTCAAAAAGTATAAGTTTTTCTAATAATGAAACCAATGTTACTAAGCTTTATATACTAGGGGCCTTAGTAATGGTGGGAGTACAGATGGGGTCAAAAGAAAGCAGGCAAAAGCTCATCAAGATTGAACAATGGTGGGGGGGATGCCTAAGTGGTTCAGTCGGTTGAGCGGCCGACTTCAACCCAGGTCATGATCTCCCAGTTCATGGGTTCCAGACCAGTGTCGGGCTCTGTGCCGACAGCGTAGAGCCTGGAGCCTGCTTCGGGTTCTGTATCTCCCTCTCTCTCTGCCCCTCCCCCACTCACACTCTGTCTCTCTCTCTCTCAAAAATAAATAAAACATTAAAAAAATATATTAAAAAAAGACCGAACAATGGACTGTCATTAAAAATCCTTTTTTTTTAATTTTATTTATTTATTTATTTATTTATTTATTTATTTTTTAATTTTTTTTTTCAACGTTTATTTATTTTTGGGACAGAGAGAGACAGAGCATGAACGGGGGAGAGGCAGAGAGAGAGGGAGACACAGAATCGGAAACAGGCTCCAGGCTCTGAGCCATCAGCCCAGAGCCCGACGCGGGGCTCGAACTCACGGACCGCGAGATCGTGACCTGGCTGAAGTCGGACGCTCAACCGACTGCGCCACCCAGGCGCCCCCCCCTTTTTTTTTTTAAATGTTTGTTTGAGAGAGACAGAGAACAAATGTGGGAGGAGCACAGAGGGAGAGAGAATCCCAAGCAGGCTCCATAGTGTCAACACAGAGCCAGATGCAGGGCTCAAACCCACGAACCGTAAGATCATGACCTGAGACAAAATCAAGAGTCCTACGTGTAACTGAGCCACCCAGGCATCCCAAGAAAAAAATCCTCTTACATGTTCCTTACTCTTCAGTTCCTTTATTCTGGATTCTATAACCTTAATGTTGGGAAAGCAATTTTCTAACATGGTTTTCTGTGGCTCTTCAACATCAAACTCCTCCAATACTTCAGAAACCCTATTAGATCAAAAAGGTAAAAAAATGTATGTTTTTAAAAAATATTTCCTTTTAAGAATTTTAATAAAAATATTTTTGTTTTTATACACTACTTACTTCATGTTCATAAAACAAGAAGGTCAGCTAATTGCACTATATGCAGTGAAAAGTAGGCAAAGTCCACATTTTAAGACTTGAATTCAAGTCAGCCAAGTCACTGCACGTTAGTTTCCTAGCCTGGAATATCAGGGCTAACTCTACTTACTTCTGCATACTTGAACCACATAGAATAGACAAGAATAGCTTGTCTATTTCCATATCCTTATAGTTTTCTCTGTCCACTTACTAGCTAACTTTATTGTGATCTAGTCTTTGGACTCTTTCCTGCTGTCCAAAACCATTAGCATCCTCTTGGGTTCACTTTTCTTCCTATGCAGCCGTTGTAGATCATTTCATGTTTTGCCCAAACTTTTACTTCCTTGCTCTCTTATCTTTAACCATTAACTACCCTAAAACTCCTAATCACAGATTGAACTACCTGCTTTCTCCAGTCCTATATTCAGTGTGTGGTGGAAGGACCACACCTTGCAGACTGGCATTTGACTTCAGCTGTCCATTAAATACTACTTGGAAGACCTACCTACTCCATGGCCCTAGCAGTTCTCAACCTGTCAGTCTCAAGACCCCTTTACACTCTTAAAATGACTGAGGACTCCAAAGAACTTTTGTCTGTGTGAGTTAAACCCAGTGATATTTGCCACATTAAAATTAAAACTAAGAAAAAATTAAAATATTTAATTCACTTAAAAGAATAATAAATCCAATACATGTTAAACAGATATAATATCCTTTTAATAAAAAATAATACTTTTTTTCCAAAACAAATTGAGAAGAATGGCACTTTTACATTTTTGCAAGTTTATTTTTTTAAAATTTTTAAAAAATGTTTTTATTTATTTTTGAGAGAAAGAGAGAGACAGAGCATGAACAGGGGAGGGGCAGAGAGAGAGGGAGACACGGAATCTGAAGCAGGCCCCAGGCTCTGAGCTGTCAGCACAGAGCCCGACATGGAGTTCAAACTCAAGAACTGTAGATCATGCAGACGTTTAACTGACTGAGCCACCCAGGCACCCCTGAAAATTTCTTTAATGTCTGGACTTAGAACTGCTTCTGCATTCAAACTATTACAATATGTTAATCTGGCTGAAGTATCTGAAGACAGTTCACCCTCACACAGATATGCAGCCTTTTCAGAGAACTGTATATTCTTCTTTGATGTTACACTAACACGTGTGGTTTCTTAAAGATTAGTTGCAATGTAGAATTTGAAACCATATCAAAGAATTTTTCATATTCTGTTCTTGTGAAAGCCATTGGTCTATCCTGAACTTTAAATGGATCTTGTAACATCACATTTGTCATCTGGACAATATTGGTTCACTAAGTTTTATAGAGATCTTCCAAATGTTAACAAATTTCAAATCACTACATTATCAAAAAAACACATTCATTATTATCACCAACAATCTCATCAGAAAATTCTTCAAGTTTCATGAGGCTCACAGTGAAGAATATGAGTTTTCCAAAATTCTGATTTTGGCTTGAAAACTCTGATTTTGTCATATTGGCTCAAATACCATCAACTGTATTCCTTATTTACTTAAACTATCTTATATGCCAGTATATACTCTGGGAAAACAAAACCATTTCAGTATTAGCTTCAAAAGAATTTAGAGGCTTAACTTACCATTTTTTTCCATCATTTTCCTTCAGCTACAACCTTTTTCTTTTTCACTTTAAACATCTTGAAAGAATTTTCTTAAATCATCCTCCACTTCAACTCCACCATTTTCTATTTCTCTCACTACTATACCATTAAAACTGAGCATGTTCAACCAAAAAAACTATTAGAATGAATAAATTAATTCAGTAAGTTCCAGAGAACAAAATGACATACAGAAATTGGTCTAGTTTCTATACGTTAATAACAAGCTATCAGAAAGAGAAATTAAGAAAACAATCCCATTTACAACTGCATCATACAGAATAAAATACCTAGGAATAAATTTAACCAAAGACACAAAGAGACCTGTACACTGAAAACTATAAGCCACTGATGAAAAAACTTAAGAAGATACACATAAATGGAAAGATCTATCATGATCATGGTTTGGAAAAATTGATATGTTAACATGTCCATACTTCCCAAAGCTATCTACAGATTCAATACAATCCCCACCAAAATACCAACAGCATTTTTCAAAGAACTGGAACAAAGAATCCTAAAATTTGTATGAAGCCACAAAAAGACCCTGAATAGTCAAAGCAATCTTGAGAAAGAACAGAGTGGGAGGTATTATGCTCCCCGATTTCAAACCATACTATCAAGCTATAGTAATCAAAACGGTATGGTCCTGGCATAAAAAAATGGACACACAGATTAATGGAATGAAACAGAGAGCCCACATATAAGCCCACACATAGATGGCCAACTAGTCTATGACAAAGGAGGTAAGAATATACAATGGAAAATTGTCTTGGGAAAACTGGACAGCTTACATGCTGAAGAATGAAACTAGACCACTATCTTACACCATATACAAAAATAAATTCAAAATGGATTAAAGACTTGAATATAAGATGTGAAACCATAACATTCCTAGAAGAAAACATAGGCAGTAAGCTCTCTGACACCAGTCTTAGCAATATTTTTTGAACCATTTTCCTCAGGCAAAGTAAAATGAAATGACATAAAACTAAAAGGCTTTTGCGGAGAGAAGGAAACCATCAACAAAACGAAAAGGTAACCTGAATGGGAGAGAATATTTGCAAATCACACATGCAATAATGGGTTAATATCCAAAATATATTTAAAAAACTTATACAACTGAATAAAAAAAAAATTCAATTAAAAAAATGGGTAGATTGAACATTTTTTCCAAAAACATACACATGGCCAACACACGTCGACACATGAAAACATGCTCAACATCACTAATCATCAGGGAAATGCAAATCAAAACCACAATGAGATACCACCTCACACCTGTCAGATTGGCTGTAATTAGAAAGATAAGAAGTCACAAGTGTTGCTGAGGATGCGGAGAAAAGGGAACCACTGTACAGTCATGGTGGGAATATAAACTGGTGTAGCCACTATGGAAAACACTATGGAGTTTCCTCAAAAAATTAAAAATAGAACTACCATATGATCCAGGAATTCCACTTCTGGGTATTTATCCAAAGAGAACAAAAACACCAATTGAAAGAGATATACGCACTGCTATGTTCACTGCAGCAGTATTTACAATAGCCAAGGTAGGTGAGAAACCTAAGTGTTCACTGACAGACGAATGGATAAAGAAGATGTGGCATATGTATATAAATATTCAATGAAATACTATTCAGTCATAAGATAAAGGAAATCTTGACATTTGTGACAACATGAATGGACCCAGAGGGTATTATGTCAAGAGAAATAAGTCAGAGAAAGACAAATACCATATGATTTCAATATCTGTGGAATCTAAAAACAAACAACAGACTCAAAGATACAGGAAACAAACAAACTCTGGTTACCAGAGTGGGAAGGGGTTGGGGGGTAGGGGGTGGGAGTGGCCAAAACAAAAATTAAGAAGAACTAACTTCCAGTTATAAAATAAATAAGTCAGAAGGATGCAATACACAGCACAGGGAATATAGTCAATAATAGTATAATAACTTTGTATAGTGACAGAGGGTAACTATGCCTATTGAGGTGATCACTTCATAATGCATAAAAATATCCAATCACTACAATGTACACCTCAGTAAGAGAATATTGCATGTCAATATTCAATAAAGAAAAAAACCCTGAGGGGGTGCCTGGGTGGCTCAGCTGGTTAAGCATCTGACTTCAGCGCAGGTTATGATCTCATGGTTTGTGAGTTAGAGCCCCGTGTCAGGCTCTGTGCTGACAGCTCAGAGCTTGGAGCCTGCTTCAGATTCTGTGTGTCCCCCTCTCTCCGCTCCTCCTCTGTTTGTACTCTGTCTCTCTCTCTCTCTCTCTCAAAAATAAATATTAAAAAAAAAACAACAAAAACCCTGAGCATCTTCCATTCACCTATACATCCTTAAAACCCACCAGATTCTTTTTAATATCATCTTATTTGAACTTTCTATAATACCTGATAATATTACCACTCTCTCCATCTTTCTTTTCTGTATATATTCTGCAATTTATTTACCTACTTTCTGTTTTCATTGCTACATCTAGCTCTCAACCTTTTTTTTAAAAAGTAATCCTGCCACTCAACATGGTGCTCAACCTCAGGACCTTGAGATCAAGAGTCGCATACTCTACAGAATGAGCCAGCCAGACACCCCTCAAACTTCTTTGTACTATTAAAATCACCTTTCGGGGCGCCTGGGTGGCGCAGTCGGTTAAGCGTCTGACTTCAGCCAGGTCACGATCTCGCGGTCCGTGAGTTCGAGTCCCGCGTCGGGCTCTGGGCTGATGGCTCAGAGCCTGGAGCCTGTTTCCGATTCTGTGTCTCCCTCTCTCTCTCTGCCCCTCCCCCGTTCATGCTCTGTCTCTCTCTGTCCCAAAAATAAATAAAAGTTGAAAAAAAAATTAAAAAAAAAATAAAATCACCTTTCAACTGGCCTTCCAGTCTCATTTTAACCCCTCCCCCACGTGCATTGTAACTAATGATCTTTCAAAATGTATTTGATCACATTAGGCCACTGCTCAAAATCATCTCATTACTCGTAAGTTCTTGTTACATTTTCATCAAGGCTTATAAGACCCTTCATGTTCTGGTCTCTGCCAACCTGCCCAGCTTCATGTCTGATCATCTCCCCAAGCACCATGTTCTTTAAGCTTTGCTGCTCTCAGTACTGCCATGCTTTCCACCTAAGATTATATCCTCGCCTCCCTTTGAACCATCTAGTTCTTCTTGTCCACCTGGTGAACTTTTACTTATTTTCTACACTGAGACAAAAGGATACCTCCCCCCTAATTCAGGCCCTACCAACTCCACTGATATCCTTAAGCTGGCAAACACATTGATGAAATGATTTATTTACATGTCTCTTCCACTAGCCTGTGAATCCCTAAAAAGGAAATACAAGGCTCTGTTTATAATTGACTAACCAGCCCTTAGTACAGTACCTGGATAACAGGTGCTTATTTTGTGAAAAAACGGAAAATAGACACCTAGGATTGAAAGTGTGAAAACAACTCTCGAATTTCCTGCACTACTTCTGTGACTTCAATGATTGCTTATGTTTACTTTATATCCACAAAATAGTCCTTTTTGGAATGTATATATGTATATATTTGGTCTGATTATTCACTATAATCAGAAAACTATTCCCCAGCTGCATCTATTCCCTTGTTGGTTGTTTTATAAAACATTACTGGAGATGATATCTCTTCTATCTTGGAAATTCAAAGTATAGGAAACAACAGGAGTTCATCAATTATTTACGATAAACTAAGGCTCTGGCATCTACCTGGAAGCTCAACTCAATCAGCTAATTAAGAAAGAAGGGTGAATGTTCTGACCAAGTACTTAATCAGTTTTAAACCCTCTTGTCTGCTCAGGTTAACTATCACCACAGTCTGGTTCACTCAGCTTTGGGGTCCCCCCAACAACTTGTCCCCACTTCTCCCTGGGCCTAAGGCGAACCTTGCGAGGTACTAAGAATTTCGCCCAAGGGCCACTACGCAGTCTCTAATAACTGAGACGAAGAAGGAGTGCGGGGGCCGGGAGAAAAGGCAGCGGCTATAGAGGGATCTGGAACGAGGACTTGGGGAGAGGCGGGAGGATGCCTTGAGTGCCACCACCTGAGCCGGGGAAGACGCGGAACTGTCTGCGGGTCAGCCTACCTGCTTAGCACCGGTGACACCCGCGATGCCACCTCCAACCACCACAAATTTCCCCGCCTCGAGAGAGGGCGTCCTGCCTCCATGAGGTCAGACTCCTAGTGGTTTACTGACCGCGGGTTGCCCAGGCCGGAGAGTTTGTACTCACAGCGCTGGAGCAAAGCTGGGCGGCTACTTCCGGTGCCTGTGCCTTAGAGTGAAACTCTGAGCTACGGGTACCCCGTAGCTCACACTTAATTCCTTGCGTATCCGCTTCCGGCTGCAATTCGGAAGTGCAGAGACATCTCTGATTACGGGGTTTCATTTTACTGTTACTAGCACTGACTGTGGTTTTTCCACGTTGATTTAGGGGAAGGGGAAAAAGAACTCAAAACAAAGCAAAGAAGACGGGTCGCCAAGAGAAGCTTGGCAAATTGTCTAAACACAAACCAGAGTTCTCACAGGACAGAACACTCTCAGAATAAATGAACTGCCCTGAAGTTTTCACTATTCATTCCTGCGAGAAATTTGGCATAGGGACAGCTCTTAAACTCTTAATGACGTAGGCAGTATCATCCTTACCTACATTTCGCCTAGCAATCCAAGGTTGTGTATTTTGGAAGCATATTATTCATGACATATTAAAGCAAAGCAATACTAGTGAATTGCTCTCAGAAGTTATTTCCGTTTACAGTTTTGACCTCGGCTAAAATTTCCCGTACTATAGTGAGTTGCTCGCCATTTTGTCATAAATTAACGTTCTTCCCAATTTTCCAGTAAATAGCATGTGTGAAGTCTGAATTAAATATTCCCAATCTTAATTTTACTGCTAACACCTTTCTGTGGTATTCATTTGTTTTGAGAAGTGGCTAATTTTTTTAAAAAAAATTTTTTACCATATGCACATTATTAGAGTATTCACTATTTTCGTTATTTACTCTTGCCTTTGCTATCTCATATAATATTTTCCCTTGGATTGTATTATAATATTAAGAAGGTACAATTTCTCTAGCTCACTCTAAAACTGGTAATTAGAACCCCCGTTTGATTCTTTGAACTCTGGAAATAACCATTCTATATAAACAGGAAAACCTACCATGTAATTACTGATATTTACTGATAACCTAACAATTACTGTGCTTTGATTTAATAAATAGTAGGCAGTTCAATAATGATTCTAATTCCCACTACTAGCTTAGACAACCAAACAAAATATTTATAGGAGGAACTAGTATTTTAAGCCATTGCAATCCAGTCTTGTTTACTTCTGTAGCTTCTTATTTTCACATAATCTCACTCACACTGTGCTCTAACTAGATTGAACTATGCTGGCAGCACCCAAGATATGGTATGTTCTTTCTGTTGTTGTTGTTGTTGTTGTTTTAATTTTCAAATGTTCGCTTGCTTGCTTAATTAATTAATTAATTAATTTTTGAGAGAGAAAGAATCTTAAGCAGGCTTCACACTGAGCATGGGCTTGTAGGGCTTACTCCCAAGACCATGGGATTGTGACACGAGCAGAAATCAAGAGATGGATGCTCAGCTGACTGGGCCACCCAGGTGCCCCTGGTTTGTTCTTTCTTATCTGAGCATTTGCACATAACTTTTTCTGTGATGCTCTTCCTCCAACTAATTTTCCCTAGCTAAATCCTCACTGACCTTTGGTTTCAAGAAGCCATCACCTCCCCTAAGAATCTTTATTGAATATCCTTAAGACTGAGCTAGGTGTCCTCTCTGTATTTTTCAATAGCACCTTGTCATTCGCTGAATTTATATTCATATCACCTTATTTTAAAACTACCTACTACCTCTCCTGACTCCCATGCGCCCCCCACATAAACTTAATTTCAGGGATTATTAGTCTCCCTTTGTATCCTCAATTTTTAATTAGTAATGAGTGCTTAATATAAATGTCCTGAATGAACATGTAATTAGGTGGAGCATGGGACTGCCTGGAAGTTCCCTCAAGACCTTTCATTCATTTTCCAAGGTTAAGGTCTTCCTGTATATTATGAAAGCTACTCCCCCTTTAGGATGGGCAAAGAGAAGAATAGACTGGAACTCAAGTTCCCAGAGGAAATGGAGAAAGGCCACTGGGATGAAATTATTGTTTAATTATTTTGATGTTTAACTTTTTCCATTTTGATGTGTAAGGGAACATTTTAACATCAGCTACATTGAAAGATAAGAGAAATTCAGGTTATTTTCTAATAAATAAATAGAATATTTCCCACAGCTGGTTATTATACTAAGGGAAAAGTAAGGAACAACACTTTATATTTATATTTTTTGTTTATTGAAACCCCTTGTAATTCCTATAACACAAGTGAAGGTATAAAGAAGCGTATTTTCCTGAAAATGAAAAAAAAAAGACTAAATTATGGCATCAAATAGATGTGGCTAATTCATTTTAGTTGATATAAAATACTGACATTATAATTAGGTTGTATTAAGGGGTGCCTGGGTGGCTCAGTCGGTTAAGCGTCCGACTTTGGCTCAGGTCATGATCTCACAGTTTGTGAGTTTGAGACCCGCGTGGGGCTCTGTGTTGACAGCTCAGAGCCTGGAGACTGCTTTGGATTCTGTGTCTCGTTCTCTCTCTGCCCCTACCCTGCTTGTGCTCTGTCTCTCAAAAAATAAATAAACGTAAAAAAAATTCTTTTAGCATTAGATTGTATCAAATAATTTTATGTATTTTAGAAAGAAAAAAATTATGTTGTATACAAGACAGATTTGTATGAAAGTTTAAGTAAATTTATCCTTTTTAGTCTGGAAAATACTTTCAAGTTTACATGAAACTTTGGAATTCCAGCTGTCAAAATGATCTTCTATCAAATCATGCTTTGGTAGCAACAATGATTCACATTGATCATGCCAACTCAAACATATCAAGATACAAGTGAAAAGAAATTGGCATTTCATCATTAGAAAATGGGAGACACAAATTTAACTGATTTCTGGTTAGGTTTTGGTGAGATCATTTATTGTGTGGGTCACATTTTGAAGAACAATGTTTTAAAAAACATTTTGTATAACATGAAGCTTGTTATTGTGGCTGTGAAACTGCATTCAAAGAGGGAAAAGATTTTCCTCAGAAAGATGAGGCATTTATTTAAAGATACACATCAGCTGGCTGTGCAATGATTCATTTTTTGACATCTTTGAAGTAATCTAATGTATTACTGGTTACAGAATAGTTACAGCATCTGGTGTTTGTGGAGAATTGGGCAACCATTCATTTCCTCCTTTCTTTTCCCCCAGCTATCTGCCCCAGGAACCTACACTATCCTTTTTTTTTTTTTTAAATAGGAATGTTAATGTTAATGCCAATTATCAGAAAACCATGACTTATGGAATCAAAATGTAATGATCTTCCTCACATTAAAAAGGTAATTTTGAAATGTGTCAAAATATTATACAAACCTAACAATATTGTAAAACGTAAATAAATCCTTTACCAGTATTCATATTTCCCTTTTACATCTCTAGATCCTTTTGTTCTCTGTCCCATGATGATCCATTTCTTTCACCTGTCCCTAAATGTACTCATTTCTCAAAACCCTATTCTCTGTGAAGTTCTCTTGTCTTTCTATACTGTCTTTTTAACACATCTGCTCCTTGTTGCCTATTGAATGTCCATCACTCCCTTCTTCTTTACTAACAAATTCCCAATTTTGTAAATTGACAGTGTGCTACCTAAAAATAGCTGTCTTTCCATACCCTTTTGCTGCTGAGGTGGCCATGTGACACATCCTGGCCATTAAGTAAGTGGAAGTGAGCCAGAGATTCAGGAAACCTTTGTTCTCCTGATACAGGTACTGCTAGGTCCCCCTTTTCTCTTTCTCCTTTTTCCTGTCCAGAATGTGGATGTGAGATTAGGGGTAAAGACACCATCTTGTGACCATGAGATCAGAAATATGAAGATAAATATACATTTTCTAATGATGTAAGGGGAGAGACGGAAAAACCCTCCTCTTAAGGCTAAATTGAGCCCCTTTCAAAACTCTGGATTGCCTGTCTCCAGCCCTCTTGTTGCTTAAGACAAATAAATCTATATACTTAAGCCACTATTAGTTTTCTGTGCTTTTTGCTGAACATATTTCTAACCTAGACCTCTTTTATTTTATTACCTAAGGGCAGAAACATTTGATTCACTCCTGTTATATCTTACAGCTATATATATTCCTATTGCTCATCTCTGACTAACTTTCTATGTGCTATTTGAAAGAGTACAAAACTGAAGGTAGTATTTTATGTTGTTTTCAAAGTCAAATAAATTGCTTTTATAGTTCAAAGGAGTTCAATGATTTATTGTGGTATTTCTCACTGTGATTTATCTGCAACATTTCGCTGTAGGCATGATGTGATTTATACTTTGGGGACCCTCCTGACAGTTTGATTTTCTTATACCATT
Source organism: Herpailurus yagouaroundi (assembly GCF_014898765.1). NCBI lineage: Eukaryota > Metazoa > Chordata > Mammalia > Carnivora > Felidae > Herpailurus > Herpailurus yagouaroundi. The sequence continues at coordinate 26,859,913 of NW_024412407.1, forward strand.
CCTGACCGCACTGATGCCAATTCATGTTAATCGTTCCTGCAAATCCAGTCCAAATTAATCTTTTCGTAAATTTACCTTGTGAGGGGCCGTGTCATATTTTATCACACACAGATTTCAGTTTACTACCTTTTCTACATTGAGGTTGCTTAGCAATGAGCAAGAAGTAGGATACCATGCAGACTAACGTATAATTAACACCTATATGTATCCATATGTATGTACACATCTGGATCTATATCTGCATGTCTATATTTATGTCTAAGTCTGATTGAGATATCAAATAGGTACATAAATACAACTCTTTCCAAGGCAATGGCTTTATCCCCCCCTCCCAAATATCATGGATCCTATTTAATAATTTAATGTAGTGAATTTCTAAGTCTGAATATATTTATTTAGTTTCATAAAAGTTTGTATTAATCATAATTAGCTATATATGCTCAATAAGCTCAGTAACATTTACTTCCATAATGAAAAACATAATGAAGTGAATTAAGAGAAGTACATTTAGGTTACACAAATGGAAATAAGCATGATGATTCTGATGTCATTTAAAAGTTTAAAAATAATTACACTTTCACTGATTTATTAATTTAACAAATATTTACTGAGCATTTGTTATAAGCCAGACACAGTTCTTGGCACCTGGGTGATAGCTGTGAATAAAACAAACAAAAATTTCTGTCTTACCAGTGAAAGACAGATAGTAAAATGAATAAAATATACAGAGCTGTATGTTTAAAAGTGTTAAATTTATGGAAAACACTTTGAACAAGAAAAGTGGGATGAATAATACATGTAGAGTATTAAAATTACATTGTAAACAATGTAAAATTGTTTACAATTTTAATCAAAGTGAAAAGGGAGGTCTCATTGAAAAGATGGTACTTGAGCTAAGACATGAAGGGAGTGAAAGATCTATATGAATGTCTGGGAGAAAAAGATTATAGGTGATGGGGCAAGGACAAGGTAGTGGGCAGTAAGTCAAAGCCCCCTAAATGGGAACATATCTGGCATGAACAACGCAATGCCAGCAGGTGAATCTAGCTGGGGCAGAGCCCCAAGGGGGAAATAATAAGATATGAGGTGAGAAAGGATCAGGGAAGCGATGGACAGATTAAGAAGAGCTTTGTAGGCCATGAGAGAACTTTGGAATTTATTTAATGAAATGTAGAGTCATTGCAGGGCTTTGAACATAAGAGTGACCTGCTCTGAAGGCAAGGTTAAGAGCAGACACAAAATGCAGCAGGTGAGAGGAGATGGTGCCTTGCATCAGGAAGAAGTATTTGTATTCTAGATATATTTTGATGAAAGAATCAACAGGATTTGGGGAGGTTGACCATATATTTTTATATTATACTAAACATTTCTAAAATAGAAAAGGGATGATGCTATTAAGTATTCCACCAAGACAAGAGACATAAACCAGAACTGTCCTGGAGAAAACTGGACATAAAATCATTACAGATATTAGTGACCTTGAAAAAGCTTTTTTCTTCCTCCCATTGCAGAACAATTTCTGCTCTTCTTTCTTTTCAATCCCACCCCAGTCAGGCTTTGCCCCATAATCCACAATAAGTGATCCATTTTGCAATTGTTTGTCCTGGCTCAGAAAAATGTCCTCCGGGCAAAATCAGCATTGAATGCCGGGAGAGATGTGCTGGAAGAGAAAGAGAAGCAAGTATTGCTCCAGGAATAGTTCTTGCTTAAATAGAAGAACAGAGATGGGGAAATCTGCATGTAGAACAAGGGTACATATGTGTGTATGTATGTATGTACATATGTATTTTGAGTGAGAGAAGGGGCAAAGGGAAGATCAATTCTGTTTTGTGCATGTTAACTTTAATATGTCCACTAGAGATCCATTAGAGATGTTGAGTAGACATATATCTGAAGTTTAGTAGTAATACCCAGGCTGGATACATCTGTTTGGGAATGGTCTGCCTGTGGGGAATGTTTATAAGCCAGTGAACTAGGCAATATCCCTGAGGAAGTAAATATAGATGAAATAGAGAAGAAGACCAAGGACTGAGTCATGAGGTATTCTAGTGTTAGAAGATCATGCAGCAGAGGGGGGTCCTTCAGAGGAGACATAAATAAATCACCCATAAGATAGGAGGAAAACCAAGACATATGGTGTCCTGGAAGCCAAGTGAAGAGAGTTTCCAAAAGAAAAGAATCATAGACTTTGTCAAATGCCACTGATAAGTCAAATAAGAGAAGACGGGAAGATGTCCGTTAGATTTAGTGATGGAAAGGTCGTTGGTAGGTTGACCATAAAAGTTATCATTCAAAATTGACTTTTCTAAAACCAAAAGGGAGGGTGGATATAACTATGATGCTAAGACAATAAGAGCAAGTCAGAACTAACCTGGGTAAGACTGGACATAAGTTAATCCTAGTCATTAGTGACCCCTTTACAGAAATACTACTTCTTTTTTCCTTTTCTCTCTTTTAAAAAAAATTTTTTTTAATGTTTATTTATTTTTGAGACAGAGAGAGACAGAGCATGAACGGGGGAGGGTCAGAGAGAGAGGGAGACACAGAATCTGAAACAGGCTCCAGGCTCTGAGCTGTCAGCACAGAGCCCGACGCGGGGCTTGAACTCATGGACAGTGAGATCGTGACCTGAGCCGAAGCCGGATGCTTAACCAACTGAGCCACCCGGCGCCCCTCTTTCTCTCTCTCTCTTTTTTTTTTTTTAAATGTTTTTATTTATTTTTGAGACAGAGAATGAGCAGGGGAGGGGCAGAGAGAGGGAGACACAGAATCTGAAGCAGTCTTCAGGCTCTGAGCTGTCAGCACAGAGCCTAACGTGGGGCTCAAACTCACAGACTGTGAGATCATGACCTGAGCTGAAGTCAGACGCTTAACTGACTGAGCCACCCAGGTGCCCCTCTCCTTTTCTCTTAAATTTGACCAAGTCAGACTTTTGCACCCACATTTTATAGAAATTGATTAGTTTTGCAATTGTATATCTTAGGTAAAAAACAAATGTGTTCTGGACAAAAGCAGCATTGAATGATTGAATGCTAGGATTACATCATATTGTATTTTCTGCTAGATTTTGATTTTAGTGGATAAATTTACTTCAATGTGTAAGTTGATCTGATTTACTTAGGTCAAGAGTCAGCAAACTTTCCTTGTAAAGGTCAAGATAAAAAGTATTTTGGCTTTGCAGGACATATGGTCTCTCTCATGACTACTTAACTCTCTCATTAAAGCAGCAAAGCAGTTATAGAAAATATGTAAACAAATTAGCCTGACTGACTTCCCATATAACTTTATTTATGGACACTGAAAATCATATAAAATTTTCATACTTTAAAAATATTAAGCATTTTATATTGAGATAATGGAAGATCACATGAATTTGTAGGAAATACTACAGAAAAATCTCTGTTCCCTTTACCCAGTTTTCCCCAATGGTAACTTCTTAAAAAACTATAATACAATATCACAACCATACAGAACATTTCCATCACCACAGGATTGTTCATACTTCCTTTTTATAGCCACACCCACTTCTCTGCCACCTTCATGATGCTTTAACTCCTAATAACCACTAATTTGTTCTCTACTTCCATAATTTCATTATTTAAAGAACTTTATAAAAATGGAATAAGACAATAAGTAACCTTTTAGGATTGGCTTTTTTTTTTTTCACTCAGCATAATTCTCTGGAGGTTCATCTAGCTTGTTGCATTTACCAATAGTTAAATGTTCTAAGTGGAACCCCCCCTTACCTCTTTAAATCTTTATATATGACTGTTCTATATTCTGTGCCTGAAATTTCCAGTATCTGTGGCTCTCAGTAGTCTGATTCTGTTTATTTCTCTCTCACTCACAGGGATCTGTCTTTCCACTGTGTGTGGAGCTAATTATTTTATCTTAATCATGAAACTAAATTGAGGAACATTTTTCTGCATATAGGATTTCTTCTGCTTCTGTGGGCACCTGGGGGCACTGCTGACTTGGAACCTTCCTCTAGAGTTTTGGCTCAATGACGGAGACTCATGTTTAGTTTCCCTCTGTTGCTTGTGGACTATGGTATAGCATCCCAATACTAGTATTGCTCTTGTCTTCATCCTTAGAGCAACCCAGGTGTAGGTTGGGAATGGATAGGGTCATAAAGTTTACCATTCTTATATACCTCTTCTACCTTTATAGACCCATGGCATGTTGAAAAAAGTATGTTTTCTTTCCAGAAGCTGGAAGTGTTCTTGAAAAGATATTGTGCAGTGATACAGTCTCTAAGTGCTCTAATCTGATATAATACTGGAAGCAAAGCTCAACATTCTATTTCTACAAGTTTATTGATTATCCTTACATTTCAATACATATGTACATTGTACTTTTCTGAAATGTATGTTTTTTCACCACCCTCCCAAACAATTCAGGAAATTTACCATGGTTTAACTTCTCTTTGATATGCACAAATTCCTATCTTATTCATAGTTTTGGTCATTGAGCAAGTATACTAGTTCACATAGTTTTTATTTTTTATATTTTGTTTTAAAATTTTTAATAAGTTATTTTTATAAGTGTCAAAATTACACATGTATAAATGTCAAGTTTTACAAAACTTGCAACAAAAATATAGCATGTGTTAATTTTTCCCATTTCCAAATACCCCTTATTAAAGAAAACTATTGTTAACATTTTTCACTGTTTTTTTTTTTTCTGGTAATTGGCTTTTTTTTTTTTTTTAAACTAAGTAACTGGCTTTATGGTTGTTATCTACTTCTCCCTATGGAAGATGTAACTCTCTTAAATAACTCATTATACATATATCTATACATATAATACTACTTTTGATAGCATCCCAATACAATTATAATTTTGATTAAATATGTATTCGATGCTTATATAGTTAAAACTATATAAATATTGGTCATAGCTGCTATTACACTAAGACTACATTTCTTCTCCTGTACAAACTTTTTGTTTTCCCTGGGGTTAATAATTGCTTTGCTTTTTTATTTGCTTAGTTTTCTTGGTTCCAATCACTTACTTTCTTCCCAAACTGTCCAAAAAATTAAAATATGACAGGAATATAGAAAATTAATATATTGGGTAACTGCTATGTGCTATTTACTTCTCTTTTGGAGTTAACATTCTAGATCAGTAAGTTCAAACACTTAGTATTCCAACTCAATAACTTCAAACCCATTACTAATGTATTGGGTTTCGTTTTCCCTTAGAATTCTCTTTCTTTGAGTCCTTCATTCCCCTGGCCCAGTTGAACTAAATTAATAACAAACTTAGTAAAAGGAAGAAAAATTGAAATAGTGAATTAAGAAGGTAGAAGCAGGTCCAAATATATTAGTAATTAAAAAAAATACAATTAGACTAAACTCACCAGTTAAAAGATACAGATTGATAAATAGGGAAAATAAAGGGGTGTCTGAATGGCTCAGCTGGTTAAACATCTGACTTTGGCTCAGGTCATGATCTCACAGTTCAGGGGATTGAGCCCTGCATCCAACTCTGCAGTGACAGTGTGGAACCTGCTTGGGATTCTCTTTCTCTGCCCTTCCACCACTTGCATGCTCTCTCTCTCTCTCAAAATAAAAAAAAAATAAACTTAAAATTTTGGGGATAAATAGGACAAATAATCTAAATGTATAGTGTTTACAAAAGAAACACCAAGTATAAGGACATGCAAAGATCAAAAGTAAAAATATGAAAACAATTTATATCAGGCAAATGTTAGCCGAGATTAAGTTTTTATAGTTATTTATATCAGATAAAATAGACTTTAAGGTAAAAAATAATTATTAAAACTAAAATAAATCATCACACAATGAAAAAGATTCAATATGCCTTGAAAACGTAGAAATTTTAAAACTTAAAATACATTAATCACAATTGATAGACATTAGAGACATTAATATATCATCCACTATTGCACTGTAAAATGATAAAACTAAAATAATTTAGTGACAAGTCTGATGCCCTGTTTTCAAGGAAAAACAATTCATAGGTTATGGGATTACAGTGCCTCACAAGCAGTGGAACACTCTTCTCAAGGGATTTGAGGCAAGAGGGAGTTTTGTAGAACTTTAGAAGGGGCAACTCAGAAACAGGGTCCTGTTTTCTTTTTTTTTTTTTTTAATTTTTTTTTCAAC
>NW_024412407.1:26866143-26867127 GCF_014898765.1 Herpailurus yagouaroundi
TTTTTTTTTTTTTTTTTTTTTTTAATTTTTTTTTTCAACGTTTTTTATTTATTTTTGGGACAGAGGGAAACAGAGCATGAACGGGGGAGGGGCAGAGAGAGAGGGAGACACAGCATCGGAAACAGGCTCCAGGCTCCGAGCCATCAGCCCAGAGCCTGACGCGGGGCTCGAACTCACGGACCGCGAGATCGTGACCTGGCTGAAGTCGGACGCTTAACCGACTGCGCCACCCAGGCGCCCCCAGGGTCCTGTTTTCTAGAGTAAGGGAAGCTAGCTAAAGCTAGGTTGGAGGATTGTGATTGGTGTAAGGATTCTTTGACAGGTGCTTCCTGTATGAGTAGGTGGACTTAGGTTTACATTTGTGACATGGGCTAGGTTCCTGGGGTGACCTCCATTTTGTGGGTCCTGACATACAAATTAACAGTACTGAAATGTCCGTACACTCTTCTGATTATTGATATGCCAGATATATAAAAGGTTAGAAAGATTTAAAATATCAGAACAATACTATTAACAAGCCAGAACAAGTTAGAAGTGAAACAAAACATATATAAAATTCCCCACATATTTGCAAATTAAAAAAAAAAAAGTGCTACCAAATAAATCATAGGTTAAAAAATCATAACAAAAATGGCCTAGAATTGAATGGTAAGAAAAATACTATTTATCAAAACCTGTGGTACTTCAAGAGAAATTTATAACCATAAGGACTTACATTAGCAAAGAAGAAAGCAGTGTGCTTGGGTGGCTCAGTTAGTTAAACGTCCAATTTCTGCTCAGGTAATGTCTTGTGGTTCACTAGTTCAAGCCCTGCATTGGACTCTCTGCTGTCAGCATGGAGCCTGCTTGGGATCCTCTGTCCCCTTCTCTCTCTGCCCTTCCCCTGCTTGTGCACTCTCTCTCTCTCTCACAAGTAAATAAACATTAAAAAAAGAAGAAAGAAAGAAAGAAAGAAAGAAAGAAAGAAAGAAAGAAAGAAAGAAA
>NW_024412407.1:26867137-26958099 GCF_014898765.1 Herpailurus yagouaroundi
AAAGAAAGAAAGAAAGAAAGAAAGAAAGAAAGAAAGAAAGAAAGAAAAGAAGAAAGCATCACAATCAGTGAACTAAGTCATAAGACCTTTTTCCTGGCATGTTCAAGGACTGAAGTCCAAGAGTGCAAGTCACAGCACTATAACATTGTAAAATCTTGGCCTTTATTCCTATTCCTTTTTTTTTTTTAATGTTTATTTATTTTTGAGACAGAGAGAGACAGAGTATGAACGGGGGAGGGTCAGAGAGAGAGGGAGACACAGAATTGGAAGCAGGCTCCAGGCTCTAAGCCATCAGCCCAGAGCCCGACGCGGGGCTCGAACCCACGGACCATGAGATCGTGACCTGAGCCGAAGTCGGATGCCCAACGAACGAGCCACCCAGGCGCCCCTATTCCTATTCCTTTACTGTGCCATTCATTACTGGGAAACCACCAGTTCTTCCGTTGTCATGGTCAGGGAGTAAGATCCAAATCTTACAGAACTTAGGGTCTGAGCCTTCATCTTAACACTCTACCATGATGATTGCCTCAAGATCCAAACAGTAGCTTCTAGACATTTTACCACCTAGGATAGTATTTGACATAGAACAAGCACTCAGCAAATATTTGTTAAATGAAAAAACAATAATCTCAGCAAGTATTTGAGGTAGGTCCTATAATTATCCCTTAGAATAGGTTAGAAACTGAGGCAAATGAATTTGTCAAAGATCACAACTTGTCAGTGCTGGAGCTGGTTTAGCTGATGCTTGTAAACATTCCATAGCATTTGTATCATTTTAATCCAAACCATCCTTTCTACTTCATCCCAAATTTTACCTGCATCTGACTACTTCACCACATGACATAGCCCCTAATCTTTCACTCATCCAATATGGCTGGCAAGTTACCAAGGTGGATTAACTGGTAAACATTGGTTTTTTTTCCCATTGGCCTACTGTTCAGAAATGTTGGTGGCCAATGGGAGAAAACCAATGTTTCATAGAAATGAATGCTCCTGTCCACAGCATTGCTCCAAGTTTATTGCTTCCAAGTTTATTCCTATTTTGGTATCATCTTTTCTTAGCTTATACAGTTATCCAGAAAATCGAACAACATATTAGCATTTTGTTTAATATGTGAGCAAATTGGTAAGTAATTCTTTGACTTACAAATGCCTTGTTAAAGTACAAAAGAAAAACACTGAAAGCTCAGCAAGTGAACTACTTATTACTTAACTTTTACTTATTCACTGAGTTTTTCTTTAGTTTTTTAATATGATGTTATAGTCAGAGCCACAACCATATAAGGCTTAATTGTTAAAAACAAACAAACAAACAAACAAACAAACAGCAAGGGAGGAGCCTCTGGTTCCAAGTGACTAATCTTTTCTATAACCTGTTTTATGTAACCCTCAGAGCCAAGGAAACTTTATCAAAGGATTAAAATTTACATAAACAAAGATCTCTTTATTTATAACTCTGATTCTCTGCAGAGCAAGAAGCTCCAGATTACATGTGTGCAGAGCTTTATACATATTGGTTACTCAATGAGTAATTTTTTAAAAAATTTGATGATCAGACTTAAGTGTAAAAGCAGCAGTGAATGGAGATGATGGTGAATGCTAAGGTAAAGGGAGTTCTTTGATTTAGGTTGTTGTGAGTTGCAATTCAGTTATTTTTGCTTGGGAAAAATGTAAGGTCAATTTAATACTCAGAAATATAAGACTCTTTGGTTTTCTAATTATCTTGTCTATAATTTCCTGGTAGTGACAAAAATTCTGTGTAATGCAGAATCATGCAATCATAATAATATTGCTTGTTCACAAACACATGGATATATACTTTGATTTTTTTCAAATATGTAGTTACAATTGGTGTGGAGCATTTGAAGTGAGTCTCAGTGATTCAAGATAATACTGCTTTCCTCCTGTTTTGTCCATGGTCTGAAAGACTTCTTTTTGTTTATATTATTTCTCCAAACCCATCCTTCTAGTTCTGATCTAGCCCCATGTCTCCCATATCCCTCTCTTTCTCCCCTGAAATCTTAGAGCACTAGTTGTCTATACTATACACACACACAACACACACAAAATGGTGTTTTCTTTCAAAATTCAAAAATGGGAGTTATGTTTTTAAAAAGCCAAATGACACAAAACTATAAAAAGAAAAAGTCAATTTGGTGCCTATCATTTACATTTCTTTCTATACTCACATAAAAATATGACGTATATAATTATACATATGTATATATATGTATGTATGTAATACATATATATACATATATAATACATATATATTATATGTATATATGTATATATTATATATGATATATATATGATTATGACATACATATATATGTATTATATATACATATATATGTATTATATACATACATATATATACATATATAATACATATATATAATATATATTACATATATATACATATATAATATACATATATAATATACATATATAATATACATATGTACCCCCTACTTTTAGTCACAGGAATAGGATCATTATTATATATGTTTCTTACCTCATTGCTGTATTCATTGAACTGTGTACCATGAACATTCCTCTAGGCCAGCACATGTATCTAAATCATTCATCTCTTAGAAAGAAACATGTCCGTTTCTATAGAACAGATTTCCAAAATTGTTTCCATTTACAGAAACAATGTGTACTGCAATTCACAACTTCACCATTTTTATACTCCGTTTCACTAAATGTTATGAATTATCAAACATTTTGTTAACTTAATATATGAAAAAATGAGGGTTTGGGTTGTGTTGAGTTGCATTTCTCAGCTGCTAGTGAGCTGTGGCACCTTTTACAAAAAACTTTTCATAAATTTTTTTGTCCATTTGCATTTCCTCTTTTATATATTTCTTTACATATATAATACACATTCTTCATCTATCTATAATATATATTTATATATTTCTGCCTCATATATATTTCAAGCCTTTTCTCTATCTCTTTCCCTTTTTTATTTACCTTACTTATCATATTTTTTGTCTTTGTGTAATTTGTATTATTATGAATTCAACTCTGTAAATTTTTTCCATTATAGTTTCTTGTTTTTTTTTAATTTTGAAGAGTTTTTTCCTGACTCCAATACTTTCTTATTTTTTAAAATATTTTCATTTTTTACATTAAATCCTCAATCCATTGCTCTTTTCACTTTTGAACATGACATTAAGAAGGGCTAACACTATTTTCTTTCCAGATGAGATCTGATTATGATATCAGTATCATTTTTAAATAAGCTGCATTTTTTCCTAATAAACTATAATTGAAGTATTTATCATATACTACATTTTCATTTTTACTGGATCTAGTAATGGACTCAGTTTTGTACCAGTGACTTGTTTGCCTGCTTTTTTGCTCATGACTTTCTTTTTGAATCACATTAGTGCTACAGAAGGTTTTAGCATCTCCTATGGCAGGTGCCCACAATCCTTTTCAGTTTCAGGGCAGAGTAAGACATTGTTTTGACCAACCTCAAGCTTAGTGAGCATGACTTTTTGAGGTTTTCTGAGAGCACTTTATATTTGTCCTCTGCAGTTTGGAGGATGCAGGGACTGTTGTCTGATTTGTGCTAAAAGGTCTAGAAGGCAAAGAGCATGGGTGGATCCTCCTGCCTGGAGGTGGAAGGAAACAAGGGCTACATTTGAAAAGGAGCAACATCCCAGTCAAGGGTGGGTCCACTGGCACTGGTTTGGGTCTGTCTTACTTCTGACTGATTGGATTATATGGAGCAGTGACGAGACCTGAGTAGAGAGGCTAAAAGTGTGTCATGCATGTAAAAATTTGAAGGAAAACTTGTGTGTGACTAGTCAGATGAAGTGCATTTACCCCACCGAAGATACTGCACGGTAGAGATCACAAATGAAGGGTAGCATGTCCAAAGACCCACCGAAATGGCCAGGAGAGTCTGTTTTAAATTATTCTCTAGGCCAGAGAAAGAAAAAATGACATTTCCTGCCTCCTTAGCTACCCCCTGCAAGTTTCAACTCTGGAGGACACAGAAGCAGCCTTCCTCAGCTGTCGGGGGAAAGCTGGAGTGGGGCTGGGGAGAGAGGCCAGGAGAAGTTGGTGCAGCACATAGAGACACAACTAGGACCCTTCTTCCCAACTGGAGGATTTGGATATGTTGTAGTGGGATGAAAGAAGCTTCAGTTTAAATTAAGTCCAAAGTCCTTTTTGTGGGACTAACGTGACCAGAAGGCTTTTTTTTTTTTCTTTTCTTTTGAAAGTTAACAGAAAGTAGTGTGACCTGAAATTCCATTTCGTATTAGGAGAAGAACTGGCCCCATAAAATAAATTTTATAGGCAGTGGAGGGAGAAGAATAAGGCTTTTTCTCTGATATCATAAAGACCATTTGTTTAAGGGGCTTGTACTTGTGATCAATTTCTAATGTAAATACTGGTCAGGAGCACAAGGGTGGATTATTTAAACTTTAAAGTCTTTTCTTAACAACATATTCCTTTCAGTAAACGTTGGCCTTCTCAGAAAGACACCAGGATTATATATTTGCCTGCTTTCAACCTTCCCCTTACTTTAGTATACTGTTGCTAGTTACTCTACTGAAGTATTTTCTACACATACATAATATTTTACCATTTAGCCTAAAGACATCTTTACGAATCATGGGAATAGATTTAGCTTTGAAAGTAGGTCATCAATGTCACAGGATAGGAGATTGGTGAGACAGTCAAAGCATGTGAATCAAATCTGGGCCATGTTAAAAAGGGAGATTTTTAAAAGTAGAATTTATCATTTATAATAATGGTAATAATTTCAGAAATTTACATAGTATTTTAATATATTTTTAATGTTTATTTTTTGGAAGAGAGAGAGAGAGAGAGAGAGAAAGAGAGAGAGAACGAGCGGGGGAGGGGCAGAGAGAGAGGGAGACACAGAATCCAAAGCAGGCTCCAGGCTCTAAGCTGTCAGCACAGAGCCTGATGCAGGGCTCAAACTCATAAACTGCAAGATGATGACCTGAACCGAAGTCGGACACTTAACTGACTGAGCCACTCAGGAGTTCCAAATGTATATAGTATTTTAAATCTCCAAATAGCCATTTATTTCTTGAAAGACAGGATATAAATAGGATTCCATGTCCTATATCTGAAGTGAGAACAGCAAGTAGAAAATGTCTTAAGAGTCACTTACTACAGGGGCGCCTGGCTGGCTCAGTTGGTAAAACATGCCACTCTTGATCTCGGGGTCATGAGTTCAAGCCCCATGTTGGTGTAGACATTACTTAAAAAAAGTTACTAAATACAGCTATTCAGAGGCAGAACAGGATAAGATGAAGCTCAAGTTTGGCAGCTTTTTAGTCATTTTGTCTAGCAACAGAGGCAGCAAGAGATACCAATTATTGAAACTTATAATGTGTCAGGCTTTCTGACAGGTACTTTACACCATTCATCTCATTTTTCATTACATGCCATGTGGATGTCTGATATTTTCAGGATCCAGCAAGAAGATTTAGATATCTCCTATTTGAGTCAATTCTAGAAAGCCTGAGAAGATCTGCTTAGATGGTCCCTTGGCAGTTCTGGAAAATCTGAGGTATTTAGGTTACTTGGGTTTAAAAATTAGAATTAATTCAGATGTGGCAGTGGGAGCTTGGGTGTTATAAAATGTCATCTAAATATGTGATGTAAGTTGCATTGTATTGCTAGTGCAGGAAAAGAACAGGAGAGGAGAATGTAGACCGGGTTCTGCATTGGTTTGGCTCACCAACATTTTTGTCTTACAAATTAGAAATCTTTTGGCAGTAACAATCTGTGATTTCATCAACTTTTATGAGAAAGTTATATGGTGATCCAGTGAAACTGTATAATTTTTTTTTTTATTTAAAAAAAATTTTTTTTCAACGTTTATTTATTTTTGGGACAGAGAGAGACAGAGCATGAACAGGGGAGGGGCAGAGAGAGAGGGAGACACAGAATCGGAAACAGGCTCCAGGCTCTGAGCCATCAGCCCAGAGCCTGACGCGGGGCTCGAACTCCCAGACCGCGAGATCGTGACCTGGCTGAAGTCGGACGCTTAACCAACTGCGCCACCCAGGCGCCCCTGAAACTGTATAATTAACTTGCATTCTCAAATGGGAAAACATCCAGTGAAATAGGAATTTGAAAAGCCCACCAGAAACACCTCATTTTGAAGAAGTCCTGATTCTTTTTTGATACATTTTCTTTCTTTTATTTCTACATGAGTGTGATGTTTCCTTCATTTGCTAGTGACACATCATTTGTAGTTTATGCATTCTTATTGTTTATGCTGTGAGTTTTGGTGTTAAAACCCATGTAAATGGGGCTAAGCAGTAGGACTACTTAATAAGCTACAATGTCAGAAATAGAGAACATATCTTTGATCTTGCTATACTGTCTTTTGCTATATTTACCTGAACAGAATAAATTGTTTACATACATAAGGAAAGGGCAGAGGATACACTGTATTCCAAGTTTCTATTTTCCAGCTGGGACATGGATCATTTGCTAACCTCTTAAGTCAACGGTGGATCTTAATCTGTTAATAAGTCTCATTTGCATCTGGTAATTGTGGTCACATTTATGTGTATTTCTATCAGCTAAATTAAGTTTTAAATATAGATTTCTAGAAAAGGCTAGAAAAAGAGGTGTGTAGGTCATGATACCTAAGGTTTTCTGAGGCAAAGTTCCAGATAAAACTTGCAATAAAGTGTAACTGTATTGATATAACAATTTTTAGATATGTAAACATTTTATCCTGATGCTTTCCTGTATTATAGATGAAAAACAATTCAGCTCAGATTACTCGTCACAGTGACTAAGCTCATTTGGTAGAGCAGCATGTTATCCATTTTAGGTGATTCTGCTCTTAAACACAAATATACTAAAAGGGCAGCATGTACTAGAGATGTGTAGATGTAAAGGATGGTTAAGTACCTCAGCACATGATGTGTTAAAACAGCCACAGTCAAGCGTTCGTTAGATTGTTGTATGAGGGTGTTAATGATGATGAAGAACAAACGGGTCTTCTCTATATTCGAATAGGCTCTAGAAGACCAATCCTACACTCGCAGCTTTTCTCAGTTGTAGCTGTTAGGATCTCCTGAGCATCCTGACTTGAATTTACTCTTTTCTTATTTTTTTACTTGGAAATCTTAGAATCAAAGTGCAGCCAAACGTGAACAGAGTGAAGCTGTAGCAGTGTTTAATACCTCATGCTCTGGTCAAGGCTGTATCCTGGAATTGAGCTAATAATAATCACAGCTCAAAGTTGCTAAAGGTAGTATATCCAGGTATAATTATTTTAAAAAATTTTTTCAATGTTTATTTATTTTATTTTTTTTGAGAGACAGAGCATGAGTAGGGAAGGGGCAGAGAGAGAGGGAGACACAGAATTCAAAGCAGGCTCCAGGTTCTGAGCTGTTACCACAGAGCCTGAAGTGGGGCTCGAACCCATGAACTGTGAGATCATGACCTGGGCTAAAGTCGGACGCCCAACCAACTAAGCCACCCAGGTGCCTCTATCCAGATATAATTATATACTAAGTGCTTTCTGTGTATTATCTCTATCCTTTCATCTCTGCAGAACAGATATTATCTTTTTCATATGTAAATGAGGAAATTGAGGTTAAAGAAATTAAGAAGTGTACTCAAAATTCTGAAAAGCACCAGGATCCTAACAAAGATCAGCGTGATTCCAAAACCTATCCTTCCCACCACACCAGCAGCCTCACTGTAGTAGCTTCCAGAGACCTGGTGAGTTTTTGTTTTTCAACATAATGATAGGACATCCTTTAAATGCTTGATTTTACTTTGGTATTAAGGAGGTTAAACATGTTTAGACAATATCTCCTGGGTTTAGATATCTACTAATTCAAATTCAAATTCAAAGAAAACTCCAGAAACTGACTTCAAATGTCCTGGTACTCAAAGAATTTGGTTCTGTTTCAAGGTGTCTTTCCAGTTCTGTTTTTGTAGGTGGGGGACTTTGAAAAAGGGTTCCCCAGGATCCAATACTGTCTGAGGAAGCCTGAGGAAGCTTCAGAGAAACAAATGGTTTCTGTTGTCTTGCTCTTTCCCCTGTTTTATCCTGTCAGCCTTCTCTACCCCACTGACCCAGGCTAACATTTAAGGCCTTTATAACCAGAGTAGAATCTGTGCTTTCAATACTGATCATGCCTAACTCTGTGCAAAAAAATGGTTACAAATGAATGTAGGTCCCAAAGCCTGACCAGAGAAACTGTAAGGTAACCAGGACCCTTTTATGTCTTTTCCTCTTGCTTCTTCTCTTTTCTCTTCTTTGCAGCTCAAGCCCTCCCCCTCTTCCCTCCCCTCAGCCCACCTTTTTTCCTGTCTTTAGGTGCCTACTCCATTCTCTGAGGGTTTGTTATTAGCTAGCTGGTATCATACTTCAAGTAGGGTGTTAGTTGATGGTCAGGATTTCCCTATCAAGAGGGATTTGTCTTTTGTTGAGGGACTTTTGAACTAAAAACCCTTTAAAATGCAAAATTATGGATTTCAAGTCATAGAAAGTATGGGGGTTAATTAGGGTAGGAGTTTGGCTAGTCCTGTTGCTTATTCATATCATTCATATTTCTGGAAGTGGAGGCATGTATTCAATAAAATAAAGTCCATTACCACAACTAGTTTTATCATAGTTATATGTGTGTGGGGCCACAGGCCCCCAGCCCTCGGGTAAGCTCACACTAATTATTTCAGCAATTCAGTTACATAGGTCCCATATTCACATGTTTATAGGATAATCAAAATGAAGATGGAAAAAGAATTTTACTATAATTTTTTGATGAAATTAATTTTCCTTTTAATAAAGGTAATCTTTGGTTTCAAAGTATTGAATCTATTTTTATGTAGTTTTTTTTTTTTTTTCTAAAATACCTGGTGACATTTCTGGCTACTTAAATTCCATCCTTTAAAAGTTTGAGAATTTGCTTCTGCTCTTCTAACCTACTTCCAACCCAGGTAAACTCTACCAGATGTGCTTTTTCTATATAGTCTGTGATTTCCTTGTTAGGACTTGTGTGCCACTTCTTACTGATCATGACCTTTGTTCTAACTAACAAAAGGAATGTTTTTCACATCACAGAGGATGGATTTTCAGAACCTGCATCTTGTATGGTTCTGGTGGTTGTGCAGGACAAATGCCTTTGCATCATTGCTGAGTGGAGCAGGAAAGGTATCTTGTTATACAAATCCTATTTAGGATTTGGGTAGATTATTGTCATTATTCTATTTCCTTTTTGTTTTTTTTTTAAGTTTTCTCCACATTGTTTTCAGCTCACCTTTGTTACCTACCTTTACCTCCCCACCCGCCTCTTTTGATATCCTTTTTACTTGCTATCAATAACAAAATTACCCACTATCATACCATATCATTCCTTTGTTTGTGTACAGTTACCATAGCTATGACAGCTATCACTGACTGAACACCCAAGATGACCAATTACTTTGCATATTTTATTTCTACTCTTTGATAAATACCTACAATTATTATCCCTGTTTTACAAGGGGTATAAGCTGCCACACCCTATCAACTTTATCACACTGTATTAAATCATAGCTTTATGTTAAAGTTCACTTATTCATTTTTGTTCATTATTCATAGAATACATTTATGTTTTTTTCAGAGGAATGTTTCATTTATTCAGTATAAGATATGAAAATGAGGAAAGCAGAACAGTTAGTAAGGTCTTATAAGCACATCTCAACACCAGGGAGGCAGGTGGATGCTGGTGGGGAACGGCATCTAAATTAACTGGCTCCGTGTTGGCAATCCAGTTATCAATAGAGACGTCATCTGCATTCAGTCTTTAACTGGATGTAATCACTTATTCATTCAAATCTTTACTGAGCAAACTACTATGCTCGGCCTATGCTAATCATCTCCAGCATACTCAATCTATGAGAGTAAAGTTATAGTTTTGACCTTTGTCTATCATCAATGATAGGCTCTCATTCTTACCTCAAAGCACAAGTCAGCTTGGCTGCTCAAGTTGAAGATCAATAATTCTATAGCAAAATGTAACGATGATCTGCAGACAGAAAGAGCTGGCCCCGGGGACATACCGTAATGCACAAGTAAAAGCCTGAAGGATCCAGAAACGAGAGAGATACCAGAGGATTAAATAGAACCAACCCACATGTTAACACAAAAATCCAAGCAAACCTACACAGAATGAGTCCCATCAAACCATACTGATAAGGTTTTCCTTGTGCTATTTACAATTTTAAAGTAAACTTACTTTACAAGCAACCAGGGAATTCTTTATTTAATACTGTCATAACATAAAAGTTCATTCAAACCATGAAACTGAGCTTTATGACAACCTAGAAATAGGAACTAAAAGAAGGCAAACATAATGCCTTAGAGATCAAGAGACATTGACATAGTTCAGCTGTTAAAAACAGTTCAACATTCATCTAGTGGCTACAGTTTGGATGTCAACACGCATGGTATACCTGTTCTTTGGGGAGGTGAGAGACCCTTTGACTGTTATTCAGATTCTTCCAAATGGTGGGCTTGTGGAGCTTCTTCCAGAGGCTGTTACCACCCTCCCACCCCAATACTGTTTGAGGTTTGGCACCTGTGGGTTCAGATTCACAGGAAACATGACTATCTTCCTTTTGAGTCCTTGCTTCTCCTACTTGTCTTAAAATGACACCTTCTGTTGATAAAACTTTCTCCGTTTCCACAAATATCTTCTCTTTATCTGTTTCTCCGAGTTTCTGTAGTTCAATGTACTTCTCTACAAACTGTTGACAGGTAGACTTGAAGTTTGGATTGAACAGATCAAAAGCTTTCTGACCA
Source organism: Herpailurus yagouaroundi (assembly GCF_014898765.1). Taxonomy (NCBI): domain Eukaryota; kingdom Metazoa; phylum Chordata; class Mammalia; order Carnivora; family Felidae; genus Herpailurus; species Herpailurus yagouaroundi. The sequence goes on from NW_024412407.1 coordinate 26,877,954, forward strand.
GATTAATGGCTGAATAAAATTTCACTCTAATCCAATCTTTGGGGTACAACGTGTTCTGGATTGCAGCTTTGGCTTTGTCATATTGCAAGCAGGGCCTTTGGAAGACCAACTCTCTCAGTGGGGGAAAGGCGTTATATATGTCAAACCAGAGGGGCGTCTCCTCAACACCCCAGCCCCAATCAGGTCCCAAATCTGTGAGAAAACTCTCCCCATGGTCTTTAGCCAGATCCCTACCATGGCTGGCACGTCTGAATACATTTATTTAATAACATATATTGAATGTCTGTTGTGTTCGATAAATGGCTTAAATAATGTGGCAATTACAGAGATGACTCATACAGCCTTGTCAGATAGTTTATAGGCTAGACGAAAAAATAAACTGTGTGCATACGCAAACAAAATACAAGTTAGAAGCTATAAACCTCTTCCAGATGTTCTTGCAATTCTGACCACTAAAGTATCAAGAAATACCAAAGTGGGCTGAATAAACATTTGTTGAGTAATTTCACAGTTTGGCATTCATCAGAATTACCTGATTACTTTTGCTACTTTATAGGTCAACATTATACATTTGGATTTATCAAAATAATTTATATCAATAAAATATTGCTTGTATTTAATCAGTGAGGTTCCACATAAGTTTACTAGGGGGTGGGGAGGAGAGTTTCGCTGCTAAAAAGGTTTGAAAATGCACTGCTAGTTTATGCCCCTTTTTAAAGGCCCTTCCTGATGTTCCTAAGGAGATGTGCTCTCGTCCACCTCTGTGGAGAATGATAACATTTCCTTCTTCTCTAGTGATGCTTAATATATTCCACTTTGACTAATCCCTATTTAGATAAACATTTTATGTTTCCTAGGAGAACATACACAATGCCCTCTTTATATTTACATCCCATTTGGTGCCCAGCATGCAGAAGGGACTCAACAGACACTGGAAGAACAATTGAGAAAGCAAACTGACTCTGAGCCCTTACCTTGCTTTGTTCCTTGTCTGTTTGCACATCTTTCTGTCGACAAGGAGCTTCTCCTGTTCTTGAGTCAGGGCCTTCACCATGTCTCTCATCTGGTGTGTGGGGACATGAATGTCAGGTAACCAGTTGGTCACCACAGAAGAAATGAAGGACTCGGACTTCTGTCTTGAGCTCTTCTACTGGTGCTCCTCTGTGCCCAGACCTCCACTTGTCTCTGGGATGCGATGCTCAAATCCCCAGATGAAGGTGATCCTGTTGTAAACCCTGAGTACCCAAGATTCCTCGTTCTAGAGCACAATCTAGAAACAGTTTTTCTTTTCTCTCTAGGTATCACTTTAAGAAAGTTTCTGCTGATTGCTTCCAAGTGGTTTTCAATTAAGATGGCTTCCTAGTTGTTTTCACTCAATTAAGAGATCAGAATCTAATCTTTTCTAGACAAGAGGCAGCTGTTATTGATTATAAACTTTGGATCTAGGTCAGAAGTTGGCAGACTTTTTCTGTAAAGGGGCTGACAGTCAATATTTTAGACAGGCCATGTGGATTCTGTGGCAACTCCTCAATTCTGCCACTGTAGTGTGAAAGCAGCGACAGACAACATGTACAAGGATAAGCATGGCTGTTCCAATAAAACTTTATTTATGAACCCTGGGATTTGAATTTGATATAATTTTTACATCACAAAGTATTTTTCTTCTTTTGTTGTTTAACCGTTAATAATTGTTAAAACTATTCTTACCTCACAATAATATTTCCTTGGGGCAAAACTAGCATATCCTGCACTGAAGAAGCCTCAGAGAGCAACTCACTTTTTACTCTGGGCCTTGGGTAGAATGTCTCTTTCCTAGAATGTCCTTCCCTGACTGATTATTTTATTCAATGAAAGAAAGTACTAGTATGATTTCTCCTGGAGAAAATTTGAAGGACAGGCATGGGAAGAGGTCAATATTTGTGCTATTTGATAGAAATAATAGTTTTCCAGTAAAGGAAAGAAATTCATTTGTGTGGCTCCAGAGGTCTAAACCAGGACCAATGGAAGAAAGTCATAAGATGGAGGTGTTTTTTTCAATATAAGAGATACAAAAATGATAGCCTATCTGCTATTGAAAGAAGCTGCCTTCTGAGGTACCGATCCTCTCTCACATACCCTCTTCAATATCTTACACTCTTCCTGCTGCTCAGATTCTATGATTTATACTTTTTTTCAGAGGAGAGATTCCATAACATTCCTGGATCACCAGTTCTCACATTTCCTAACAGCGAGAAAGGAGTCTGATCTTTGCTGTGGTCATATCTGAAATCCATCCTCTCTTGTGCTGTTTTATTTATTCTCTTCTTCCAAATCCTCTGCTCCTAGCTCCTGTTTAGCCTTTGCTGCACCATAAGTGGTAACAATGATTACTTCTCAAGGTGAGTAACATAGAATAGGCTTAGGAAAAATGGAAGAGAGCTAGGCAAGGGAAAATATCCCCAGTAATTGGAATACCCTGAGTGAGGGTGAAAAAGGGAAAAAAACAAATAAAATACAGAGTAGGTTCACCTGCCTGAAACAGGAGGCTGGAGTTTGGAGGTAACAGCAAATGAAGGGAAGTGATGGGGGTAGAGAAGGTACCCTCACCTTTCCAGCTGTACCTTCTCTGTCAGCACTTTCTCACTGATGGCCAAGATGTCACTTCCCAGCTCCAGGATGCATGCCTTATGGCCTCCTTGTTGCCAGCTCAGGGTATCCTTCTCTTCCATGAGCTACCTATGAAACTGAGAAAGTCCCTGGAATGAAGCTTCTCTCACAAGAGAGAGTTTGAGACTATCTCTCAAAAAATGGAACACGGGCTTCAGTAGAGCATACCAGAGTTTGACTGTTCTCACCCCCTTCTCTGTCACCGACACTGGAAGGTAACATTCCCTTACTGGTGAAGACAGCCATCTCCACCCTACCTCAGCCCTCCTGTGCTCAAAGAACTGAGTCTTATTAGATTTGGGAGGTGTCTCCTGTGATATCAAGTTTAATTCTGCTTGTTGCCTTTTAAAAGCTATTTAAAATTTTTTTTAATGCTTATTTATTTTTGAGAGAGAGAGAGAGAGAGAGAGAGAGAGAGAGAGAGAGAGATCGAGTGCATGAGCGGGGAAGGGGCAGAGAACAAGGGAGACACAGAATCCAAAGCAGGCTCCAGGCTCCAAGCTGTCAGCACAGAGGCAAACACGGGGCTCGAACCCATGAACCGTGAGATCATGTCCTGAGCTGAAGTTGGCCATTTAATCAATGGGGCCACCCAGGTTCCCTTATGCCAGAACCATCTTAAGCTCATGAACATCTTCCCTTTCCCCATTTAATGGAGTTCAGATTTTGAGTCCTGGGTGAGCAGCCAGGCACCATCACCCACCTGGCCCAACTCCCCTTGCAGGGCTATTCTCAGCTCTGCGTGCTCTTGCCTGGTGGCTGCCAGAGTCTTCTGGAGCCCCTGTACTTGGCTCCTCAGCTTGGTCACTGGACACTCCAGCTGTAGCTTCACATGCAAGGGTCCTTCCTCTCATGCTAGTTCTCATCCAGCTGGTACAACAGGGGGCAGGATGAGGAGGTGTTTATGCTTGTGCTTGTGAAGCACCCATTCAGGTCCCATCCCCATCACTCTGCTGCTGCTGATACATTCTGGGACTGGGAAGTTGCATCAGTACAGGCTATACAGAGGTGAGTAAGGGGAGGCTTGGTTGCACTACTAAATCCTGCCCACCACCAATCTCATGCACCAGCTCTGACACTCTTGGAAGAAATCTTTCTCAATCCATACCGACAAAAGGGATGGCTCCCCTAATTTTCTTCAATCTATTCTTGAGTCAGATATATGAGTTTAAATCTCCAATACAATTCTTACTAGCTATGTCACCTTGGATGCTTTACTTAACTTCTCTGAGTCTTTGTTCTCATTTGTAAAGTTATCTCTTAGCCTGAGTTGATGACAGGTAATTGTAATAAGAGTAACGGAAAAATGTAAAAACTAGAACACAGGGTAGGAGCTCGTACATCTCAGACTTATGTAAGATGTAAAGATTTTCTTCCTATTCTTGTGTTGGTTCCATGTGTTTAGAGGGTTCTATAAGGTAAGAAATTACCTACATCACAGGCAAGTTACTCATTGTTACCTCCTGAGCCTTCCTCAAGTCTGTTCTCTTGTCTGGGGAATGGATGTTGTCCCCACCTGTCCTTGTCCCTTCTTTTCCTTCAGGAAGTCTTTGCCAACATCTGTGCCCACTCTCTAAATATTCCCTACAGAATAAGAATACAGGCCACATATAAATTTAAATTTTTCTAGTACACACTTATAAAAAGTAATAAGAAACAGGTGAAATTCATTTTAATGATATTTTACCTAGTCAATCCAAAATGTTATAATTTCAAAATTCAATCTATGTAAAAATCATTAAAACATTTTGAATTTTTTAAAATATGAAGTTTTCAAAATCTTTTGTGTATTATATCCACACAACACATCTCAGTTTGGGCCAGTCACATTTCAAGCCCTCAAGAACCACCTGTGGGCAGCCCCTCCAGTATTGGATGGTGCAGGTCTGGGGCCCTACTATCTGCTCTCACTTCCCACCTGTTCTGGAAGCGTGCCTCACCCTCCCCTTCCTCTGGAGTGGCCTCCCTCCACCCTTTGTATCTTCCTCTAGAGCCTAGGACAGGACATCACATGTGGGAGAAGGAAGGCTTGAAAAGCACTTATGAAATCTTGAGTGACATTGGCCTGTGGGTGGCTTACTTTCCTGTTTCCATGTTTCTGTCTGTGTTAGGTGGAGACTTTCTTAATGTGCAACTCCCAGTGAAGTCCTCAGTTGAGAACATAGCTGAGCAGAGGGTAAAGTGAGAAGGGGCCCTTGCCCTGCTGCCCTCCCACTTCCTTGCCCAGGAGCAGCTCTGTTGTTCTGTTCTCACTGGCAGCACAGAGGTCTTGGGGACAACTGGCAGGATGTCAGTGTCACCTACAGTCTCCCTCAGAGTCATCAATTCACCATGGGCTTTGGCTTTCAGAACTGGAAATGGGGGGCTCTGCCCACACAGCTGACCCTAGGGTTTCACATATCGGAACAAGTAGAGCTGGGCTGTGGGACTGGACAGGTAGCTGGATGTGGAAAGAGGAATACACCCAGGACCCCAAAATGATCCCAGGCCCTCAAGTGGTTGTTTGGCAGTTCCCCTTTCCCCTTGATGTGTCTTATCACTCACTGTCCTTGGCTCCAGTCCCTTGTTCCCTGTTCCATATACTGTTTACTTTCCTCTCCACCTCCCACAGGCTATTTCTGTTCCCTGGGATAGTCTTCTCCATCCTTTCTGCCTAGCCCCAACCTTCCTCTCTTTCCCAAACCTATCCTCCTGTATAATAATAATAAAAATAATAGCTAGCACTTACTGAGGGCCCACCATGTAGCAGGCATATACTAACCCTTTATCTGCATCCCTTTAAACCTCATATTGTCCCTGTAAGTCAGGCATCCCCTGTTACTGTTAAGATAACAGACACAGAGAGATCAAGTAATTTGTCCAAGGTCAAACAACTTGTATTAGAACTGAAATTTGAACCCAGGTCCTTCAGAATCTAATGACCGCCTTCTTCTCAATCTAGGACACCTCTTCCCTACCCATGGTTCCCTAAAAGGACTTCCTCCTTTGTTTTGGTAGGAGGCAGGACTAGTGACCTTCCACAGTTCCTGTTATCTCTAAGCCCCTGATTCTGCTTAGCCCTGCGGATTCTATGTCTGCTGAACCCTGTTGGATAGAGTTCTTATTTTATTTATTTGCACTTATTTTCCCTTGTCCTCTGTGCCTAACTTTTGCTTCTGATCCCATACCTTCCTCTAAGTCTCTATCCCCTTGGTTCTTCCCTCCTGGTTTTCCATCTTCCCTGTGCCTTAGAACTGGACCCTGGCATGGACCAGGGAGCAATCAGTTGCACTTTCAGGCAATGAAGTCCACACAAACATGTGGTAATCTTGAACACATGCAGCCTCCACCTGTGAAAGCCCAGAGTGGTAGAGGGCTATGGTGATGGAACTACCACCTGGGGATGGCAGAAAGGGCTGAGGGATTGAATGGGGAGAGAGGATGCTGTTACAGTTTCAAGAATGATAACAGACAGGGAAAGTGGAGGGACACTAATGTGGCATGAGAGAGCAAGGCTAAGATCAGGAGAAGATGAGTTTTGCTTACACAGATGGCCTCTGTCATTTGTGACATTTTTCTCCCTTCTTTACCAACATGAGGTTGAGAACCCAAGAGCTGAGTCATTCCCCCTATTCCAATCAACCCATGATCCATAAATCTGAGCCAAAAGTGTTCCAGGCATATCTTGTAGATGCCTATCTAGTCACTGGCACTGGGCACGGTGCCTGGGGGAAGAGTATAGAGACATTTCGCCTTGATGTAGGAGATGTATGTCGGGGCTACATTAAGAAAGCTGACTCCACCCCAGCATGGTGACAGGCTTAGTGATGATTCTTCCATCCTGCCCTCAGATATCTGCCCCCTGTGAAACAAAGGGTTAACACCCCAAAATCTCTCCAGTCCATCTCTGCTTCTTCCCAACTCCATTTCCACCCACACATAGTCCCTGCCACTGCACCTGGAGATGAAGTCATATCTGGTTTCCAGCCCCTAAGGACTGCAGGACCCTGTAGAGGTGTGATTCTTAGTCTTTGGACATAGGCCTGACCTTCTAAGTCAGTCCGCATCCTGTCTCACACTGTACCCTCTCTGAGTCATAGGCTCTTCCTAGAGCTAAGCTCTCTCTCATTTCTGCTCCCTTTTCACAGTGTCATTGACTAAATCTCCATATCCCAGGCTCTGTCCCCTCAGTCCCTCCTTTTCTACCTCCTAACATACTTGAGCATTCCAAATTCTTCAGCCTCCAGCTTCCCATCCCACCGCCCCACCCCCAACATCATTTGGTTCTTGAACGAAAAATCCTACTGAAGTGTGGGGCCTGCTCATTCTGAGGAACACTCCAGATGTATCAAGGAGTTACTTACAACACCTGAAATCAACAACTAATCTCTGAAAGTAATGGCTGAGTCTTCAGAGCTGGAAAATGGCTGGGGGAACCAACAGCCCTATCCTCAGGCCCCTGAAGTCTCAGTTCTCTCCCCTCTATGAATTGTCTACCCCATGAATTGAAGGGAAAAAAAAAGGCTTCTGCTCTTATTCAAGACACAAAGGGAAAGGGAGATATAAGGAAAGGTTTTATCTCTCAACTTTGTTACTCCAGGATGTCGAGAATTCTGGAGGTGGCTGCTTCAAGAGTGGAGTGAAACATTCAATAGGACATGGTGGTGTGGGGAGATGGAATTTGGGAACCTGGAGCCAGGAAAGTCCCATCCCCTGGTAGGGGATAGACTGGAAAGTGGGAAGTAAGGGGTCCTGAGAAGGGGAAATGTATATATATTGTGGAGAGAAAGGAGAGATAGTTCAAAAAGAACTTAACATTCTTTTTTTCAGGTCTTGCCAAGAACAGGACTAAAAACCTGCTGGTGTGACTATATGTGAACCCAGCTCTAGTATTTCTCTCCCCGTTTTCTCTCTGCCCCATTTAGCCTCAATTCTAAGTGCCTGGATAGGCAGTTGGAGGCATACTATAAGATGGGATTGAGAGAAAAAGGTGTTCCAAGTTAGGTGGGGAGAGTTAATCGAGAAATATGGGGTTGGGTGAGGAACGACAACAATCAGGAGAACTCCTCAGCCCAGAGCTGTGACATTGCCCTTCTCATCGCTCCTTTCCAGCCTACTAATCTTCATCCTCTGTCAACCACAGTGAACAGTGTCCAATCAGCCATGGCCACTAGTCGTGTGCACACCCCCAAATATCACACCCCCAAGCCAGGCTGAAGTCAGGGGGTCAGGTAGAAACTTCAAAAGACAACAGAAACTCAGCAGAGAAGGAAAGGTGGGCCACCTCCAGACTTAAAATAAGCAACTTGCTCCTCCAAAATAAGTACTAGATTGAGAACAAGGGGTTTCTTTGGGATTGCATCTCTGAAAAACCCCTAGTTAAAATTTGTCCATGTTTTCTCCAAATACAAATCTTCTGACTTTCTAAGTGGAGATGAATTGTCCCTAAAGATCTAAGCCTGGGGAACCTCAAATACTGCCCACAAATAAAATCCATAACAATTGGAAACATTCATCAAATATGAAACAAAAGTCTTGATCGGGGGAGGGGTTAGGGCGCTAATACCTTCTGTATAATGCCTTAAAAGGGGCAGGATGTGTTTGCAGTGCACTCTCCTGTTTGCTTTACACTACAGGCTGTGGGATAGGTAGTATTGTTGCTCACACTTTACAGATGAAGAAACTAAAGCCTAGAATGGTTATGGAACTGTTCTAAAGTATCAAAGGTATGAGATGGTAGATCTCCACCAGGGCTGCCTGACTCCATCATCGCTACCTACTATTAAGAGGATGGGGAACTCTTAGCTGTGGTAGCAGTTTCTTCTTTGCTTCAACATCCAGGACAGTCCCTGTAAAAATCATGTATTGTGCACTGCTATTTTTTTTTTTTTCCCAACTTGGTTTCTGTGTCGGGGTCCTTGGATGGGGCTTTCCTAGAAAGGCCTCTAGGTCTCGTAAGGGAACTCATTGCCTGAGGTGGTGGTGGTGATGGGGAGGTAAACAAAAAATAAAACTGAAAAGAGAGCCTGTAATAATTCAGGACCAGTCACAACTCACAAACAAGCCACTTGGAGGAGCTGGTTTGCCCAAACCTTTGAACTGGCTTAAATGAATTAGGATAACACATGTCCCTGCTCCTGTCTTTGTTTAGGAGAGGTGAAGGATTCACACTCTACCCACAACCCAAATCAAGTTAAAGACTTGGGCATCCTTCTCCCCACTTACTCCAAACCCCCTTCCTAGACTCTCCAGATAGTCTGAGGCATTCAAAATGATCTTTCTCCTTATCTCCATATTAAAGGATTAGAGTCAAAGGATTGATTTGCTCTTCCTGGATGCCTGCTTGTCTGCTGCACTAAGTTATGGAGCATCTGCCTTTTCCAAGTTATTTGATAGTATTTTGCTTTTATGACTAAATAGGGTGTCTGTTGCTTGCTTTTGGGTGCCTTTCATCTGAAGCCTCCAACCACTTAAAGCAGGCAGAGCCTGCTATATATTAGCAGAATCTCTTCCTTTCTTGTTCTTGAACACAAACTGGACCACACTTTTCAGTTTCCCTTTGAGTAACACGTTCCACTTCCAGGCTTGGCCCGTGAAACCTCCCAAGGGAGATCCTTCATGTTCCTTCCTTTGTGGTTTGATTCATATGACCTTAAGCACAATGACCTTGAAGGCCAAATGTTAAAGATGGTAGGGCCACAGATCAGAAGGAACATAGTTCTCTGAATCACTACCTGGCAGAGGACTGCTTGCTAATCAGGGTCATATGTTTTGGACTTCACTTGACCAATAATCCATTTCTGTTTGTTACCACTCTAAAATTTTGGGCTGTATGTTTTATAGTAGTTGATGTTTTCCTAACCTATATGTCAGGTTAGAAGGTTGGACTTGATTGCCATCAGGAATAGGAAGTTAGTCACTGACAGTTTTTTTAACAAGGGGAATTAATACCATGAAGACCAGTGGAAGTGACAGATACAAGGACTGAAGAATACTTACTGAGTGAGATTGTGAGATCTTGGGACAGTTGGTGTTGTCAGAATACAAGCTAACTCCTGACTATGTCAGAGAGAAGGTTGACGTGACTTTGAAAGTCTCTTGAGAGGCTTCCTCTCTAGAGGAAGGAGCTGCTGAAAAATGAATCCTATCTTCCTGAAGTTTAAAGTCTCTTTTCTCTTTTGTAAAAGTCATGACTCTGGAGGCAACTGGGTGGGTCAGTCAGTTGAGCATCTGACTCTTGATTTTGACTCAGGTCATGATCTCAGTCAGGGTCATGGGATCAAGCCCTGCATCAGTCTCTGTGCTGAGTGTGGAGCCTGCTTAAGATTCACTCTCTCCTCTTGTCTCTCTCTCTATTTATTTCCCTCTCTCTCTCTCCCTCTGCCCCTCTCCTCTGCTTTCTTTCTCTCTACAAAAATAAAAAAATAAATAAATAAATAAATAAGAAAATTTTCAAATGTCCTGACTTCAGTATTGCTTAATCTAGCCCAGTGCCTGATACCTAATAAATATTGAATGGATGCTGGTCCTGGACTCTTGGAAGGCTTTAAGGAGCTACCACTAGCTGAGTGCTTCACGCAGTGCTTCACACTGAGGCACTTTCATATACAGAATCATTACAACAACCACACAAAGTGCTAGCAAATTTTACAGAAGAAGTAATGTAAATTCTTTTTTTTTTTTTATAAATTTTTTTTTCAACGTTTATTTATTTTGGGGACAGAGAGAGACAGAGCATGAACGGGGGAGGGGCAGAGAGAGAGGGAGACACAGAATCGGAAACAGGCTCCAGGCTCCGAGCCATCAGCCCAGAGCCCGACGCGGGGCTCGAACTCCCGGACCGCGAGATCGTGACCTGGCTGAAGTCGGACGCTTAACCGACTGCGCCACCCAGGCGCCCCTGTAAATTGTAAGAGTAACTTGCTCAAGGTCTCTTGGAATAATCTTATTATGAGACCCATATCTTTTCCAATATAACAAGAAACTAACTCAGAAAATCTTAATGGCTAGTGTTTACTGAGTGTCTGCCATGTGCAAGGCACTCTGCTGGGTGCCTTACAAACATACAGAAGCAGCTGAAGTATCAGATATTGCAGGCCATTACTAGTGTTTCCAAACTGTGGATTCTGTGGGAATCAGGTATAATAGTCTTCTCAGGCTGCGATAACAAAATATCATAGGCTGTGTGGCACAAAAAATTTATTTCTCACATTTCTAGATGTTAGGAAGGAAGCCCAAGATCAAGGTACTGGTTGATTTCGTTCCTAATAAGGACTCTCTTCCTGCCTTGTTGAAAGCTGATTTCTCAGCGTGTCCTTACATGTCCTCACATCTCTGGTCTCTACTTGCAAGGTCACCAATTCCATCATGAGGGTCCCACTCTCATGACCTCATATCACCCTGATTGTCTCCCAAAAGACCCATCTCCAAATCCCATCATATTGTGCTTTAGGGCTTCAACATATAAATTTTTGGTGGGCACAAATATCCAGTCCATAACAGTAGGGAAAACATTAACATAGTTTTAGGTCAAAGCATGATTCTTTTGGACTTTTCTTTAGGGCTCCTGACTCATTTTCTTTTGTCCTCTTAGTTTTTTGGCTCCATTTTCCTTGCACTGGGTCGAAGGGTGGTTTAGGGTTCTCACTAATACTCTGGTCCTGCAGCTCCTGCTTTGCTCCACAGACCTACAGACCCACTCTGATCTCATGGTGTTAAGATTGCTTTGGCCTTCTTTTATTAGTGGGGAGCATGATGCTAGTCTGAGCCTTCATCCACCCATTTATTCACATTCCATCATTCATATTTATTTATTCAACAGATTTTTATTTTTATTTTTATTTTAAAAATTTTTTTTCAACGTTTATTTATTTTTGGGACAGAGAGAGACAGAGCATGAACGGGGGAGGGGCAGAGAGAGAGGTAGACACAGAATCAGAAACAGGCTCCAGGCTCTGAGCCATCAGCCCAGAGCCTGACGCGGGGCTCGAACTCCCGGACTGCGAGATCGTGACCTGGCTGAAGTCGGACGCTTAACCGACTGCGCCACCCAGGCGCCCCTTCAACAGATTTTTAATAAGCAGTAAGTGTCACCTATTAGAAAATAGCCAGTGACATTTGTAACTCTGGTTTCAAAGGACTTTTATATTCTTGGACTCCTCTGATCCTTATAACCAATACTATGAAGTGGGTCATATTAATACTATGAATTTGTATCATTGAAGAAACCAAGCCCCAGAAATATTAAATAACTTGCCTAAAGTCACAAAGCTAAGATGAGATTCAAATAAAAATTTCTGACTTCCAATTGCTTTCCTCTGCCATCCACAGCTGTCAAAGTCCACATTCTACAGTGACTCCAGCCTCATTGCTTGCAGATGTGGCCTCATTACATTTATTTGTGTATTATTATTTTTTAAATGTTTATTTATTTTTTAGAGAGAGATACAGAGTGAGAGCAGGAGAGGGGCAGAGAGAGAGGGAGACACAGAACCTAAAGCAGGCTCCAGGGTCTGAGCTATTAGTGCAGAGCCTGACGTGGGACTTGAACCCATGAACCCTGAGATATGACCTGAGCCAAAGTTGAATGCCTAATCGGTTTAGCCACCCAGGTGCCCCTGATTCGTGTATTAGTTAGGGTATATATAATAGCTGCAAAGGACAAACCTCAGATCTCAGTGCTTCACCTGATAAAGATTTATGTATCATATAGTCCAGTGTGGAGATCTGCGATCAGGTAACTCCAGAATCCAGACCTGCTAACGTAGTGGTTCTGCCATCTTATATGTGGCTTCAGGTGGCCCAACAATCGCCTTTCCAGCAGATGGGGAGGGCATGTGGGAAAGGCACAAATGCTCTTAACTTCCTCAGCGTGGACAATTATATTCCAATGGTGATAACCAGTTATACAACTTCATCTGGCTACAGAGGGGCTAGAGGTCAAAAAATTTAGCAACTTTGTATCAACACTGAATTGCGATAACATCCTAGGGTTGAAAGAGTTGTCCTGGGAGAAAGATGCCTTTGGAGACAATGATTCTAATCTGTCTACATGTTCACGCCTCTTTGTCTCTCATTCATTCCACCAGAATTCACAGAGCACCAACTTTGTGAACCAGTCATAATTAAAGATCTCCTGGCTGAAGAACAGATTAGAGCCCAGTCAACCAAAATGTTGGTGGGGCATTAGGCTACAGGCTGATTGGTGGTAGAAGTGGTCTCTTCCCCTCAAGAGGGTGTTTGCTATTCCTACAATTTTATTTTTATGTTCTATCAAAAGCACTATCACAAAATAAAAAGGACTTTGTTGTGGTCACAACTTAAGTAGTTGATTTCATGTACTTAACTGTTCCATCACCTTTTAGTAGTTTCCAAATACTTCTCTCTGGGAAACTGTAGTGGGCATATCCTATTTGCTTCCTGGGCCTCCCCAGTACAGGAGGAAAGGAGAAGGTTAACTCTGGAGCCTGGGAAAATAGGAAGGAGGCGGCTCAGTTATCTTGCTGAGAGTTACTCTCATCAGCTAGAGAATGGAGCAAAGTGGTTAGACTCAAGAGTTATTTAGGAGGTTGTAAATGGGCAGCATGTAGGGGATGTAAGGGAGAGGAAGCAGGACATTTTGATTTGTGAAGTCATTTTGATGCCTGTGTATATGTGGCCCTAAAAAATTTCATCTTTTAGTGCCTTAAAAAGGCACTTTGTCATTTTAATGTGGGCAACAGAGTCCCTTGTCCCATCCTTAACTCAGGGAGAAGGAAGAGTAGCGACCAATCCCACGTCCCTGGCTAGGTACATGGTGGTCTTTCCTTGAGATAGGGATCGTGATAGGAGGAGCATGTTTGGGGTGGATCTGGATGAGGTTGAGATGGCGGAGGTTGTTCCTCTACATCTGGACATAGAGGGTTTGAAGTACTTCTTGGTCCTCAGAAAGCCATTCCTTGTGCTGTGTAGCTCAGCCTTCTTGGCCAACTTTCTGTAACTCCAAACTTGCTCTTAAAGAAGAGGAAGGGTGGTTCAGAAATTTAGGTACTGGGAGAAGCAGAGGAGCCAAACGTATATAAACTAGGTAAAGTGTGTGTGTATAAATACCATTAGGAGTAGGTTGCAACTGTAAAGCCCATAGATGTTCATCTGCATTGTGTATAACATTTGCAAACTAATTAGCACACATAAAAATGCAAGGAGACCCTCCAACTCTCAGCCCCTCTCCTAAATGAAGAATCATTCTTCTCTTTTTTTTTCTAGTTGCACCCTAAAACCCTGGTTCCTGTTATTTAAAGTTGGGCTGGTCATACTGAAAAAGAAACAAGTGGTTGGCATCTCTCCTGTCAGTATAGGGTGACTTCCCCTTTGTGCCTGGGTCAGAGTTGTGGGGGAGGGAGTGGCTGTTGAGGGGCCAGGATGGGGACAGAGATTGGCTTAGTCTGGTCTCAGGGAATGTCCTTGTTTTTATCTATCTGGGTCCCTCTTTCTGTCTCTTTTCACTCACAGATTGTGTGGCATTTTGAGGGTGGAGTGCTTGGGCACCTTGCCCACTACTTCCCACTCCAATGTGGCCCTGGTCACAAGCCACATGGTAATGGCCATCAGCCTGGACTCTTGGCCATCCATCATAGCCTCAGCTGCCACACTGGCACAGGTATTAAAAGGAACTTTTACTAGGTCCCTCCCATCCCCAGTTCTGTTTCCAAGGCTAAAGTGGTGGAGACTCATGTGTAGAGAGCCACTCTGGGTTGGAAACCAATGCCAACATAACCCTTTGATGATGGAGGGGGCTGTCTGTGCCTTGAGGAGGACGCTGGGGCATGAGGCTGTAGTCCATGGAGGAGGAGCACCTCAGTGTGCACTTGGGCCCTGCAGTGTTGGGAAGAGGCAGCAATGGTTGCTGTGGTATGAAGGAAGACTCCCTACCAGATCCCAGGGGATGTTTTTTCCTCTCCCTCCATGTATGTGCAAAGCATGTGGACTTGTGCTTGTTTCCTACTGAGGCTGTATCCCCAGGTAAGAGTGTGAGCAGGGCTCCAATATCATAGGGAGAGGCCCTTAGCTGTGTCCAGGCAGTGCCCAGGTGAACCTGGAGAAAACACTGCAGGTCAGCACATCTGAATCTGTCCTGTGTGGGAGTGACAGCTGTCAGACTCAGGGCACTGGAGGAGCACAAGCATGGCTGAGGCATGAGACCTTTCAGTCCCATAGTACAGACCCCCTGTGTCTGCTATATGGGACACATGAATACTATATACATGGACCTCAGCTATGGAAGATGTGTGCCCTCCTTCCTGAGAGTAGTGGCCTGGTCCTGGTGTAGACCGCATCTGTGCATGGGCAGTCAGGAGTGGTGAGAGATTGCTGAGAGATTGTGCCTATGGCTGATTGCACAAACTAATTAATTAGTGCTCCTCTGGTGTCCAAGAATGAGAAGGATCTAGGGGGAGGTGGTGGTGGGGTGTCTCAAAGCCCAAGAGCTCAGCTCTTCAGAGCCCAGAGTGTTACCAAGACTCAATTTCAGCAGCCCATCGCTTGAAAAGCCATACTCAAGAGAAGAATTTTGATTGGAAATGAATATGAGCTTTATTCAGGAGGCCTGCCACATGGGGAGAGGGTAGACTCTTGTTCAAAGGCCAACTCCCAGGTTTCTACCTGTCCCAGGGATTTTTAAAGGAGCTCAGGGCAGTCCATCAGTAAAGGCAATACAGTGGTCCCTAACATTTTAAAAAATATGTCCAGACTTGATGGTGCCAGCTATCCTAGTTCCTGGGGGTGGTTCAAGGGGGTCTTGTTCCTTGGTGCGGGGAGGGGGAAGGTTATCCAAGAGTCTGGTTTCTGTTTCATGATGTGCATAAGGGCTCTGTTCCTTTCTAGAAAAGAATGCATGATCTATATGTACACAAGAAAGATTAATCATCATTTGGGCTTAGGGTGCTAGCTAATGCTTAAAGACTCCTAGGTTGACTAGAGGGGCCCAGGTGACTCAAAGAGGTCACCTAAGATTCTGCCAGGATAGGGGCATTCAGCCTGGTATGCAAGGTGTGGGATCAGAGATCTGGGAGCCCTGGCTGAAGAGAGGATGTGTATGGCTCGTGGGGTTGGAGCGCAGAGGCTGGGCTTTTGAGGATGGGTGTCCTGATGTTCTGAGCTGGACTGGATGGAGGTGGATGGAGGGGAGGACAACCCCTCTGCTTAGGGAGAACTCCAGGCTCAGGTCCTATCTTAGAGCATGTTCTCTCCAGGTGGCCCAGAGGGGAAGGGAAGAGAATGGGGATCAGACACTTCAGACCAGTCCAGCCTCATTCCTTCCCCTCTATCCTTGCTCACCTCACTAAACTCAGCTTCACAATGGGCCATTTCACACTTATTACACACCCACTGTGTGCACTGAGCCCCAAAGTGTTCTTGTGCCATTCTCACCCCAGGAACCACTGCCTTCCCCTTGCAGCCCACACAGATCCTCAGACCCCTCAGCTCCTGGGTTGATCTCGGAGGCCAGAAGCTTCTTCTGAAGCCTGGGATCTGGAACCTAGATATTTGGGATATACCATGGGGACCCTGAAGAAGTGGGGGGAGGGAAGGTTGGGAGACATCCCCACAATTTCCTGGGGACAGGACTTACAGCAGCAAGAAAGATTCAAGTGAGAGGAGAGGAAGAACTTCCTAGGAGCAGACACTGCAGCTGGTTTTCTAGAGCAGAAATCCTGGGCCTGATACAGGGATGGAGCAAGATGAATAGGGGTGCATAGAGAGAGATCCTGTCCCCATGAGTGTTGGGGTTCAGCAAGGTATGGCGGGTGAAGGGGAGACCACATGGAGCAAACAGGCAGGAAACAAGGCGAGACTCTGGGGGAATTCTTGGCTTCCATGGGGAGGTGCAAGTCCGCTCCTGAACACACATGGCTAACTGCGAAATTATGGGCGTCTGCTGGGCTCTCAACTTTGAGAGTTGACCCTGGCTGCAACTTTGAGACATCAGTAATCCTGGAGCGGAAAAGACACAGAGGACAAGTGGTTTCCTTTCTCTCCCACAAACCTCTGCTAGGAGCTGAGTGAGTCTCCCTCCAGCATGAGTGGAGGAGCAGGTGGTGGGACCAGCAGATATAACAGTCACCATTTGCCTCTGTTGTCTCCTGAGATGGAGTGGCTTTGAGGTGACCAGGTAATCAGGCCATCCTGAGATCCCAGGGCTGCCAAAGGTCCCATCTAACCTGGGGTGGGACTGAGCTGTGGGCTATCCCTGCCCCCAGGCTACTCAGGAGGGGATGGCTCACCACGGTAGGCAGACTTCTCCCAGGTGGGACTCAAGTACTTTGCAGGTTTCCCCTGGTCACCCTGTTATTCTGTGAACCCCTGCCCATCACTTTCCTAATGGAGAGATGGCTCTTCAGCACCTGTCTGAATCTGCCCACAGGAAGAGAGGGGGGAGATGGGAGACAGAGGGCAGGAAGAGAAAGTAGGAGCCAATTGTCCTTCCTTTCATTGGGCTCTGTGTCCCGCTCTACTCCTTAGATTCTGGAGGGTGTGAGAGGTGTGAAAACAGACGTAGAAATGACTTGAAATTGGGCAAAATGGTAGGATAGCTGGGTGGAGAGATGGAGGTAATGGGAAAGTGGAGCCCACTGGGAGGTGGAGTTGTCTGGGGAAGTGAGCCAGGAGGGGAGGGAGGCAGGCTGGTGGGGTGGAAGGTGATCAAGGTGGGAGGGAACTGGTGGGAGGTAGGCAGTGCAGGGGCCAGTGGGATGGGGTTGGGCAGGCAGAAGGTGGAGGAACCAGGATAGGGCAATGCCAGATGGAAAATCAGAGAGGGTCAGGGTGGTGGGTTGTCTGGAAGGAGGGCTGAAGGAGGATCCCACTGGGAGGGGGGGAAGACAGTACTTCAGAAGCAGTCAGGGCCTGGGAAGAATGTAGGGAGTACAGGCTGTGGCAGGGAAAGCAAGGGTGTTTGTGGGTCACTGGAGGGTCCCAGGAAGGTGAGGGTAAGACCTTCAGAGCCACTTCCCACTCAGGCTGAGGCTTGACTCTGAATGGGAGCTGAGGAGGCCACCTGAGCAGTAGCGTAGAGGTGTCATTCCTGCTTCCCCTTAACCCAGGGCAAATGCATGGATTGCCCATCAGGGTGATGTTTCTGTTTCTGTTTCAGGAAAAGCAGGGTGGAAGGTTTTTGGGGAGATGCTCACCACAGGGACTGGGGTTTTGAATGGGACAGCTTTCCACAGTGGACATATGCCTTTCAGAAGCTTTATCTGTCTTTATCTTCACACAATTATTGGGTAAATTTTATGAATCCCATCTTATAGGTGATGAAACTGAGGCTCAGAGAGGCTATGTCAAGGGCCCAAGATAAATTAGCTTATTAATAGGCAAATCAGGATTCGAACTCAGGTCCTTGACTCCTGTGCTCTTGCTCCTTCCACCACATCACTGGGCAGAACGTCTTACTTTGTTATGTGTCTGTGTCAGCTTCAGGCCTGGGGGTGGGGAGAGGTGGGAGACGGCAGATAGATGCTCAAAAGTGCTTGTTGTATGAACGAATGAATTATCTCTACAGGTTCCCCTTCAATGGTGTGGTCCAGAGTCTAAGAACACTGGTGGCAGGAAGGGGAATATAGCAAAGGAGTGCCAGTGTGGGCAGAAAACTTGAAATAGGT
Source organism: Herpailurus yagouaroundi (assembly GCF_014898765.1). Lineage (NCBI taxonomy): Eukaryota > Metazoa > Chordata > Mammalia > Carnivora > Felidae > Herpailurus > Herpailurus yagouaroundi. Next base: position 26,896,217 of record NW_024412407.1, read on the forward strand.
TTCCTGTGGGTTTCCATGCTCTCTCCTGGGCATTCTAGATCTCTAGAATCTAGAAGACTGGGCTCTGGATCCTTAGAAGAAAGGAATAGAGTGGAGTGTAAATGTGCACAAGTGTGTTTGATGAGTGTATAAAAGCATGTATATTTGTGTATGTTAACTATAAATGTGTGAGTTAGTGAGTATGTGTCTTTGTGTTGCATATATGTGAGAAGGTGATGTGTAGGTGTGTATATGTGTGTGTGTATGTATGAGTGTGAGCATCTCTGTGTGTGTGTGTGCATGTGTGCAGGTGTGTGTGTGCATCTGTGTATGTATGGGTGCTGTCCCAGGGGAGCCTGAAACCTCATAGCTAAAGGTGTCTTTGATTTGATTTGTGCAAAGTTCCAGCAGGTTTCAGGCTGTAGTATGTGGTGGGGGAGGTACAGGGCAGAAGAGAAAGGCTGTCTGTGGTTGAGGTCTGGGGGATTGCATAGCCTGAGAAGTGGGTGCCTCTGTCCTGCCAGGCACAGGGGGATGGCATAAGGGTCCTGGGTCTGAGGCTGGGTGGAGACCGGGTCATGATCCCTTCACTCAGGGCTTGCATTGGAAGAGCTCACAGGCCCTGCTCTGACCAGGGAGGGCCATAAAGAGGTGGGACCAAGGTGGGAAGGTGACCAGTCAGTGGAGGGTTCAGGCCTACTCTCTCCCCACCTCCCACCCCCAAGATTTGGGAATGATGTAACCAGGCTGCAGTTCCTAACTCTAGGATCCACCCATTCTATCTGAGAGCCATAGAGTCCCCAGAAGTCTTTGAGTGCCACCTTCTGAGGCTGGGATGACAAGAATCACAGTGAAAACTTCTCTCTGTCAGTATTAGCCAGACAGGTCCCAACCAAGTCCCTGTCCCTTGGAAGCCATTGATAAGGCCCTGTATGCATTCTTAGTGAATTTCACAGGAACTGAGGCTTTCTCACACCTTGTGCTGGGAAGTTCTTACTAAGCATAATTCAGATCCTCTTGTTGACTTTGTGCCAGATAAGATCAGGCTGAGTTTGTGAAATTGGATCCCAGCACCCCTTCCCCCAAGTATGGAAGTAGCTTCTTCTAGATGGGGAAGTGGGTCAGAGTGTAGGGACACTGAGAGGATGTGGGGCTCAAGCTGGTGGAACACAGATGGGTCAGACCTTTCCTGGGCAGGAGGGTCATGATTAACAAGGCAGTATCAGAGAAGGGAGCTCAGAGACCACCAGTTTTCCCTCTCTTTCCCCTGTTACTCCAAGCTCTGCCAGGGGAAACAGGGGAAACAGAGGCTGTGGAAGGAGGGACCAGATTCGAACAGGAAAGTGCTTCCCTGGCTGCAACTTTGAGGAGCCTCTGGAGACATAGGACAAAGAGAAAATGATGAATGAAGAGAAGTTCCTCTTGCGGCTCATGAAATAGGAAGAGAGGGGCAGGGGCCGTGGGACTCTGAGGGACAGAGGGGTGTGTGTGCTGAGGGTGAGGGTGCGCACTGCATGGTATTTTTGGTGTACGTGTCTGTGCTCTGTGGTTAACAGTCCTGTGTACATCAGTCATATATGTAAACATATATCACATGAGGAAGGGTGCAGCTTTGATGGGTTTTTTAAACCATGGTTTGTAAGCAGGCTTCCCACTGGGGCCTGCGAAGTATGCTTTTCTGTTAGAAGCAACAGTCAGAACAGATGGGAAGACCCCAAGATTGGGAAGCAAGAAAATGTGGGTTCTAGTTCTGGCTCTAGTTATCAGCTGGGTCACTGTGAAGCATCACCTTTTGAGCTGGGATGTCACCTGCTATATGAAAAGCCACACAGCCCGTCTGTGCCAGCAGCCTCAGTGCTGGGACCAGAAAAGGGAAGGGGTCTGGAGTAGAGGAAGGCATTTTAGGGGCCAAAGGGAATAATGGATACAGGTGGAAAGGGCTGCAGGAGGGGAACCCAGAATTCGGAAATTCATGGGTTCTTGCTGGAGCCAAAGATTTGCCCAGCCTGGGCAGCCCAGGCCTATCTCGGGACCCAGGGCCCAGGGCTGGCTCTGCAGGGAGAGACATTCTCTGCCACCCTCTTGTGGCCACCAAGCCCTTCAGTGGTTACTGCTGAGAATGTTCCCCTCAAGTTCCCAGGGCAGCAGCATCTTTTACCCTTGGTGGAAATTGCCTACAAGTGGAAAAGAAATGTTTGGTAGTCCAACCACACTTTTCCCTCATCTACTCTGGTTTCTGGAGGCACTCACAACCTCCTTAAGGCTGAGAGAGTCTTCCTGAGATTTATCTCTTTTTTTTTTTTTTTTTTTTTTTTTTTTTTTTTTTTTGCCATTGTCTGAAGTTTTCTGCTTTTGGAGATGTGCAGTGGAGACCGGGGGCTAAGATCAAGATATTGAACAGAGAAAGAAACTTCTCTTCCTCCTTGGATTCCATCTACACTCCCAGTTTCCCAGGGTGTTAGGGAGTTTTCAAAGAAAGATTGCAGGTGTAGTGACATTCCTGGAGAAAATGGGCCTGGAGCTGACCAAGCATTATGTTTCTAGGTTTCCATGAATTTGCACCTCAGTTCAGTCCCTCAGCCTCAGCAGGGAGGTGGATTGGCAGGAGCCAGGAGGCAAGAGACGGGATGCTGGAGGGAGATGGCATATTTGGCAGATGCTGACGGGACTCCTTATCTGCTAGCTCTGGAATCCCCTCCCACCCACCAGGCTGCCCTTGACCCTCCCCTTCTAGTGCTCAGTGCTCATTAGTGATTGCCTGTCTTTGGGGAGACACCCAGGGGGCCAAGTGCCATTTGGTGGGGAAGGGGGAGGTTAGGAGGAGGGAGTGACACCAGGTAAGTGATGGAGGAGGAGGGGTTGGAATGACTGGGATTTGAGCTGGGGTCTAATGATCACTGGGGTGCTTGGAAGGCTTCGCAGGGGAAACTGTCATGGCTGCAGATATTGACTTGCTGGGGGTGAGCGAGTGGAAGATGGGAATGGGAGGGAATATTGAATGAGATTGAGTTCCACTTATTTAGGTACTCATTTTGGGGGACCCAGTGAAAAATGAACCAATGACTTTATTGAGAGCTTCCTATGTCCAAGAAGGGTTACAGGTGCCACAAGGGATAAAAGAGAGACATTTGAAAACCTGCCACATCCCCTCCCTGGACTTGTTGCCCCATGTGGGCCTCTCTGAGGGGTACAAGGAGCTGCTGGGAAGTTCTCACCCAGGATGCAGAGGCAAAGCTTTCAGGCTTTTTGTTCTTCACCTCTGCAAAACACCTCCAAGTGGCCTTCTGCCTCTCCTCACTCCTCTTCTCACAGAATGCTCCAGACTCATAGATACCTGGCTGAGGGGTACATTGAGTGCCCACCCAGAATTTCCAGTAGCTCCAGTTGACAAAGTGGGCATGGGTAGGGCCAAGCCTCAATGCCTCGCCAGCCAGCAAAGCAGACAGGGAGGTGACTCACATCTAGAGTCCTGGAGAATATTCAGTAAGAAACCTGTGCATTCTAATCTGCCAGCTGTCCATCTTCCACACAAAGGGCTGCCTGCCACACCCCATTGCACTCTCTATGCCAGTCGATCCCTTGAATCACACAACAGTATGGGGGAGGCAGAGAAGGTTGCAGATGGACACAGGGACATGGGCAGAAAGGCCCAGTAAATTCAAGCCAAAACCAACAGAATTGGAACAATAAGGCAGAGCAGGTAAGAGCACCATGGAGAGTCCAAGAGACAAAGATACAGAATCAAGAGAGATAGACATAATCAAGAGAGACAGACAGGATCAATAAAGACCCAGAGACAGACCCAGAGACAGGAGAGAGGAAAGAGAGGAGCGTCCAGAGAACACAGCAGAATATCCAAAACAGAAACAGAGAGATACCCAGAGGCCAGAGATAGTAGAGTCAGACATAGACTCAGGGACATGAATTGGACCCAGGCTCAGGGGTCAGAAAGCCATGGACCCAGAACCAAAGACAGTTCTATGAGAAGAGACAGGTAGAACAGAAGGTTGGATGCAGACTTTGCGTGTGTGTGTGTGTGTGTGTGTGTGTGTGTGTGTGTGTATGGCAGGAACACAACTCAGAGCTCCATACAAAATGGCAGCATCCTCTGGTGCTGAAGGAGACCCCACACCCCGCATGAAGGACTGCTCTGAGCAGTGGAGGTGAAGGGGGGAGAATAGGAATAAGATGCGAGTTAGAGAAAGACTGAGATGGAGAAGAAATGGCAGAGCCCTGACTGAGATCAGAGGGAGAGAAACAGAGTGAAGCAGGGAGTAGAGACATGGACAGAAGACAGAAGGAGACAGAGCAGGAGAAGGAATATGATGGAGGCTGGTGTGCAGAGACACAGGGAGAGGGAGGGGGCCCCTCACTGCAGGAGGGAGAGAGGAGCAGGGAGAGAGACAGGCTGTTGAGAAGCAGATGAGGGTAAAGGGGGAGCAAGCAGGACACCTGTTTCCCCAGAGAGGCTGGGCTGGGATAAAACCACCCAGTGGGGGGCACTTAGTGAGTGCTTTTTTAGGGTGATCTTGTCTCTCTCTTGTTTTAAGTACAATGAACCTATTCCACACAACCATCTTCTTCACAGGAGCGCTTACAACTGCTGCTGCAGGTGCCTGGTCACCTGGCATCCTCTGTGGGAATCGCCTTCACAGCCTGCAGCACAGCTCTGAGCATCCTCACCAGAGGCACATGCTTGTCCTTGGGGTGGATCTGATTTTTGAGAATTGTCAAGGTTTTTTCTGATGCTGGAGAAGAGGGTGAGGACCCAGTTGGGAAGCAGTATTTCCAGTTAAATACAAGGTGAATGTGGGAAGACACAGTGGAGGATGTGCCCTCCTCCAAAATGGCTCTGAAAGGTCATTGTGAAGGAGATGCTTGCAGCATGTGACAGGAGACATTCCTAGTGGCTGCTGGAGCCCAAGTTTAATGTTCCTGTGTGTTTCTGAAACCAGGTAGTGGTGCACCCAGGAGCATTCCCAGCCTGGTACTGGAGGGTGAGGCCTGCATTTGCCTGAAATACTTGGTCCAGTGGTCCTGCCCTTGGGGAGCTCACAGTCCTTTCCATACCAACTAATATGCAAAGTAACCTGGTGACACTGACCCCGCACAGACCAACAAGTGCAAAGGACAAAGGCAAATTGAGAATCAGAGTCAGTTAACCAGGGCATGCTGCCTGGAGGAAGGGAGTTATGAGTGGGCTGTAGAAAGAGAAACCCAACAGGGCATAGGGTGGAGGAGGAAAAGAAGAAGAGAACCTGTCTCTGTGTTTCTGAAGCAGGATAAGCAAACAATAAGGCAGGCAGGAGACAGCTTTGCTAACCTGGAATAAATACTTGGACTGGGGAACCAGCATGAAGGGGAGTGAGGGGGGGCAGATGCTGACAGCTAGGCTGGGTGTTCTGAATTTGCTAGGAGAAGTATTGGGGCCCACTGGAGGGTGCCCTGAGTTGTGTTAGGCAGTGATGTGCGTGAGCAAAATTGTCTGGAGAAGTGCGTACCCAGGTTTGCATGTCTCCTGTGTGTGTGTGTGTGTGTGTGTGTGTGTGTGTGTTGGGGGGTTGGGATGTACATCCAGGTGAGTTTGTGCCAAGTTGCTTTGTGCCCCAAGCTTGTCTCTTACATCTGTGTGGGTGATTGGCATTCTGGTATGTCTGAGTGCCTTTGTTCCTTTGTGTGTCTCCGTGTGGTCACGTGTGATTGGTATCTCGGTTGCATATTGTGTATTTTATTTGGCTGCAGGCAGTGGGAGAGCAGTGTGTGTGCATAGGAGTGTGTTGTGCATGTGTGTGTGTGCATGAGCATGTCTGCAGGAGGAGTGGGACCAGTAGGGAGCCCTGGCTGTCCAAACATCACTGTCTGTCTCTCTCCCTCCATTGGCTCCGTCTGCCCTTGCTAAGGAGGTAAACAGCAAAATGGCAAAGTGCTTTGCCCAAGGAGACCTAAACATTGTAAACTGGGAGAGGACTCCCCCTGCAGGAGAGAAATGTCAGGAAGAGCCAGAGGACCAACACACAGAGTCCTGCAGGCCCAGGCTTCTTCTTGGAGCAGGTGACTCACATGCACACACAACTCTCAGGCACCCACAGGCATGCCGGGCATAGAAGGACACACACACACACACACACACACACACACACAGCGTGGTTCATGACCTCCCGTTTCCCTCCCTTCCTCAAAGTCCTGTGACCTACTTTCCATCACTTCTAAAAGCCTCCGGGGTTTGGGGAGATGGGGCTGGGGGCACTCTCTTGGACTTAGGAGCCAATAACCAGACAGTTACTTAGCCTTGTAAGGCTGTGCATGTGTGCGTGTGTGTGTGTGTGTGTGTGTGTGCACACACGCCCCTCCCTCCTCCTCCTTCACTCCTCCCACATTCCACCACCATCTACCCTGCACTCTTTGAGGCTGACTCCTGCTCCCCCTTTCTGAGCACTGCCTCTAACCCTGGGTTCCTCAATCTGCCTCAGTCCCACACGTCTTCCACAGGGTCCCTCCCTTGGTCAGGCTTTTTGTAGTTTGGCCTGGACTTTATCTTTCTGCCCCAGGCCATCATTATCTCTCCCTCCCTGGTTCCATGGACTCTGTAGCCTGGTTCCTCCACCCTTTTCCTCCTTCTACACCCTCCTTGGCCTCCCCCTAGGGTTCTTCTTCCCTCATCCCGTGCTCTACCTGAAGCTGCTGCCTCCTCCCAGTGTCAGTCCTGTCCCTCAGTGTATTTCTGCCTGGGTTCTTCTCCCACTCACCATTCTCCTGCTGGGTTTCAGATGTGGTCGCTGTGTTTTACTCCCCTTCCATGGGAGCTCTTCTGGCCCCTCCAGAGTTCCAGTTTCCTGTTTCCGCCTCCCCCTTCCTGTTGTGAAACTGCTGACATTGCCTTCTGGCTCCCAGTCCCTGCCAGGACTCCCCTGGTTGTGGGGGCCAGTGGTGAAGCAGGAGGTCCTGGGCTGAGCTGAAATCCCAGCCCTGTTCCTCCCCATGTAGCCTCTTCACCTGGACTCACTCACCTGTAAAAGGTGGGAAATAATGGCAGGGGCAACAGGAAATAACTCATGGGACTATAGTGAGAATTAGCACTGAGGAGAGGATGCAACATACTCGGCACATAGTATGTGCTTAATAAATATTAGCTCTTGTTATTTGTCCTTCCTCAGTCTGCTCCCCTGTCTCTTCAGCCTGGAGTCAAAAAAATATTAAGAAGAGAGAAAAAAAAAAGTAATAGACAATATAAGCCAAATCCAACTAAATATCAGGAATTTCTTACGGTTCAGCCTAACAAGTGCTCTAAGCTCTGAACACAGGAAATGCCCGTGAATGTGGACAAGAAGGGAAGGTGGGTACTGACTGAACACAGAACACAGGAAGCCATGTGAATTGTGCACTGGAAGGACCAAATTCAACCCCGGGGAGGATGGGGGCTGCCCAAAGTCCAGCCTGTGTTCATCCTGAGGTGGCCATGCTGGCCACCCTCTGTCTCTGGGCTCATGGGCCTGTGTCTGCTAGGGCTGCAGAGTCTTGGAGTCCAGCTCCGAAAATACTCTCACTTCCACACAGGACCTGGATTCCTGGAAACTTAGACCCACCTCTTCTTGTCCTCTCTTTGCATGTCAGGGACACACACACACACACACACACACACCCTGGGATTTCTAAAGGAAAGCAGGGTCCCACTAGAGATGGATCCTCTCTAGCTGCTTGCTTTCCTGACACTAAACATCACAGGGCAGTGTAGGCCCAAATGATGTTCCTGCTTGGGTTTCTTTCTCAGTTCCCCCTTTCTCCAAGGGAGCAGAATCAGTGAGTCACACATTCCACCCTCTATATGTGTGTTGGGCACTGAAGGGAGACCCAGAGGGAGGAGCAGGGGCCCTGTCCTGCAAGAGCTCCTTGCAGTTGGTGAGATGAGTCTGAGAGCCAAGACAGAGAGGCATAGCACTCTGTCTGCTCCCTCAGCAAATGTTTGTGAGCTGAGTTGGTCAAGGGCAAGTGGACCAGGCCCCATGAGTCAGATGATGGGAAATAGGCAATGACCAAAAGAGGGAAGATGGAGGAAGACACAGAACTCCAGAAGGTTCCCTAGGAGACAAAGAGAATGATACTCACTTATTTACCAAGGAGCAGGAAAATGGAGAGGAGAGGATCAGATAAGTCAGAGCTCTCAGTAAGTACATGATCTTGGGGTAGGGAGTGTGAACCTTAGAGACAGATGAGGAGGGAATGTGTAGGTGTGAGTGAGTGTGCATGTGCACTAGGAAGCTAGGCTGACGTCCTTGGCCTTGATGTGTCCTCATAGGCTGTTAGAATGACTGAGCCTGGACTAGATAGACTAGTGAGCCATGGCTGGGGGGAGACAGCTGCCAGGCCCATGCCAGGGGAAGAGGTCCCTGGGGACCAGGAGACAGAAAGAGGGAGAGGGAGACAGGGATGCAGGTGAAGAGGAGTGATGGGAAGACTGAGGTTTTAAGCCCTTTATCCTGGCAATCCACTCACCCACTCCTTTCATGCACTGAATTCTGTGTTTTAAAGCTCAAGTCTTCAATAAATTATCTGGTTTAGCCTTTCATCTTCAGAGGGTAGGGTATGACTTCCCCATTTCTCAGATGAGGCCTCAACTTGGCCAAGCTCTCCTGGGCAGAACATGCAGAGAAGGGCCTCAGGAGGAAGGGCCTCTTTTGCCCTCTGGGGGTCACTTCTCCCTCACACAACAGGCCCCAAGCCTGGGTGCTTCCCAAGGCAGAACCTGCAGGAGGGACACCACAGTGCAGTCATTTGATTCTTTGCTCCTCCCCTTACCAGCTCTGTGACTTGAGGTAAGTTACTTAACCTCTCTGTGCCTTAGTTTCATTATCTATAAAATAGCAGCACTAATACCTGCCTCTGTAGCTTGTTATTGAGCATAAAATGAAATTTAGGCAAAAGAACTGTGTGCAGTTGTAAAGACTTATAAATCTAAAATCATTAGGCATTTTAGGGGCACCTGTGTGGCTCAGCCCGTTGAGCATCTGACTTTGGCTCACTTCATGATCTCACAATTCGCGGGCTCAAGTGCGATGTCAGGCTCTGTGCTGACAGCTCATAGCCTGGAGCCTGCTTCGGATTCTGTGTTTTTCTGTCTCTGTCCCTCCCCCGTTCACACTCTGTGTGTCTCTCTCACAATAAATAAATAAAACATTAAAATATACATATTAGTAAAAACATTAGGCATTTTAAACCATCCTCATCCTCATCTTTGATATCTTCTCAGTTTATACTCTCTGTACCTACTGTACACATCATCTCTGTTTCCAACCTCTTTTTCATAGGTCCCTCAGCCCTTGAACATTCTGGATACACTCTTTTAACTTATATGCTTTTTCCTTTTTTTTCCTTTCCTCCCTCCAACCCTCCCTCTCTTTCTCCTTCCCTCTCTTCTTTCCTTCCTTCCTTCCTTCCTTCCTTCCTTCCTTCCTTCCTTCCTTCTTTCCTTCCTCCTTTCCTTCCTTCCAGTCAGTCTCTAGCACTTTCTCCAGAGTTTGTCAACCTGGCTTCCTGCCTGGCTCTGCTTCTCTTTCTCCTTGACCCTGACTCCCCCTTGCACTGGTTATGCCAGGATGCATTAACTCTGTGAAATTTAGGACTGAGATTCAGGGATCTTTTGATTGCAGCATTTTGGGGGAGATGGAAGGGGAGGCATATACATGTCAGAGTCTCTGGGATCCCCAGGTTGGCACTGGGAGGGGGCCTGGGCAGTGATGGCAGCAGCTTCACCCTCTCAGCTTTCTGGGCACAGCCACCACCCAGCGGCACCTGAGAGGGGACTGGGCTCAGCAGGGATCAGGTACAATGGAAGAGGATCATAAAGCAAATATATGTCCCTTCCCTGGCCTGGCTCCCTCCTCCTGCTCCACACTTGCCTCCTTCTCTCTCTTTGTCATTTTCCCTCCCACCTCCTCCCTGCAGCCCTGTCTTCTTCCTTCCTACTTTGCCTCCTTCACCTTCATCTCTGTTAGGCAGATATGTCTGTCTGTCTATCTGTCTCTCTGACTCTAAATATTTTGTGGTCTGAGATTCCCCAGGACTGAGGCTGCCCTCAGCTCTTCCTTCTGGCTGTCTCCCTCCCTTTCCTCCCTCAGTCTCTGAGGATTTCTCTTCCCATCACATCTTTGTGAGTTTCACCCTGTTTGCCTTTTAGTTTCTCCTCACACATCTCCTCCCATCTGTCTCCATTTGCTGCCTCACCTTCCCTGTTCCCTCTCCTGCCCTCCTTTCCATCTCATTCTTTGCTCCTCTTATCTCTATGTCTTTTAGTCCCTTCCCCTGTCTCTGGCTCACACACTCCCTCCTCTCCTCTTCTTCCTTCTCATCCCTCAGGGTTCAGATACTTCATGTGAAATCACCTGGATGGGCTCCCCCTTCTTATGGCCCCAACCCTGCATCCTCTGCATTCCTCACCCCCCAGGTCTGGGCCAGTTCTTTTCCTTACCTGGTGATTGTCTGGGGTCCCTGGTATTTCACCCAGCCTCCCATCCATTACCTAGTAGGCAGTGTGTAGCACAGGGGGAAAGGGGAAGGATTGCTCTTGGGACCAGATACAAAGATAGACAGACTCCCTGCCCTTGCCCTTCTTTCCCTCAAGCAGATGTACATCTGGGAAAATCCCCACTTGCCACAGGAGAACACAGCCTAGCACTGTTGGAACAGTGGCTTCATAGAATGAGTTTGGAAGCTTTCCTTCCATTTCTATTTTTTTTGGAACAGTTTGAGAAGAATGGTTATTAACTCTGCTCTGGTAGAGAATTCTGGTAGGATTCCCCTGGGAAGCCATCTGGCCCAGGACTCTTATTTGTTGGGAGATTTTTTGATAACCGATTCCATTTCTTTGCTGGTGATGGGTCTGTTCAAATTTTCTATTTCTTCTCATTTTAATTTTGGTAGTGTGTGAGTGCCTAGGAATTTGTCCATTTCTTCCAGATTATCTAGTTTGCTGGCATATTATTTTTCATAGTATTCTCTTAAGATTGTTTGTACTTCTGTGGTGTTGGTTGTGATCTCTCTTCTTTCATTTGTGATTTTATCTACTTGGATCCTCTCTCTTTTCTTTTTGAGAAGTCAGGCTAGGGGTTTATCAATTTTGTTTATTTTTTCAAAGAACTAGCTTTTAGTTTCATTGATCTGTTCTACTGTTTTGTTTGCTTGTTTGTTTGTTTTTTGTTTATCATTTATTTATTCTCTAATCTTTATTATCTCCCTTCTTCTGATGGATTTGGGCTTTAATTGTTGCTCCTTTTCTACCTCCTTTAGATGTAAGGTCTTATTGTGCATTTGGGACCTTTCTTGATTCTTGAGATAGACCTGAATTGCAATGTATTTACTTCTTAGGACTGCCTTTGCTGCATCATAAAAGGGCTAGCATGTATTCATTTTTATTTGCTTCCGTGTATTTTTTAATTCCATCTTTCATTTCCTGGTTAACTCATTCATTCTTTAATAGGATGTTCTTTACCCTTCATGTATTTGGGGGCTTCCCAAATTTTTTCTTGTGGTTGATTTCAAGTTTTTAGCATTGTGATATGAAAATATTCATGGTATGATCTCAAAATTTTTGTACGTATGAGGGTTGTTTTGTGACCTTATATGTGCCTATTTTGGAGAATGTTCCATGTGCACTCAAGAATGGATTCTGCTGCTTTAGGATAGAAAATTCTGAATATATCTGTTAAGTCCATCTAGTCCAATATGTCTTCCAGAGTCATTGTTTTCTTGTTGATTTTCTGCATAGATGATCTGTCCATTGTTGTAAGTGAAGTATTAAAGTCTCCTACAATTACGGTATTATTAACAGTAAGTTTGCATATGTTTGTGATTAATTGATTTATATATTTGGGTGTTTCCACGTTGGGGGAATAAATATTTACAATTGTTAGCTCTTCTTGGTAGATAGACCCCTTAATTATGATATAATGCCCTTCTTCATCTTTTGTTATAGTCTTTGTTTTAAAATCTAGTTTGTCTAAGTATGCTCACTCTGGCTTTCTTTTGATGTCCATTTGCATGATAGATGGTTCTCCTTCTCCTCACTTTCAACCTGCAGGTCTCCTCAGGTCTAAAATGGGTTTCTTGTAGGCAGTATTAGATGGATCTTTTTTTTTCCTTTTTATCCATTCTGATACCCTATGTCTTTTGATTGGGGCATTTAGTCCATTTACATTCAGAGTGATTACTGAAAAAACTGAATTTAGTGCCATTGTGTTATCTGTATATTTCATACACCAGATGTTTTCTGGTCCTTTGTCGTCTTTGCTGCTTTCCACAGAGCCCCCCTTAGGATCACTTGCAGGAGCTTGTTTAGTGGTCACAGACTCCTTTAGTTTTTGTTTGTCTGGGGAAGTCTTTATCTCTCCTTCTATTCTGAATGACAGTCTTGCTGTGTAAAGGATTCTTGGCTGCATATTTTTCCTATCCAGCACATTGAATATTTCCTGCCATTCTCTTCTGGCCTGCCAAATTTCAGTGGACAGGTATGCTACTACCATTATGTGTTTACCCTTGTAGGTTAAGGACCTTTTGTCCCTAGCTGCCTTCAGAATTCTCTCTTTATCCTTGTATTTTGCCAATCACTGTGATATGTCATGGTGTTGATCATTTTTATTGATTTTGAAGGGAGTTCTCTGTGCTTCTTGGACTTGGATGCCTGTTTCCTTCCCCAGATTAGGGAAGTTCTCAGCTATAATTTGTTCCAATAAACCTTCTGACCCTTTTCCTTGCTCTTCTTTTGGGACTCCTATAATATGAATATTGTTTCATTTCATGCAATCACTTAGTTCTCTAATTCTCCCCTGGTGATATAATAATTTCCTTTCCTTCTTTTTTTTCCAACTTCATTATTTTCCATAGTTTTTTCTTCTTTATCACGTATTCTCTCCTCTGCTTCTTCTATCCTCTCTGTCACTGTATCTAGTTTATTTTGCATCTCAGTTATAGCATTTTTTTCATTCATCCTGAGTCGTTCTTAGGTCTTTGATCTCTGCAGCCAAAGTTTCTCTGGTGTCTTCTATGCTTTTTTAAAGCCCAGCTATTAGTCTTATAACTGTTATTCTAAATTATTGTTCAGATATATTGTTTATATCTGTTTCAAGCAATTATTTGGCTGTGATTTCTTCTGGACCTTTCTTTTGGGGGGAATTATTCCATTTTATAATTTTGGGTAAGTTTCTATCTTTTGCATGTTTTAAAATCTTGTTATTTGCTCTGCACCTGAGAATACTACTATATTAAAAAGGGGTTATACATTGTTCAGGGCCTGTCACTTCAGGAAGTGTTTTTGGTGTATGTTCATGCATTCTGTTGTTGTGTTTTGGCTGGTCTATCCCACTGATGTCCTCTGAAGAGCTCCTACTTGCTTGTAGTGGTGGAGTTTTGGGATCTTTAACTAGGTGTGCCTTGATTTATTTGTTGAAGTAACCCTGGAAAAGAAAAAAAAAAAAAAAACAAGGTGGGGAGAGCCTGATCCCATAAATGGAAAAAAATGAAAGGGGAGTAAAGAAAACTAACAGAGAATCAAAAACCTATAAGGCTAATTCCAGAAAAAGAGAAAGGAAAATAAAGAAGAAGAGAGAGAAAATATGTAAAAAGAATAGAATAAAAATGCCTGATATATCCATATCTATATGTATATCATCTATATCTATATCATCTATCTCTATCTCTATCTTTAGATACATATAAACAAAACAAATCAGAAACTATGAATCTGATTCCAAAAAGAAAATAAAGAAGAGGAAAGAAAAATAAAATAAAATAAAATAAAATAAAATAAAATAAAATATAAAAGGAGAAGGAGGAGGAGGAGGAAGAGGAGGAGAAAGAAACAGTTGTCTGTGCCTAGGATCAGTGGCAGTATTCGTCAGGAGGAGAGGCCAGCTGCATTGGGTCAGACAGTCTTGCTCCAATAGATAAGCAGTTGCCAAGCACAGAGGGCTGGGTTTGGCATAAGTGTGTCTCACCACCCCTGAGGGCTGCTGTGCTGTTCTCTGAAGTCCACCATGTGGGTGTTTGGGACAAAAATGACGATGGCCCAATCTCTTCTCCCCTCAACGGGTATCTCAACCCACGCTGTTCAAGCAACCCTCCCAGAATAGTGAGGGCAGTCAGCTTGCTGTGCTCCATAGTTCTCCTGCCCCTTCTAGGCACTCAGCTGGGATTCAAAACCTGAGGTCATAAAGAACTCAGTTCTGTGTGGCTCCTCTTCTGTTCCAGAATAGAGCCTCTCTACCCTGGTGATAAAAGGCCTTTGGCTGGCACCTGCATGGTCTTTTGTCCTTGGGAAGGCAATAAACCCTCTTCTGAAAGTACTCCAGGAAGGGAATGTTGTCTCCCAGTGTGCCCCTGATATAGCTACATGACATTATTCACTCCGGGGCTGGCTACCTCCTCCCCAGGAGTGTGTGCCACAGCTCCCAGCTCCCTTCTGTAGAAAGTTGTGCACTTTTGAAACCTCTGAGTTTCAGTTCCAAAGGTTGTTTACAAAAAAGAAACTGGCACTCTTCATATTTCTCATTCCCTAGTCTGTGGTCCAGAGAGGTTTTCCTCTTGTGCTAACTCGATGCTGCACTTTCACAACCCCTGTCTCTTTCTCTCCCTTTTGTCCCTCCACAGAAAGGGTTCTCTCCCCTCCCTGCCTATGCTTTTTTATCACCTTCAATTCACATACTCCCACTTTGATCCTGCCAAGCTGTGTCCCTCCCAATGTGGAGATCCGTGTGTCAGTCCGCAGGTCAATTTCCTGGGTGTCCCAAGTGGTCTGACCTCAATACAACTGGGTTTGAGGGATGAGGAAATCCCAGTCCCCCTACTTCTCCACCATCTTAACTCTTTCCCCCTATGCTTTGGTTTTATTCCTGGAATGATGGGAAAGTTGGATGATGGGTTGTGGCTGGATGGTGCTGGTAGAGGAGCCTAGTAGGAGATTCTGAGAGACGTGGTTGGATGTGCTTCTATTCTAGTTTAAATACTTCTTAATGGGCTTTTTAGATGGTCCTAGGACTGGCCTCCAAATTACCACAGGCTGGGCTCTACCTGGCTCCCCATACTCTCTTGCCAACCAGGACCTTCTCCATACCCAGGACCTTGGGAAGCTTGTTTACTTCTAAATTCACATCTTGCTGCCAGCAGAGTCTCCAACAAAGTCCCATTTAAGTCCTCAGCCACCTCCTCACCAATGCAGAACCCCACTAGTCTTCCATTGCCCACCTCCAGCTTTCTTCCAGGATTCCAGCTAATCTACCTCCTTCATCCTTTTCCACCCTTTGGATATCCCTGCCTCCCTATGGCCCCAACTCCCTGAGGCCCAGCCTTGCTAGTGCTCTGCCTCCCAAGAGCCCCTCCTCCCAAGGGCCCCACCTCTTTGAGGGCCTCAACTCCCTGAGGGCCTCACTAAGCTCCATTCCAAGTCCTGACACTGCTTGGCCAACCTCCCTACTTGTCTCTGGGTTTGGCTTGCACTTTCTTCTCAGGTCTCTCTCCTCCAGGGAAGAAAAAGCCTATAGGTAAGTGATTTCTCCTGTTTATAGGATTGTCAAGGAAACCGAGGCAGAGCTAGAGAGGAGGAAGGCTGGCCTTGGATAATAGCTGGCTGTCCAAACCCTATGGGTTTGAACAGAGGGTATTTCATGGCACCGGAGATAGACTTTGCTCTGGCAAGTGCAGACCAGAGGCCTTAGGAATTTGGGAAGGGCAGGTAGGTTTGCTGGGGCTAGAGTGATTTGGAGACCTACACTCTGTCTTCCAGATCAGAAACATTCTCAGTTCTACTGAGGAATATATGAGTTAGGGGAAGTTATTCTTGGGTGCTTCTCCCCCAGCGTCCTTTCCCCCTCTTGGCCCTGCCTTCCTTCCTGGCCTTTCCTTTCTGACCTGGTGCAGACCTTGCTTTCTTCATCTTTGTCTTTTCCACAGAGTCCAGCACATAGTATGCTTAGGCATATTCTTTGAATGAAGATTCTTCCACCTGGCTCTGCTGTTTTCTTCCAGTTTTGCCATACTTTTCTCACTGAAGGTTCTGAAATTGTCTGTATTATATCTTCTTAGGGAAGGCATTGGTGTGGATTTTGCAGAATAACATGTCAGGTTGATAAGGTGGTCCACCATCACAATGGAGGATTTGAGGGTCTTCTTCCTCCTTGCTTAAGGAGTCAGATATCTATTTTTACAGGTGCTTGAAAGTATCTATCATCCTTTTTAAATCTAATTTGAAAAGTTGTTGTGCGGATTGATTACAGACCAGGTCAGGTTGTTGGAGGAAAGATAACCTAGTTCCCCTGGGGTGTAGTTGCCTAGTGGTATTAAAACACTTGGTCTCAAAGAGGCAGTTTGCTGTTATTGCAAAACATATTTGCAACTCTTTAATTTTAAAAGCCCTTTGAAGTCTTAAACTGTTCTCCACCCTTCCCCTCCTCCCCACTGCTATGTACACTGTGAGCAATACCCCAACACCAGAAGCCCAGACAACACTTATCCATGCATGACCCTTGTTTTATGATTACATGTGGCAAATGTTTATTTCTAGATTGTCCCTCTCTTGCTCTTTAGCAGTCTTGTGCAAATTCACTCCATTATCATTGATATGCATTATTGCCTCCCAAAGGCAGATTCTTTTTAACCTCAGTTTAAACAAAATCACGTGGAAAAGGCTGGTTCTTTTACAAAGTATATTCTTAATTTATAAATATACTTTTTGGACTGTATTCTCTTGGTTTATCCTCATCCCTTTTTCTTTTATTATTGCCTAAATCTCAAAACAGAGTGGGGATTGAAAAGAATTAGGAACGAGGGATGAAGAGTGTCCCCTACAAATTGGTGGCAGTGGATCTTTGTTATAGATTATGTTGGCTGATCTGGGATGAGGCAAGTGGGTCTTGGTGGAGAAGTCATGTTGATCTATATTTGGAATAGAACTCAGGACTCTGACTCAGATGATCTGGTGTATTTCCTACAACAAACCAAACCAAACCAAAACAAATCAAATCAAAACAAAACAAAACAAAAATTAACTTTCCAAGGGAGATGGTGGCAGTGTGAAGCAGCTACCTAGGGCTGTGAGAGGAGCCAAGCAAGTCTGGTGAGAGATGACAGAGATAAAGAGACAGGTAAGTACTTACATGGGAGGACAGAAAGACACATTTAAAGATATGAATGAAGATAACCAGAGAGATAGTCAGTCTTTCTAAGACACTTTGTGTGCAGGGTATTACTGAGGGTGTATAGTGGGAGGAGGTACATGGAAGTAGTAGCCATGGGCTCTGACAACTCACAACTGCTAGTCTGAAGGTGGAGACAGAACTTAGGGATAGATGGGACCACTGGATGGATCTAGAGTCTGTGCTTACAAGAAAAGGAAGGATTTGTGAGAAGAAACAAAGCTATTTAGCAAGTGTTCTTGGAAAACATGCGTTTGGATCAGTGCTCATTGTAGACAAGGTCCATCCTCCATCATAGTTATATTTTGGAAAATAAGTTGGGCAGACAGATGGATTTCCTTCTACTACTTTCTCCTGAGGACTTTTATTAGGTGTTCTATGTTGACAGGATCTGGGGCTGAGAAAAGGGAGTAGAGAATCGTAGGGGGAAGTGGAGAAGAAATTGATTTTCACTGTTGACATCAATGCACCACATCACTTTATTTTTAAAAATTTTAATGTTTATTTATTTTTGAGAGAGACAGAGTGCAAGCAGGGGAGGGACAGAGAGAGGGAGACACTGAATCTGAAGCAGGCTCCAGGCTCTGAGCTGTCAGCACAGAGCCCGATGCAGGGTCCAAATTCATGACTTGTGAGATCATGATCTGAGCCATAGTTGGATGCTTAACTGATTGAGCCATGCAGGCACCCCAATCACATCATTTTCTAATCCATTAATTGCACACACTCCTTGGCTTTTCCCAGCTCTCTTTCTGATTTCTGTTTGGAAAATCTAATTCTGACTCTTCCCGGTAGCCCATCTAGTTTCTGAAGACCTCTAGAAGCAGAAACTCAAGCTTTTCTCATTTCTTAAGCTGATCATCTTGTTTTGGTGTGATAGAAATGTTAAGAATTTACATAACTGGATTCTGACTGAAATTAAACTTGTAAATGTGTCAAATCATGAATGAGGAACATTGCATTTAACTCTGTCTTCTCTGAACTCATCCCAGAGAAACTAAAAAAAGCCTCTTTGTTCACAGCCACCCCAGAAAGATACTAGATAAGTATTTATAAGAGTCTATACAGTTTCTTTCTTTTTAAAAAAATTTTTTTTAACGTTTATTTATTTTTGAGACAGAGAGAGACAGAGTATGAATGGGGGAGGGTCAGAGAGAGGGAGACACAGAATCCGAAACAGGCTCCAGGCTCTGAGCTGTCAGCACAGAGCCCGACGAGGGGCTCAAACTCACAGACCGTGAGATCATGACCTGAGCCGAAGTCAGCTGCTTAACCGACTGAGCCACCAAGGCGCCCCGAGTCTCAACAGTTTCTAGAGAAGCTCTGGCTATCTAATTGTTTATCCACAGTGGTACTAGTGTGATGTTTGCATGTAGCAAGGAGTCCATAGGTATTGTGGGAAGGAAGCAAAAATGTTCTGGTCTACATCTACATAGATTTTGGTCTACATTTGTGTGGATGGATTTGGTCTACATACAGTTGGTCTGGTGTGTGTTAGTCTGCATCAGGATGAGTTTTAACTGACTTGGAATTCAGCCTCTGCCAAGGTGGGATCTCATTTGAGAGATGTATGACGGGTGGTAGGGTAGGTAGGTGAGTTGGAGGAGGTGGCTGTGTTTCCTCTTGGTCTAATGAGAAGACAGTTTGGGGACTGTCATGCCTTCAAGTTCAAGTCTTGGTTTCACCTAGTAATGTTTACTTGCATGCAGAGTTAGGGTTTCTAGCCTCATTCAGAAAACTGAAGTAGCTTCTACCCTAAGGAGTTTCTATTTTAGAAAGGGGAGACAAAGTCTTCTTCCAAATAACATGCAAACAGAATACAGTACAAAGTAAGATCATAGATGGGACGATGCTTGTTAAGGAATCAGTTGGTGAGGTTGTTCTCAGGAGATGTCTGGGAGAGAATTTTGGATATTTATTTTCTTTAGTTTGAGGCGAATTTGGTTACTTCAGCTTTCTTTCCATCCTTTCAGGGAAGCTATCTGAGCTTTACTTCTCTTTCCCCAGGGGACAAGTTACACATTTCTTACCATTGCAGTGGTTTGTCTCTTTTTTTATTTTTCTGCACAGACCAAGATGGAGAATTATTGTTTTTAATTATTATTAATATTATATCATAGTATATAGATCTGTATCAATATCTCTAGCAAATATTTACCTGGATCTGTCTATTTGGGCAAGCTGGATTTACTGGTTCAAGGTGTTATGGAGTTTGTTTCATGTTTTTGGTGGGGGGCATGGAAGGAAGCCCTAAATGAGGCTCTGTTTATTGGATCATGGCCCACGTTGAAGATATAACTTGAACTGATGTTTTCCTGGGAAACAGTTATACACAATGCCAAGATAGCATAATTCCCCACTCTTCTATGTGGCCTTCAGGCTGACTAATGGTACACAGAAGGTATTCACAATTCTTGCCAACAATGGAAAATGAGGTCCTTACTACTCTTGTCTTCCATCTAGGAAGGCATCTGGGATCTTGACATGCCCTTGCCTTTGTTCATTTCTGATTGAGGAATATCTTCCTGGCTCATAGTGTATGTATCTCTTACTTTTTTTGGTAGGTGGGAAGACATTCATGAAGTGCCATTAATTGTAAATTCCCAGAGTGGGGAATTCTGTATTTGCCCCCATTGTCTTATGCTGTGTGAAACTGAGTGTGTGATGATTTGGGATGTAATAGTGGTGGTGTTGATAATTTAGGGGGAAGAAAATATTGCTTTTGCTTGAGTTCTATTGTACAAAGAATCGCTGTGGTGCCTGAACTTTCTAATTTGGATTTTTTCTTTGTATTCACTTACAGTAGTTGAAACCTCATCAGTAATAGATTGAATCCAGTGTATCTCACATAGAAACTTCCTGTGGGACCATCCAATTTTTCACTTTAGATCCAACTCAAAATACACTGAACCCACCTGTATATTTATTCACAGATAGTACAGGAAAAATGGTGGCCAATCCAGAAAATTCTTTTCTCTAGGAGCTATGATTTAAGGGCATTTCATGGATACTTCCCTATCCTCCTTAAACAAGTTTAATCATATTCTACACAGCATTTAGTCAATTGACTATTGTCCCACTCCTCCCTTTTGCAGACAAGACTTAACTATAGTTATTGTAGTTTGAGTCCTGTGTAATGTCTAATTGCAAAGCATTAGGTGAATTATTTTTCCAAATGAAGTAAATCAGTGAAAGTAATAAAACTTGGTGTTGATGTCAGTTGTCACACATCAGGGGTATGACACTGGAGCAAACCATAAATGTGATAGATAATGCACTTTGTCTGAGCTCACTTGAATTGCTTCCTTTGTACTTTCACTTTGTGGTGAAAGAGACTTGGACTTCAGTTCTTGTGTGAGACCCCTGATATCACCAAAAGGGCTCTAAATCCTGGGGTACTTCCTTAGCTGTGACCAGTTAATTCTTTCTACCTCAGGCTTCAGCTGGAGAAGGAAAAGCAAGATGGAAGTGTCTTCAAGCAGAAGATCTGCTCCTCAGCTCCACCTCACCATATTTGACTCCTACCTTCTTTCTTAACTGAGTGTCCTCTGAGTACAAAATTCTAGTTCAGTGAGTTATGCCACTGGACATTAATGAGGAGAGAGCAGGGGGCAAAGAGAGCACACTGGAAAGATCAGATATCTATTTGTAGGTGTGCCCAGAGAAGCTTCCAGAAGGAAGGTCATGTTAAACAGGGTTTGGTGTATTCTAGGCAGAGAAGGACAGTCTGTGTGAAGGCTGATATTAATGTTATCAAGATGTACATGTGTGGGGAAAGGTTTACCCTGTTCAAGCAGGAGCCACAGAAAAGGTTAATAGGATGAGTAAGTGGTAGAAGAACTTTAAAAGAAAGCTTTAGAAATACAATCTTAGAAGTTTGGATGTAATAGCATGAAACTGCAGGTCTGGTTGGGACCTTGTGTGTGTGTATGTGTGTGTGTGTGTGTGTGTGTGTGTGTGTGTGTTTAAGACTTGAAGAAGGGGCTTCTGGGTGGCTCAGTCAGTTACGTGTCTGACTCTCTCTCTCTCAAAATAAATAAACTCAAAAAATAAAAGGCAGCTCAAGTTAAAAAAAGACTTAAGGTAAGTGTCATTTTCCAGAAGGATGGTAATGAGCACTTACATATCACTTATCTGGTACAATGTAGTGATCAGAAAGAATGTGATTTAGGGCTTCATCCTACTTCAAGGGCAGTACTCTTTGATGGTTGCTGGTTGTTCAGAGTTACCAATTTTATGGACCAGGAGGGTGGACCAGGGAGAATGGCAGGAGGCTGGCCCTGGGTATATATAGTTTTCCTTCTATTTTGTTAACTATTTGCAAACCATGGGATCCTTCTAGACAAAGGGGTAGTGTGGACAAGGTGATAAGTGTCTAAGTGGCAACATGTAAAACTATCAGTTTTTCGAAGGTTTCCATCACACCCATAGGAATAGCCAAAGTCCTCACTGTGACTCTCAGATCCTACATAAAGGATCTGGCTTCCTGCTTTCTCTCTGATTTCATCCCCTACTGCTTCCCTCTCACTCACTCTGTCTCGGCTCTACAGGCTTCCTTGATATTTCTCAAAAGTAGCCACTTACCACCACACACCCATTAGGATAGCTGCTATTAAATAAAAACAGAGGATAATGAGTGTTAACTAGGATGTGGAGAAATTGGGAGGCTTGTGCATTGCTTGTGGGAATGTAAAATGGTGCAGATGCTGTGGAAAACAGTATGATAATCTCTCTCTCTCTCTCTCTCTCTCTCTCTCTCTCTCTCTCCATATATGTGTGTGTGTGTGTGTGTGTATACATACACACACAATTACCATAGGATCCAGCAATCCCACTTCCGGGTGTATATACTATTGAATTGTATGCAAGAACTCAAAAAGATATTTCTGTACCTGTATTCATAACAGCATTACTCACAAAAGCCAAAAGGTGAAACAACGCACATGCCCATCAGTGCATGGATGCATAAGCAAGATGTGGGATATACACAATGGAATATTACTGAGCCTTGAGGAGGAAGGACATTCTGACATATGCTCCAACATGGGTGAACCTTGAAGACATTACGTTAAGTGAAATAAGCTGGTAACAAAAGGACAATATTGTTTGATTCCACTTACATAAAGTACCCAGAGTGGTCAAATTTATAGCGACAGAAAGTAGGTGGTGGTTGGTTGTCAGGGGCTGCAGGGAGGGAAGAATGGGGAGTTGCTGTTGAGTGGGTACAGAGTTTCAGCTGAGGAAGATGAACAAGTTCTGGAGATGATGGTAGTGATGGTTGCACAAGAGTGTGCAGGTAAGGCTGTCACAGATCATCCTTTTTTATAATCACAACACCCACTCTGAACACATCCTAACCTTTCCTTGTTTCCCTTTTCTCTGCAGCATTGATTGCAAATCCAACACAGTATATCTTCATAGTACTTATTTGTTTATTGTTTGCTTTCCACTGCAGGAATGTAAGCACGTTGAGTGGAGGGATTTTTGTTTTATTTGTTTTATGTGCACTGCTGAATAAATGGGGAGCAGCATATTTGTTGAATGAATATATGAAGGACTATGATTGGACATAGACTTCTATTTTTTTTAGTTAAAAAATTTTAATGTTCATTTATTTTTGAGAGAGAGAGAGAAAGACAGAACACAAGTGGGGGTGGGGCAGCAGAGAGAGGGAGACACAGACTCTAAAGCAGGCTCCAGGCTCTAAGCTGTCAGCACAGAGCCTGATGCAGGGCTCACACCCACGAGACATGATCTTGAAAGATCATGACCTGAGCTGAAGTCGGATGCTTAACCAATTCCGCTACCCAGGTGCCCCTGGACACAGACTTCTAGAGAAGACAGAAACAGGGAAAATGGGAAGATTTCATTTTTCATTTGATTTTGTTAACTAATTTTTGGTACCCTTGGATATAAGACTTGGCCCCAGTGTTCATGGCAGCTTTTGTTCTGTTTAGCTTTTCATATGTATTCTGAACTGTTTCTACTTTGGAATGTTGGTGTACACATGTACCACACTTAGTATTATTTCAAGCTCTGGCCCTGAACTCAAACCTCTACTCCTGTATTCCTGACTTCCCCCTTCCAGAGTGGCAGGGCTGCTTGAGTTAGAAGTTCAGAAACTCCGGGGAAGCTCAGCTATCCAAAGAGCTTTATACTTGTTTGTTTGGGAGCCACTGGTTAGATTGGCTCCAGAGTTTTCCTTGTCTGGAAAATTTTAAGGAGGATGAGATAATTTATACACTCAGGAAGGAGCTGTCCTTGGATACAAAGAATTGTTATAATCTTTGGAGGTGTTTAAGTCCACTTATCTGAATCCTTGAGAACTGGAAAATAATTATTTAACATCCTCATTAACGTTCCTCTCAAGAGTGTCTCAAACTTCTAGCAAAGTAACTGGTATCCAAACTCTCTTTGAGGCTATTCAAGAGGAGCCACTAGGCCAACTTCCTGATTGCAGGGGTGTTAACATCCAACCAAGAGAGCCAGTAGAACTTACTGCCTTGGAAAAATGTTTTGAAAAGGAAATGTCCAGAGTGAGGGCAGTACTCTTTTTAGAGACAGAGGAGTCTCTAGGACCTCCAGGACAAAGGAGAGCAGGTGGGGCTGGTTGAGAAAGCAAGACAGCTTGCAATTAAGTGAGTGAAATTTTGGACTCGACAGGAGTTCTTTTGGTGACTTGGGATGGAACTTTTGTATTGGAGTTTGGAAGGAGCTCAGAGACTGAGAGAAACCCAGGGAGGAGAGGGAAGGAAGTGGGGAGAACAGGGCATTATGGAATTTATACAAGCTGTCTTCATATTCCCTGGCCTCTCTCTGCATTTCTTTCAGCACTTCCTCTGAACAAGCACCTCCTTTGGGAGAGACAGTTTCCTAATTAAACTGATATTCATATACTCTGGGGCCTCATTAGGAAATGCCCTTAGGAAATGCACTTGAAATAGATGGTGGTGCATGTTCTAGTTTCCTGTTTCCAACTAGGTTTGGCCCTTTCTCTCTCTCCCTCTCTCTCTCTCTCTCTTTTTTTTAAATCCAACTTACAGGAATGTCAACATGTAGTAGTGAATCAATACATCTACATATTCATTTTCTCTGTCCTAAATGCCTTTTGGTTTCCTGGTACAATTATGAGCAGATCCTTATCCTGGTTAGTGTAGGTTGGGGGTGGGAGTGTGAAATTCAGAAAGAGGAGGTATATGAAACCTGGCCTTGCCCTCTGGCAGCTTTTTAAGAATTTAAGTGACCTACCCAGGACACCAGCTGACAGAAAGGGAAAACTAGTTTCAGCTAAGCATCAGGACAGGCTCTAAGTGCTGGCAGGAAGGGGAGGAGGTGGGTGATGGGGATCAGTCAGGAAGTCTTAGGAAAGGCTTCTTTGATGTGTGTAGCGGGAAGGTTGTAGAATAGGGTTGAGAAGAGGTAGAGCATAAAGACTGGACAGAAAGGAGTGAGGAGGGCATCCCTTGCAGGACAGGCACTTACTTAGGCCAAAGGCTCCTCCCAGGAAGGGTAAGGCAGGATCTGAGCAACTGAGTCAGGAAGGAGGTGATGGGCCTGAGGGTGGGGACAGAATTAGGGTGGGACTTTGACAGCTGGGTCAGAGTCTGGACTGAATATAAACTACTGGATATAAACTATTGGAATAATCATAGATTATTTCAAGGAGAGAGGGCATTTCTGAACATGGTGCTTGAGGACAATGTTTCTCTCTGCTGTTATTATAAGCTGGATTCGTGGTACTTTCTCAGGATTCCCAATCACTGGTGTGCTTTCTCTTCTGTGAGTTTGCTTGTTCATTTGTTTGTTTGGCCTGCTTCTGTTGGAGTCATGAAATGTGATTGTTTCGTTCCCAGATGTTTTGTTCTCTGGGTTGCGTCTCTGGTATCTTCATACTTTGCAGTCCACTGTTCGTCATCTTCAGTAAAAGTGGGAAGAGCACAAAGACCACCCTGCACAAAACAGTTGAGGGAAACAGAAATTATCAAAAGCATTACCCATCTCCCACCCTGCCATTCAGATGGTCCTCCTCTGGGATTCCTCCTCAGGATCCATGGATGGACTTCAGAAGAGTGTAGGACATTTTTTTGAGGTGATCAACCTCAGAGGGGCGTGTGACTCAACAAATGTTAGGACCCATTTTTGTGTCTTTGTTGTGAGGTAGGTGACTAGGGACAGTTCCCCAGAGAAAGAGATGTGGTACAAGCATCATTAGTGTCCAGAAAGGAGCCTCCAGAGACAGTTGAAGGATCTGAAGGAGAAAGAGGAATTGGGAAAAGGGAGATGGGTTCAGAGGGAACTGGTAGGGAACTTCACCCTCTTTCTAGCAGGTATTCCTTCTCTGTATTCTCTATATGCTGACATTACAAGATTCCAGTTCCCTTCAATTTAAATCTGTTGAGTTTCTGTCCTTTATTAGATTAACCAGCTGTTCTCACATTGTCTCATGCTATTCCTTTGTTGAACCTGAAGTGCGCAGAGTGGAGTCAACCCCTCCCTCAGTTATGGACTGTTAGCACCATTGCTTCCTGTCAGGCCCCTTTTCAGTGCACTTTTTTTTTCACCTTTCATCCTGATCTTTATTCTCATTTTCCATCCTCACTGGAGGTACTTGCTTTATTATATTAACAAATGCTCTTCCAATCCATGCTCTATATGTGTATTTAGATACATTCAACCATTTAACAAATTCAAAGTGTCAACTGTGTAAGTCACAGTTATAGGTGTGGGGAATATAGCCAGGAGCAAAACACTAAAAAAGAAGTCCTGCTTTCATGGAGCTTACATTCTTTTGGAGTGAGATAAATCATGAACAAATAAATAAATAAAACATATAGTACCTTCAATAGTGATAAGTCCCACATCGGGCTTTGCAAGGACAGTGGGGAGTTGCTTTGGATTCTCTGACTCCCTCTCTGTCTGCCCATCTCTTACTTCCTCTGTCTCTCTCAAAAATAAATAAAAATTTTAAAAAAATTAAGAAGGGAAACCAGTGGAAGACTTTGAGCAGAGTAATTTCATCTCATTTTTATCAAATGCACGTTTATCCTTGACAAACAGACGGCATTTTTTGGATGTTTTATAAATGTCCATAAATGGCATTGCGCTATACACCTCGTCCTGCTTTTTACTTTTCCTACTAAACATCATCCTATCCAATTGCTATTGAATGTACTTTATTATATCTGAGTGCTGTGTAATGTTTCATTGTGCACGTAGGGCACTTTTTACTTATATATTTCTGTAGTAATCAACTCTGGCATAGCTTCCAACTTCCTGCTATCATAAACTTCCTTTGTTGAACGTGCTCATATGAGTCTCCTTATGGACTCAGGAGGGAGTTTCTTTGGGGTGTTGACCTCAGAGAGAGATTGTGGGGTGGGAGGGTGTGCATTCTTAATGGCGCTAGAATTGTGCTTCAGGATGGTGGCCCCAGTTACACTCCCACCAGATAGTTTGTATCTTCTCATCCAATTCTCATGTTGATCCAGTAAGGAAAATCCAGTAAGCTTCTAGGTGGAGGAAGAAACTGAGGCTTAGAGAGATTAAGCAAATTACTCTAGTTTATATAGTCAAGCAGAGAGGCTAGGTCTCAAATCCAAAATTTCTGATATAATATTCATTGCTCTTACCTCTATAGTACCCAGTACTGCCTCTCCCAGGAATAAGATGAGGCATCCATGGGGAAAGATATTATTATTGTATTTGAGCCTTGCATTTTTTGATGCCTGGTTGAACTCAGTCTTCCTGGGACCCGCATGTGCTTAGCACCAGCTTGTATGAGGGTGTTTAATTAGAGTCCTTAGAGTTTCAAGGTGAATTATATGGAATAAAACAGTTTTCATTTTCTCATTAGGGTTAGCTAACAGGCTCGAGGTTTAGTGAGTCATTTTGAGGTTAGAAATTTATAAATACTAAATGATTTTCAAGGTTTGTGGACTTTGAATCAGATTTCAATATTAAACATTTAGGTAGATTATATTAAGTACGTATTGTTTGCTAGGTACTGAGCTAAGTACTCCTTACTACAACCTTGTGAGGTATTTACTTTTACTCCCATTTAACTGTCATGGAAACTAAAGCCCTGAGAGGTAAAATAATTTGTTCAGAGTCACCAGGTATGAGGTTGAGTTGTGATTTGATCCTGAACAGTTCACCTGCAGAGCTTTACTACTAACTACTAAACTGTGCTGCCTTCCTGTGAAGGAAACTTTTAGAATATTTTTCCTTTGAGATTGACAGCAATTCCTGTCAATTGGGTGGCTTAGAGCAGTCATGGGAAGTATGGGGCTAGTGGAAAAGAATCTCCAGAGGGAGAGGATATAACATTTGAAAATGTTCCAAGATGTCTTCATTATGCCTCCCTCTGTCCCCTGAAGTGAGAACCTCTACATTAGGACACCTCACCCAGATTATAGGGCTTGAACATGATGCCTTCAAAAAAAAATAGGGGTTCCCTAACTGGGCTTGGGTGATTGGTTGCCTATAACCCAAAGGTGCCTGATAGTTTTAAAACAGCTGTCCTCAAAGGCAAACAATTTTTTTATCACTTTTTGTGGTTTATACCTGCCATGAATGATGTGCAGTCTAGGTGTTATCACAGTTGGTTTTCTCTCCACACTTTTGATTTTGATTGCCTTTTATAAGAAGGGTAATGTCATTTATATCTTTACCTGGGCCAGATTTATAAAAGTTACTTGGCTACAAAGTATGTATCTCAAAGTAAAGTAGATAGGAATTCTGGATTATGTGTTCTTTCAGGATTCTCTTCTCAGTTTGTGTATTTGTTCAACAAGTATTTATTGAGCACTTAATTCACACTCTGATGGAGGAGACAGGCAGCTGACCTGGAATTTTTGCTACATTATGATAAATGGCACATGAGGGAAGTCTGGGTGCTATGAGAACACATAAGAAAGGCAGCATAAGGGTCAGGGGAGGCTTCCTGGGGCAGCAACATCTGAGCTGGGAACCAAAAGAGAAGTGGGGTTAGCTTAGTGAAGGGGACAAGAAGGCATTAGAAGCAGGGGAACAGGGTGGGTGTAGGATTTTGCAGTTGCATTACGAACTGGGCAGGGGATGATGCTAGAGGAATAAGCACAGGTCAGATGATGAAGGAAGACAGGATTAAGAATGAAGGGCAATGGGAACCACTGAAGAGTTGAAGCCTGGGGGTGGGTGGGGGACACATCAATCACATTTATAGTGTAGAAAATTTCCCTGAGTTAAGTATTGACTCTCTTTGTCTATGTTGTGTGCTTGTTAGTAAATCATAACATTGGAACTGGTGGGTGGCAAATAAGGAGTCTAGATGGATTTGTAGACAGAAGGTCTGACCCATAATCCAAGGGTTCCTTTTGATAATCTGTAGAGGAGACTTTTCAATTTTGACTTGTCTTTCCATCTTTAGAAACCTCTATTAACATTTCTTAAAATTCTCTCAAAATCCAATTCTGAATAGAGAGGAGAGTGGGGGCTGCATGACTTTGTTTTCTCTGTTCTCCACTACTCCTTTCTGGGGCTTTGCTGTGAATTGTTCACCTAAAGTCTTGCTTCCCTTGAGGAGGGGCCCATTTGAATAGCAGCCAGGGGAGGAGGGGAAGGAGGAACCACACGCAGGATTCCTTCACTAAGAACACATTCAGACTGTGGTTTAAGTGAGTTAAAAATAACTCCTTGTGAAAAATTAAAAGGGAGTTACAGGTGAGTGTTTTAATACAAGTCCACAGATTGACGCAGGGTCTCCAGGCAGTTGGCTACTGACACCACAGATGGTGCAGGGTGTTTATAAAGCACAATGTGGACAGTGAGGAGACTTTCTGCAGAAGTGAATTCACCTTCTTTCTTGGAACCCAGAGAGGAAGAAGACAGAAGGAATTGTTTTGGTTGTGAGATACTGAGCTAAATGACTTATTTCTTTTCTTTCTACCCATCACAGTCTCAAAACTGTGGACATAAAAACTGTGGTGAATATTTATCGGTTACTTTATGTGGTTTATTGCATATCAGATATCATAAAATGACCTTTCTGGCTCTTCTCCCCTCTTAGTAATGGACTCTTGGTTGCCTGCTGCACCCATTTCTCCAGTGTTTTCTTTCCAGAAATCCTGTTTCTTACCTTGCAGGTAGTTATCCCCCTTTCTCCCTTTTCCTCTCTTTTCACAGCACCCATGTGGGCCTAGGAGGGTAAAGTGAAGAGTTGGACTGTACATTCTGTGACATCAGTACAGCTAAATGGATGATGCAGAATGGGGATATAGGGGGCAAAAATGACATCAGACCTTGGCTAGCTGATTTGGGGGTAAGGGTCTTAAAACTAGGGGCAAATATTTGTATTTTAAACTCAGATGATATTCTCAATATGGCTCTATAATTGCAACAAGGACCTCTAGTCTGTGAACTGTGTCATAACTCAAGCTCAAGCACCATGCAAATATCCCATGTGTAAATTATTGCACAATACATTCACCCTGTTATGTCTTAAAGCTTAATTAGTACACAAAGCTACATGAGTTAGATGAATCCAAATGGGATTATGTCATGTGGTGTGCAAAAAAAGGAGAATGTTGGAAGGTATTTGGCACTTTTTTAGGGGGGAAAGCAGAGTTGATTTCTCTATAATTTCTTTTGGTGTCGGTTTCTGTGATATTTGGGCTGCACCAAGTTATATGCGACTTCTGAGTTTTTTTGTTTGGTTGAACAACATTATTCAATAAATATTTATTGTTTACCTAGGAATTATGGAAGGATACCATATACTAGAAGAAATATGAAGGAGCAGCTTTGAATCTTGAACAAGGGAAATTGGCTACCCCAACGCAACTCAGCTTAACTCAGCCTCACTGAACTGATCCAACACTCCCCAGGCTTGCTATAGCTCTCTAATCCTTAGAATCTTCTTCAATTCCAGCTAGAATGCTGTGTCAGGCATTTCACAGATTTGGCCAAAAGCTGGTACGCAGACGTCCACTGGAGGAAGAAGTATTTGAGATTTCCTTTGAAAGAAGCCTGAGCACTCTGGATTTAGTGGCCCTGGGTGTGGGCCGCACAATAGGTGCAGGTGTGTACATCCTGGCTTGTGAGATGATCAGCAATCAAGCAGGACCATCCATCGTGATCTGCTTTTTGGTGGCTGGCTTATCTTTTGTGTTGACTGGGCTGTGCTATGCTGAGATTAGTGCCTGGGTTCCCCATTCTGGCTCCTCATATCTCTACACCTATGTCATTATTGGTGAACTCTGGGCTTTCATCACTGGCTGGAACCTCATCCTGTCCTTTACTGCTGATACAGTCATTTATACCATGACCTGGGTCTTAACCTTTGAAAACCTGCTTGGGAACCAGATGTCTCAGACCCTGCGTGAAAGCATCTCTCAGCATATTCCTCAAGTCCTCGCAGACAATCTAGGCTACTTTGCTGTGGCCCTTCTGTTGTTACTTAGAGAAATTGAATATATGAATTTTTATGAGTTATTCGCCCTTTCCAAAGTGTTCACATTGGTGAAAATTTTGGTTCTCAGTTTTGTCATCATCTCTGGCTTCATTAAGGGGGACCTGCACAACTGGCAGCTCACAGAAGAGGACTACGTAAAGGCTGGACTCAATGACACTTCTAAGTTGGGCCCTCTGGGCTCTGGAGGATTTGTGCCTTTTGGCTTCCAGGGGATTCTCCGTGGAGCAGCTACTTGTTTCTATACATTTATAGGTTTCAGTATTATTGTTACCAGAGTGAAAGAAGTCCAGAATCCCCAGCGTTCTATCCCCATGGGCATTGTGATTTCACTGTTCATCTGCTTTGTGGTATATTTTGGTGTCTTTTCTGCACTTACACTTATGGTGCCTTACTACAAGCTTCAACCTGGGAGCACCTTGCCTGAGGCATTTCTCCATATTGGCTGGGCCCCTGCCTACTATGTTGTAGGTTTTGGATTTTTCTGTAGTGTTTGTGGCATTTTCATGGGCTTTATGACCCCCATACAGTGGGCGATATGCATGATGGCAGAAGATGGCCTCCTGTTTCCTGTCTTGACCAGGATCTATACCAGTATATACCCCCGATTCATGGCCACTGTGGTATTTACGATTATTGCAGCAATCACGATATTCTTCTTTGGAATCACTGACCTTGTGGACCTCAGGTCAATTGGGACACTGGTATCTTATTCTCTGGTTGCTTTTTGTGTTCTCATCATCAGGTATCAACCTGATAGGAGGAATGGGGGACATGAAGCAGAGGTGCAGCAACAGAATGTATCTGCAGCAGAGAGGCTGACTCTACAGGGACTACTTTTTCCAGGCAGCCCCACCCCCACTCCACTCTCTGGCCAGGTTGTCTATGTTTGCTCCTCACTGCTTGTTCTTTGCCTCACTCTTCTTTGCCTGGTGCTGGCCCACTGGCCAGTTCTGCTTTCTGGAAACCTAGCGTGGATTTCAGTGGTTGTGCTCCTCCTGGTGCTCATCACTGGGATCACTGGGGTAATCTGGAGACAGCCGCAGAGCTCCAGTCCCCTTCACTTTAAGGTCCCTGCTGTACCTCTCCTCCCACTACTGAGCATCGTCATGAATGTTTACCTTATGATGCAGATGACAGCTGGCACCTGGGCCCGATTTGGTGTCGGACTCTGATTGGGTTTGCTATCTACTTTGCCTATGGAGTTCAGCACAACCTGGTCACTAACCCCACTTAAGTTAGGGCCCAAACTGTAGAACTTGAACTCAGCAGTGCCAGTACATATTTGTTTGAAATCATCACACCTGAATGCAGTAAGTTTTCCCTGCACAGTAATGGAATTTACTCCTGAGTTCATGGAAAGCTAGGCCTCCCATGGGATGTTGGTGGGGGAAACACTAAAAGAGCTGTGTATTTATGGTGAAGTGAAGGATATGTGTTTGCTCCCCCCCCCTTTTTTTTTACTTGTCTCCTTTTCAGTTGTGTCATTAGCTGCTTTCTGACTTAAAAAAATTATTTTTTAAAAGAAAGTGGTAAAATGTTTTCCTTTTCTTCATTAAATATCTACTAGTAGCTAGGAGGTAGGGAATGCCCGGCTGGTTCAGTCAGTATAGCTGACTCTTGATCTCAGCGTGGTGAGTGTGAGCCCATTTTGCATGTAGAGATCGTTTAAGAAAATATCCAGTAGCAGAATTACTGGGTCATGTGGTAATTACTTTTTTAAACTTTTTGAGGAACCTCCATACTGTTTTCCATAGTGGCTGCACCAGTTGACATTCCCACCAAAAGTGCATGAGGGTTCCTTTTTCTCCACATCCTTGCCAACACATTTTCTTGTTTTTTTTTTTTTTTTATTTTAGCCATCATGACTGGTATAAAATGATATTTGATGATGTGATTGCAGTTTTAATTTATATTTTCCTGATGATTAGTGATGCTAAGCATCTTTTCATGAATCTGTTAGCAATCTATATGTCTTCTTTGGAAAAATATCTATTCAGGATCTCTGCCCACTTTTTAATTGGATTATTTGTTTCATTGGTGTTGAGTTGTATAAGTTCTTTATGTATTTTGAGTATTAATCCCTTATTGAATATATCATTTGGAAATATCTTCTCCCATTCAGTAGGTTGCCTTTTTGTTTTGTTGATGGTTTCCTTTTCTGGAAACCAAAAGCAAAAGCTTTTTGGTTACATTAATTTGTAAAGGTGTGGGGTGCCTGGGTGGCTCAGTCGGTTGGGTGACCAACTTCACTCAGGTCATGATCTCACAGGTTGTGAGTTTGAGCCCCATGTCAGGCTCTGTGCTGATAGCTCAGAGCCTGGAGCCTGCTTTGGATTCTGTGTCTCCCTCTCTCTCTGCCCCTCCCCTGCTCTCATTCTGTCTCTCTCCTTCAAAAATAAACATTAAAAAAAATTTGAAAAGATATATGCACCGCACCCCTATGTTTATTTTAGCATTATTTACAATTGCCAGGACATGGAAGCAAACCCAAATGTCCATCAGTAGATGAATGGATAAAGAAAATGTGGTACATATGTATATATAATGGACTATTACTCAGCCATAGAGAAGAATGGAATCTTGGCATTTGTAACAACATGGATGAACTGGGTGAGTATAATGATAATTGAAATATGTCGGTCTGAGAAAGACAAATGCCATATGTTTTTGCTCTTATGAGGAATTTAAGAAATAAAACAAATTAAAAAGAAAGAAAGAAAGAAAGAAAGGAGAAAAGGCAGACAAGCAAAAACAAAACACACACACACACAAAACAGCAACAACAAAAACTGTCCCAGATTCCTAAATCAAGGAACAAACAGGTAGTTGCCAAAGGGGAGATAGGTAGAGAGATGGGTGATTTAAATTTTTTTTAACATTTATTAATTTTTCAGAGACAGAGAGAGACAGAGTGTGAGTGTGGGAGGAGCAGAGAAAGACACAGAATCTGAAGCAGGCTCCAGGCTCTGAGCTGTCAGCACGGAGCTTCCGATGTGGGACTTGAACTCACTGACTTCGAGATCATGACCTGAGCCAAAGTGGGATGCTTAACTGACAGAGCCACCCAGGTGCCCCAGAGGGATGTGTGATTTAGATAAAGGGAATTAAGAGTATACTTAATATCTTAATGAGCATGGAGAAATGTGTGAGATTTTTAAATTATTATATTGTATATATGAGTAATATAACAACACTGTGTATTAATTATACTTCAATAAATAAAAGAAACCAGAAAAAAAAAACAAAAAAAAGATAAAATATAGCCCCTGCTTTTAAGGAGCTTATATTGTAATATAAGAGGTAAAGCATAGCTGTAACACAAAGTGGAAAGTGTTGTTATAAGGAATATGCAAATAAAGTGTCCTAGGAATTCAGAGTGGAGGAAGATCATCTGTGGCTGACACAGTGGTGAGGGTTGATCTGTGAAATCAGAGAAGACTTTGTAGAGGAATGCCATTTGAGTTCTCTCTCTCCAGGGACAGATAGGATTTTGCCACACATGGACAGCGGGGAGAGATTGTACGCAGAGTGAACACCACAAAGAAAAGCAAAGGAAAACGAAGCAGTGTTTAGACCATACTGAACATGGCGTGTCGCTTGAGCCTTGGCTGTGAGAGGGGCCAACAGAACGTGCACAGGTGGATTGGAGCCAGAGCTTTCCTCTGAGCACAAAGCACTTTGGCTTTGAACCCACTACCCATACTGAAAATCCCTGGGGTTAATTCTTCTACTTGGCAATATCTGCATTTTTGGACTTCAAAATTTCTCTACGGTTGTCTGTTTTGGTCCAGTGCTCAGAAAGTGAACAGCTGAGAGCCAGGTGTCCTGTGTTCTGGTCTTGTTTCTACCACTAATTGGCAATGTGACCTTGAGCAAGCCAGTCAGTGCCTTAAATGCTATGCTTATTTATCTGTAACATGAGAGGTCAGAACCAATACTTTCTAACGTTCTTTTTACTTAAAAGATTCTAGGATTTCCTCTGGTTCTTATGCCCTGTTATCTTAAATATGTCTCTCTACTGCATGTGATCTGAACCCACTTTTTACTACAACCCATTGTTGGAGCTGTAGAGGTACAATAAGTAACACCCCAATTTCGCCTACCTATGTTTGGAACCACTGATAATCAAGACATAGAGATGATTAAACCATCAGCTGTAGATCTGCAGCCTAATTGGGTTGCCAATCCTGCATCATTAAATTCGATTTAATCCTCATTGCAAGTAGTGCTGAACATCCCCCACCCTCCACCACTAGAGAGAGTCTGATTTTATTAGATTTTCTCCTGTATGAGCAGGTTGGAATGCATGTGTTCTGGGCAGATTGGTTCTGGATACAGAAAGAAAACCAACAAAAACTGGGGCTGAGCTGGGCATACTCAGTGCTGTCTCTTCAACTCACTAATCAAGTCACAGTGAGAAGGGTGGGTGGATAGAGGCCAGGAATAGTACTCTGCTCAGCGGTGCTCAAATTTTAGTGTATGTCACCTCACCTGGAGGGCCCGTGAAAGCACTGCTGGGTCCCACCCCAGATTTTGGAATTCAGTAGGCTTGGGTGGTACCCAGAACTTGTACTTCTAACAAGCTCCTAAATGCTGCTGCTGCTGCTCCAGGGACCTCACATAGAAAACCAAAGCACAAACTGATGTCCTTCGGTATGTAAAGATGAAGTGAGGGAAGCAAAAGGTGCCCTTTGAACACTTATCTTCATTTAATGAAACACTTAGATTAAAGTACCACGTTAATCCTTTCACAGTGGGGAAATCATAGTGAATCATTTCACAATGAATATGTCTATAAAAATACCACAATGTACACTTTAAATATCTTACAATTTTATATATCAGTTATACCTCAATAAAGCTGAAATTAAAAAAAAAATTAAGATACTAAAGTTATCTGAGTGTCTTTATTTTCTTCATTTTGTTCTTGATTGTAGATCATAGGTAAGGAGTGTATCTTGTTCACTGCCCCAGAACATCCAGCTGGGACCAGGCACATTATGAGCATTTAACAAATTTATGTTAAATTGAATTGAACCTTCCACATTTCTTTGGTACAGAAATTCTTCTACCTTTCAGGCTACCACTGTGTTATTCCTTTAACTATCTTCTGTGAGAATTCTTCTGCAAGAATTGACAAACAGCATTTCTCTCCATTCAAACTATATCTAGAACTGTATCTGGATCTGTACCCAGCAACTAGAACTGTACCCAGGCACTTCTACTTTTGCCTTAGTGTGGTTATGCCTGAGTTCTGGTGACTGTCCTGTTCCATCAGAGTGGAGTCTTGTTCAGGGCAAGGAGTAGGTTCTCTCCTTCCTCTAGACCCAACAGTAAGAACAGTGTTCATTCAAAGAGCAACAGGGAAAATACAGCCCTGGGCAGGAAAATGCCTGACATGACCTCCTTTGGTCCTATTGCATCTATTCCCATGGGCTGTGGGGAGGGGAGTGAAGTAGCAAATTTATAGAAGTCCCAACAGCTGACTCCATGGAATCCCTGAAGATGAGACTGATTCCAACTTGGGCACAACAGGCATCTTTCTTGAGGCAGTCAGAGTTTTATGGTTGGTATAGAGGGCCAGTGGTTTTCTATTGTATTTATGTATGGATCTGCCCTGGGAGGGAGGGGTTGGAAGCTACTTTTTTACTTGTGGAATTTCTCATCTTCCCAACAGGTAGTAGGTGATTCCAGGGAAGCCAGCTAGAGGCAGGATTACCCATATACTTACCCACTCCTTTAGATATTTTTTGAGAGCCTGGTGCAAAAACCTTGTGAGAACATCTAAGATTCTTTTGGAAGAGAGAACATATACTCCAAATGGGGAGAGACACAGACTGAAGTAGGAGGAATTACTAACTGGACAAGGATTGAGACATCATTCCTTTGGAAGGAAGGTATGAGTAGAAACTGAGAAAGAGGCATTGATCAAGAGGTACTTTGGTAAGTAAAAGAGGGACAGGTGAGTTGGAAAAGAAATGGGACAGTAATCTGGGCTATACAGACCTCTAACAGTCATGAAAGAATGAGAATATTGTGAGAGATGTGTGTTTTCACACTTGAAGGGAATTTGTGAGCCAGATTTGTATTGTAGATTGTGTCATGGAGTGAGATTCCTGAATCAGGAAGGAATGGAATACGATTCTCATTGCCATCTGGAGGATGTGACAGAAGGAGGAAAGACAGAAGGATGTGGACAGATAGACTCTTCCTGGGAGACAGTTGTAGCACCTGCTCCAGTCATCTACATCCTTGCTCTTCAAAGTGTGGTCCATGGACCAGCAGCATGGGTGTCACCTGGGAGCTTGTTAGAAATGCAGAGTCTGGGGCGCCTGGGTGGCGCAGTCGGTTAAGCGTCCGACTTCAGCCAGGTCACGATCTCGCGGTCTGTGAGTTCGAGCTCCGGGTCGGGCTCTGGGCTGATGGCTCAGAGCCTGGAGCCTGTTTCCGATTCTGTGTCTCCCTCTCTCTCTGCCCCTCCCCCGTTCATGCTCTGTCTCTCTCTGTCCCAAAAATAAATAAACGTTGAAAAAAAAAAAAAAGAAATGCAGAGTCTTAGGGGCACCTGGGTGGCTGAGTGAGTTAAGCATCTTACTCTTGTTCTTAGCTCAGGTTTTGATTTCAGGGTTGTGAGGTCAAGCCCTGTATTGGGCTCTGCGTTGAGTGCAAATCATGTATTAAAAAAAAAAAAAAAAGAAAGAAAGAAAGAAAGAAAAGAAATGCAGAATCTTAGACCCAAACCAAGACCTACTGATTCAGAATATTCATTTTTAACAGGCTCCCAAGTGATCTGTATGATCAGGTTTGAGAAGCACTGACTTTAGATCAAGGATGATAGGTGTCTGGCCTCAGATGAGCACTTATGAAGGTCTGAAAACTTTGGAACTGGGAACACAAGAGGAGGGTCTTGGGCTGGGGAAATTGAATTTGGGAAAGACAGAGAAGTATGTGTCCTGGCTGCCCTCCTGTCCCCAAGCTTCGCACTCCACCCACTTTGGGAAAGTGCCTGCTGTGACCACGCTGGAGTCTGCCTGGTCCTCGGGGGGCTCCCCCGGGGCAAGCATTGTGTGAGTCAGGACTGCTGCCAATTGTTTCCCTTACTTCATGTGATGGCCTGAAAGGGACTGGGGAGGTCATAGTAGTCATTCCCCGCCTCAGGGTTGTACTGTCTCTTAATCAAATAAGTAATAACATGATGATACTAAATGAGGAAACTATAAAGGTTGGGGGATGAAATAGGAGTTCTTAACTATCTGTCCTAGAAATTAGGGATACTTTCATCTATCAAAACCTTTAAGGAGAGACCAGACGATTGCATAAGGAGTTATATATACCCTGGTAAGGACCAAATTAATGCTTTTTTTTTTTCAACGTTTATTTATTTTTGGGACAGAGACAGAGCATGAACGGGGGAGGGGCAGAGAGAGAGAGGGAGACACAGAATCAGAAACAGGCTCCAGGCTCTGAGCCATCATCCATCAGCCCAGAGCCTGACGCGGGGCTCGAACTCCCGGACAGCGAGATCGTGACCTGGTTGAAGTCGGACGCTTAACCGACTGCGCCACCCAGGCGCCCCAAATTAATGCTTTTTAAGGGATCTTTTGGTGATTTTTAATAGGTCAATATTAAAATAAAAGAGACCTATATTTCCAGGGACCTTGGAGAATTGGCAATAAAATAATGTTACCAGGTGGGCATTGAAGAATTTTCTTCAGTGTTTGAGGGTTCGTGTACTTCATCTTCAATCAGAATGGGTGATAAAGAGAGGCCAATATTAAAGGAAAAATGATTGATATTGAGCATGAGTAGAATTTTCTGAGATTTGAGGATGACTAGAGGAGATGGGAGGGTGCAGGCCCTCTGGCCACAAGGATGGTTTTCTTACTTGGGTTCGGAATGCCTCAGATGGGCTCCTGCCCAGAAACAAGGAAATTTACAAATGAACTATCAAAATGTTTTTTATTCCAGAAACTCTCCAGTTAACTTCCTGAAATGGAAGATTGGTGTGGATGTGATGGGTATATAAGGTGGCGATTCATGAGGATGATGGATGACAGGAGAAAATCTTATTAGAGGCTTTAAATCTGGTAGAATTTTAAAACAGGGCTTGGATTATGGAGAATAAATGCATGTTACGGCTCAAATAACAGTTTTAGGTTTTCATGTTGTGTCTCTCTCCATGTATTTATCTTGTATCATTGATGAGATTTAAAAACCTCCTAAGGGAAAAGAACACCTCTTTTATGTATTACTTCTTTACATCTCCAATATCCCCCAAATGATGATGATAATAACAGCTACCATTTACTGAATACTATACACTATATTTTGTTCCAAACACTTGTCGTAATCACCAATTTTTTAATGTTTGTTTAATTCTTCATTTATTATTTATTTTATATTTTCAATTTATATATCAGTTAGCACTTAGTGCAACACTGATTTCAGGAGTAGATTCCTTAATTCCCCTTACCCATTTAGCCCATCCCCCTCCCACACCCCCTCCAGTAACCTTCTCTTTGTTCTTCATATTTAAGAGTCTCTTATGTTTTTCTGCCTCCCTGTTTTTATATTATTTTTGCTTCCCTTCTCTTGTGTTCATCTGTTCTGTGTCTTAAAGTGCTAATATGAGTGAAGTCATATGATATTTGTCTTTGACTAACTAATTTTGCTTAGCATAATACCCTCTAGTTCCATCCACATAGTTGCAAATGGCAAGATTTCATTCTTTTTGATTGCCAAGTAATACTCCATTGTGTGTGTGTGTGTGTGTGTGTGTGTGTGTATATGTATATATATATATATATATATATATATATATATCTCACCTCTTCTTTATCCATTCATCCATCGATGGACATTTGGGCTCTTTCCATACTTTGGCTATTGTTGATAGTGCTGCTATAAACATTGGGGGGCATGTGTCCCTTTGAAACAGCACACCTGTATCCCTTGGATAAATACCTAATAGTGCAATTGCTAGGTCATAGGGTAGTACTATTTTTAATTTTTTGAGGAACCTCCATACTGTTTTCCAGAGTGGCCACATCAGTTTGCATTCTCACCAGCTGTGCAAAAGAGATCCTCTCTCTCTACATCCTCGCTAATATCTGTTGTTGCCTGAGTTGTTAAGCTTAGCCATTCTGACAGGTGTCAGGTGGTATCTCATTGTGGTTTTGATTTGTATTTCCTGATGATGAGTGATATTGAGTATTTTTTCATGTGTCAGTTGGCCTTCTGGATGTCTTCTTTGGAGAAGTATCTATTCATGTCTTTTGCCCATGTCTTCCCTGGATTATTTGTTTTTTGGGTGTTGAGTTGGATAAGTTCTTTGTAGATTTTGGATACTAACCCTTTATCTGATATGTCATTTGCAAATATCTGCTCCCATTCTGTTGGTTGCCTTTTAGTTTTGCTGATTGTTTCCTTCGCTGTGCAGAAGCTTTTTATTTTGATGAGGTCCCAATAGTTCATTTTTGCTTTTGTTTCCCTTGCCTCCAGAGGTGTGTTGAGTGAGAAGTTGCTGCGGGCAAGATCGAAGAGGTTTTTGCCTGCTTTCTCCTCAAGGATTTTGATGGCTTCCTGTCTTACATCGAGGTCTTTCATCCATTTTGATTTTATTTTTGTGTATGGTGTAAGAAAGTGGTCCAGGTTTCCCAGCACCACTTGCTGAAGAGACTATCTTGATTCCATTGGATATTCTTTCCTGCTTTGTGGAAAGCAGGAAAGATTAGTTGGCCATACGTTTGTGGGTCCATTTCTGGGTTCTCTATTCTGTTCCACTGATCTGAGTGTCTGTTCTTGTGCCAGTACCATACTGTCTTGATGATTACAGTTTTGCAGTATAGCTTGAAGTCCGGGAATGTGATGCTGGCTTCACCCCTGAAGACCTTGTTCCAGCACCAGCAAATGTGGTTTCTCTCCTGGATCTTCTGGGGCCTTTGCCTGTGGGGTGTCACAGACTCTACCAGATGTCCTCCCAGCAGGGGAACCTCCTCTCCCTTTGTGGCCCGAAGACCCTGGACTTCACTCTGCTCCTGGGGATTTGCCCTTCTCACCAGAGCACCACCAGGTATCGAGCTGCAGAGTTTCAGACTCTGCGCTGCCCCTGTTTATAGAGTCTTAGTGGAATTTAAACCCTCTCCATTCTCCTTTCTCCCTTTTTTGTTCAGTCCCTGTGGCTGTTTCCACCTTTCTGCTCTCTCTCCAGCTGCTTGTGGGGGGGGTGCTTTTCCTGTATCCCCCCACCCCACTCTGTCTTCTCGCTGACAGCAAAAACAGCTCCCTGCCCATGGCGGCTTCTCTCCCCCACTTCACCTCTCTGCGCTGCGTACCTGCTGAATTCTGTGGTTCCAGTTGTGCAGATTGTTGTGTTAATCCTCAGATCAGTTTTCTAAGCATGCAGGATGGTTTAGTGTTGATTTGGCAGAATTTCATGGATGTGAGACACAAAAAAACTTCCATGCAGTTCCGCCATCTTGGCTCCTCCCCCAATGTTTATTTATTTTACAGAGAGA
Organism: Herpailurus yagouaroundi; assembly: GCF_014898765.1. Lineage (NCBI taxonomy): Eukaryota > Metazoa > Chordata > Mammalia > Carnivora > Felidae > Herpailurus > Herpailurus yagouaroundi. The sequence goes on from NW_024412407.1 coordinate 26,937,337, forward strand.
GAGAGTGAGAGAGAGCGAGCAAGAGCGAGCAAGAGACAGGCAGAGAGAGATGAAGACACAGAATCCAAAGCAGGCTCCAGGCTCTGAGCTGTCAGTACAGAGCCTGACGCGGGGCTTGAACCCAAACTTTGTGAGATCATGACCTTTGCTGAAGTCAGATCCTCAACCAAGTGAATCCCCATAATCACCTATTTAATACAGAAGTGTATGAGTTGAGTAGTGTTATACTCATTTTACAAAAATTGAAACTAAGTCTCATTGAGGTTAAGTCATTTGTGTAAAGTGAATAGTGAAGGTAGGATTTGTCCCAAGTTTAAGCAAAGCTGGTGCCTTTAATCCCTGAGCTATATTCCGTATTGAGTAGACACTCAGTAAGGGATAAATGAGCACTGAAACTTGATGGCATAGAGGTAATTGAAAGATAGTGGATAATTCCAAATACCAAAAAATAAAAAAAAAATTCTATTTGTTTTGTGGAGTGTAGTTGGAGAAACACTTAGTGACACATGCAAACTTCTACTCAGACATTCTCTTATTCACCCTCACCAGGCCCCACCCTGCAGTCAGGACTTTGGAAAGGGGGAGACGATGGGTATATACATTCACAAAGCACAACATTGAAAGCCATATATGTCCTACTCTCTGGACATATGTGCTTGAATTTGAGTGGAAATATGCACCAAGGACTGAGGTACATTTATCTCAGTGGTCTATAAACATAAGCATATTTGATAGACTCCTGTGTATGATTTGTGCGTGTGTGTATGTGTGTGCGTGTATACAAATCAGAAAGGAGTTCAATGAATTATGAGGAACTGGCTGCCTTCCACTCTCAGCCATGGTTGGTGTGTTTGTACCAAACCCTGATATTTATTTTTTGTTGCCTCTCAAGGGAATATCAATGACTTTTATTTCTGGGAAGTTTATGGCTAAGATGCTGGGCTACTTGGAGGAGTCCCTATAAATCTGCTACAAGCAGAAGAGGTTTGCATAGAAGGAGAAACAGTGACCACAATGCAATCCCCTCCTGTTTCTTACTTTATAGCTAATATACAGCCTCCCTTGTATGTACACCACACACCTAACCACCTCTCCTCTCCTAGAACACCCTCATGGAAGGTACTAAGAGAAGCCATTTAAGTTGCTTCTAAGTGGAACTCTCTGTTTGAGCCATCCCAGAAAGAGGAGAATGGAAAATTACGTTAATTAAGGAATCAAGAGTTGAGATTGTGAAAAACTGGTCATTTGTGCAACTAATTTTATAAAAAAGCAATGAGGTTTAACAGAATCAAGGTTGGTAATAGGAGCTGAATGTCTGTGTTTACATCTTTAGAAAACCTGAAGCAAAGTTCCTGGAAATAGGAGGTGGGATGACCTGTGGTTTGAAAGCAGACACAGTCATGATAGGGATAAAAAAAGGGGCATGGGGATAAGTTATGTTGTGGGTGATTAGGAGCAGACTGCAGATCTATATGGGGTGAATAAGGTAGGTCTTGCTATTAATGTGCTATTACACCAAATGTGGGGAAGGGAGCAACTACTTGGTTATCTGGGGTAAAGGTGGTGCAGTTATAGGGGACAGCAAGTATGAAGACCCTGAGGTAGAGTCTTGCCTGGTATTTTAGGAAGTCAGAATGGTTAGGAGACCAGTGGCTAGAGAATGATGAGTGGGAAGACAGAGAAACAGAGGCTGAGAGGTAGCTGGGTCAGTGACCAATACTGTAGGACTTTGTAGGCCATTGTAGATGCAAACTTTGGCTTCTACTCTGAATCAAAAGGAAACCAGTGGATTTCCACCAGCAGTGCAAAAGAGATCCAGCAATTGCACTACTAGGTATTTATCCAAGGGATACAGGTATGCTGTTTCAAAGGCACATATGCACCCCAATGTTTATAGCAGCACTATCAACAATAGCCAAAGTATGGAAAGAGCCCAAATGTCCATTGATGTATGAATGGATAAAGAAGATGTGGTATGTATATATGTACAATGGAGTGTTACTTGGCAATCAAAAATAATGAAATCTTGCCATTTGCAACTACGTGGATGAAACTAGAGGGTATTAAGCTAAGCAAAATTAGACAGTCAGAGAAGACAAATATCATATGACTTCACTCATATGAGGACTTTATGACACAGAACAGTTGAACATAAGGTAAGGGAAGGAAAAATAATATAAAAACAGGGAGGGGGACAAAACATAAGAAACTCTTAAATATGGAGAACAAACAGAGGGTTGCTGGAGGGGTTGTGGGAGGGGGAAAGGGCTAAATGGGTAAGGGGCATTAAGAAATCTACTTCTGAAATCACTGTTGCACTGTATGCTAACTAGAATGTAAGTTAAAAAATATTAATTAATTAAAAAAAGGAAACCAGTGTAAGGTTTTGAGCAGAGGAATGACATGACATTTTTAACAGATATATGTGTGTAGCCTTGACAAATATGCAGCATATTTTGGCTGTTTTAAAAATGTACATAAATAGCATTGTGTTATACCCCTCATCTTGCTTTTGTTTTTCCTCCCTAATATTGTTTGTGAGATCTACCCAAGTTGCTTTCTATAAATCTGCTGTATTATTTCTGGCTGCTGTGTAATATTTCACTGTGTACATACAACACATTTTACTTATATATGCCTCTAGTAACAGATCCTGGTCTAGCTTCCGACTTCCTCCCACCACAAACAGTCCTGTAATGAACATACTCATATGGGCCTCCTTATGGACTAAGGAGAGAGTTTCCTTGGGGTGTTTACCTCAGAGAGGGATTGTGGGCTGAGAGGGTGTGTGCATTCTTAATTCCACTAAGACTGTGCTTCAGGATGGTGGTCCCAGTTACACTTCCACCAGGAGTGCATGATAGTTTGTTTGTATCTTATCAAATTCTTATGTTAATCCAGTAAGGGAAGTCAGGTAAGGTTCCTTGTAGATGAAGAAACTGAGGCTTAGAGAGATTAAGCAAATAACCCTGTTTATATAGTCAAGTGAAAGAGCCAGGGATGTGGGTGTCTGATAGGGCACAGCACTACCAGGCACAGAAGGACACATACACAATGGCTCATGACATCCTTCTCCCCTCCCCATCTCCAATCCCTGTGGTCCTGCCTTCATCACTTCCAAAATCCTGCTAGGATTTGGGGTGGTGGGGTGGGTATGCTTACTGGGACCTTGGAGCAAATGACCAGACAATTGCTCCTTATGCCTTGGAAGGGCCTGTGAGTGTCTGTGTGTGTGTGTGTGTGTGTGTGCATGCGTGCGTGTGTGTGTGTGTGCATGCGTGCGTGTGTGTGTGTGTTGTCCCTGTTTCAATCCTTCCCCAATCCCACCACCCTGTCCACCCACCCCTGCCCTCTTTGAGGCTGACTCTTACTCCCTCACTGAGCACTGCCTCTAACCCTGGGTTCCTCTATTTGCCTCAATCCCACATCTGTTCCACAGGGTATCTCCCTCCTTCCTGCTTTTTGTCCTTTTGCCTGGACTTTATCTTTCCTCCCCATGTAACCGCTCTTGCTCCCTCCCTGATGCCCTGGACCTATAGCCCTGTTCCTCAGCATCATAGCATTTCTGCTCTGTCTACACAGGCCTCCCACTGCATTTCTTCCTTCTGCCCTCCCTTGCTCTGTCCCAGGCAGCTGCCACCTCCCATTTCCTGTCTAGGCCTTCTGTCTGTTTCTGTCTGGGTTATTTTTCAGACTGACCCTTCTCTAGGTGGGTTTTGGGTGTGGTTGCTGAGCTTCCAACCCCCTTCCATGGGGGCCTTTCTGGCCCCTCCAGAGTTCCAGTTTGGCCTGTTTCCTTCTCCCCCTTCCTGTTGTGAAGCTGTAGCCATTGCCTCTGGCTCCCAGTCTCTGCCAGGACTCTCCTGGTTGTGTGGGGCAGTGGTGAAGCAGGAGGTCTTGGGATGAGCTGGAATCCCAGCCCTGTTCCTCTCCATGTAGCCTCTTCACCTGGACTCACTCACGTGTAAATGGTAAGAAATAATTGCAGGGGCTGCAGGGAATAATTCATGGGACTGTAGTAAGAATTAGCACTGTGTTAAGGGCACATAGTATGCTGTCAATGCATAATAGCTTTTATTTGCCCTTCCTCAATCTGCTTCCCTGTCTCCTTAGGCTGAGTCCAGAAAAATGTTTAGAAGAGAGAAGAACCAAAGTAATATATAGTATAAGCCAAAAACAATTGAATATCAGGAATTTCATATGATTCAGCCTAATAAGTGCTCTAAGCTCTGAACACAGGAAATGCTTGTGAGTGTGGACAAGAAGGGAGGATGAGAATGGGACTGAAACACAGAACACAGGAAACAATGTGAATTGTACCCTGAATAGAGCAAATTCAAACCTAGGAGAATGGAGGTTGCCCAAATTCCAGCCTGCATTCATCGTGCGGTGGCAGGACTGGCTGCCCTCTGTCCCTGCAGTCATGGGCCTGTGTCTTCTGGGGCTGCAGAGGGTCTGGGAGTCCAGCTCCTGAAACACTCTCACCTCCATACAGGACCTGGACTCCTAGAGTTTCACATACACATTCTCTTCTCCCATCTGTGGATGTCAGGTGTGTATGCGCATGTGTGTGTGTGCGTGCACACGCACTCACTTGCCCTGGGATCTCTAAAGGAAAGCACTGCCCCACTAGAGATGGATTCCCTCCAGTTGTCTGCTTCCCTGACACTACACCTCTCAGGCCAGTGTAGGCTCAGATGATGACCCTGCTTGGGTTTCTTAGTTCCCTCTTTCTCCAAGGGAGCAGAATCAGTGAGTCACACACTCTACCCTCTATGTGTGCTGGGCACACAGGGGAGACCCAGAGAAAGGAGCAGGGGCCCTGTCCTGCAAGAGCTCCTGGCAGCTGGTGAGATGAGGCTGAGACCTAACACAGGGAGGTACAGCATTCTGGGTGCTCTTTTTCAAATTTTTGTGAGATGAGTTGGTCAAGGGCAACTGGACAGGCTCCATGACTTAGATGATGGATGATGCAAAGGAGGGAAGATGGAGGAAAGCCCAGAAGTCTAGAAGGTGCCCTAGGAGATAAGTAGAATGATACTCATTTAGTTAGCAAGGAGCAGGAAAATGGAGAGGAGAGAGTCAGATAAGTCAGAGCTCTCAGTAAGTGCATAATGTTGGAGTAGGAAATCTGATTGCCTACTGAGGCAGAATTGTGTAGGTGTGCATGTGTGCATGTTGGGAAATGTGTGTTAGGGAGGCAGAAGTATGGAGGAAGCTGTGACTGCCCGAGAGAGGGTCAGGGAACTTGGGCTGAAATGACCTGGAGAGCTACCTCTCCAAGGGTGGGATGTGATGGCGTGGCAGTGGTGCTGGACATTTGGGGGCAGCAATGCAAAATGTGCCATGGTTGAAGCTTCACAGTGACCCTGGCCTGGGTGGACAAGTAGGCTGACTCTGTGCCCTGAGGTGACTTCATATGCTGTGAGGATGACTGAGCCTGGACTGCATAGGCTAGTGATCCATGGCTGGTGGGGAGACAGCTGCCAGGGCCTAGACAGGTGGGGAAGAGGCCCGTGGGGTCAGGAGACCAAAAGAGGGAGAGGGAGACAGGGATAGGTGTGGGGAAGGTAATGGGAAGACTGAAGGGTTTGGCAACGTTAACTTGACTATCCCCTTCACCCACCGTTTCCATGGCTTGAATTCTATGTTTTAAAGCTCACAGATCTTTCATCAATGATCTGGTTTGGACTTTCATCTTCAGAGGGTAAGGTGTGACTTCCCCACTTCCCAGATAAGGCCTAAACTTGACAATGCTCTCCTGGTCAGAACATGCTGAGAAGGGCTCCAGGAGGCAGGTCTTTTGCCCTCTGGGGGTCACTTCTCCCTCACACAACAGGCCCCAAGCCTGGCTGCTTCCCAGGGCACAACCTGCAGGAGGGGGCACCACAGTGCAGTCCTTTGATTCTTTGCTCCTCCCTTACCAGCTCTGTGACTTGAGTCAAGTTACTTAACCTCTCTGTGTCTTAGTTTCATCATCTATAAAATAGTAGCACTGATACCTGCTCTGTAGCTTGTTATAGAGGACGATTTTTTTTTTGCATAAATGAAATTTATTCAAAAGAACTGTGTACAGTTGTAGTGATTTCTAGGATCGGATTCAGTGTGCTTCATAAAAGATGTGTGTCCATGGGGGAGAGATGGATAAAGGATAGGAGCTGGAGAAGAAATGTAAGTATGCAGTTCATGATTTAATTACATGGAAGCCCTGAACAGCCCGAACTTTATCAAACTTCTTTATCAAGCTAAGCATCCATGTGAGTGGGATGGACCTGCTGGGTTTTCTCCCTGGTCAACTCTGCAGGACTTTTCTAGAAGGTTCCCTCTCTACCTTCCCTCCTGCTGCTTAGGAGACTCATTGGGCTTTAGCTATAACCAGACTTCTGGTCTCTGGGACCTTCAAATGTGGCTGACAGGGAACAAGACTGAGAGAACAACTCCCCTTTAGATTGCTTGAGTTAAGGTTCTTAGGGTCTCCCCTGGCCCTGAGAGGAGCTGGGGGAGCTAGTCTTTGCAGAGCCCCAGGAAAGTCTGGGAAAAATACTGTCTTCACATACTTAGCTGGTTGCTTCTTTACTGTTCCCTGAAAACCTAGATTCAAGCATGTACACTGGCCTCAGTGTCTCTATTTCTTTAAAAATTTTTTTTAATGTTTATTTATTTTGGAGAGAGACAGACACAGAGTATGAACAGGGGAGGGGAAGAGAGAAAGGGATACAGAATCCAGAGCAGCCTCCAGGCTCGGAGCAAGCTGTCAGCACAGAGCCTGACTCGGGGCTCAAACTCACAAACTGCAAGATCATGACCTGAGCCGAAGTTGGATGCTTAACCAACTGAACCACCCAGGTGCCCCTCAGTGTCTCTATTTCTGCCTTGTTTCTTCTTTTGGGAATTTCATATGTATATTTGTGGAGGCCCTATAGTGAAGAGCTGCTTGGAGGCTTCATTGTGACTGAAAAGAAGGTGTCTGCATGCTTGATCCCAAATTAATGGACAATCACTAGTATGTTATTTTGCTTATTCTTTGCGTGTTGCTTGTTTAGCTCTCAATGCAGACATAGTCCCTGTCCTTACCCTCTTCTCCCTCTTCTCCATGTGATCCCTAACCAGTCGCTCCCCAGCACTTTCCCCAGAGCTTATCAGCTTCCCTTGCCCACCAGCCTCTGTTTCTGCTTCTCCTTGGCCTCAAATCCCCTTTCCTCTGGTTATGATTGGCTGCATTAACTCTGAAATATGTAGGCCTGAGCTCAGGTGTCTTTTGAATGCAGGATTTTGGGAGAAAGGGGAGGAGAGGCAGTATTCATATCCATGTAGGGTCTCTGGGATCTGGGGTTTGCACTAAGAAAGAGCATGGGGCAGCTATGGCAATAGCTTCACGGAAAGAAGATGTACTTTCTGGGCACATCCACCACCTGGTAGCACCTGAGAGGAGACTGGGCTCAGCAGGGACCAGGTGAGATGGAAGAAGATCTTAAATGTATATCCTTATCCCTGACCTGGAACCCTCTCCTGCTCCACATTTACCTCCTTCTCTCTCTCTTCCTCCCCCCCCCCCCCTGCTCCCCTGTCTTTACCTCCTTCACCTTCATCTCTGTCAAGCAGATCTGTCTGTCTGTGGGTCTGTTTGTCTCTCTGACTGCAAGTACTTTGTTGTCTCTGATTTTCTGGGACTGAGTCCGCCCTCAGCTCTTCCTTCTGGCTGTCTCCCTCCTTACTTCCCTCCCTCAGTCCCTGAGGGTCTCTTTTCTCATCACATCTTTGTGAGTTTCATCCTGTGTGCCTTTTAATTTCTCCTCACACATCTCCTCCCATATGTCTCCTTTTGCTGCCTCTCCATCCCTGTTCCTTCTCTTGTCCTCCCTTCCATCTCTCTTCCTTGCTTCTCTTATCTCTGTCTCTTCCAGTCTCTTCCCCTGCCTCTGACTCCTCCCCTGCCTCCTCACCTCTTCCCTTCTCCCACCCCTCAAGTTTCAGACACTTCATGTGAAATCACCTGGATGGGCTCCACCTTCCAGGTCTCCACACTCTGTCCCCTCCTCCAGGAGAGACGTATGTCCCCTAACTCTGTATCCTCTGATTCCCCCAACACTCACAGTCTTGGTCACTTATTTTCCTTTCTTCTTCTTTTTTTTTTAACTTAAAATGTTGTAATAGGCTCTGTACAAAAGGAGGGAGTGAAAGGTGGGGAACATGCAGGGTACACAATAACACAATGACATGGCAGGGCCACAGCTTCTGTCCTGTGGGAGGGGTATGAGAAGAAAGGGCCATGGCTGGAGCTGGGGAGCAAAAGGGATGGGGAGTCTGTAGCTGTATCCCTCTACTTCCAGGAAGGATCTATAGTTCCTGGGTCTTTCCCAGTTTACTCTGTAGCCTACAATTCTGTATCTTGTCCTGCCTCTGGCCCTAGTGCTCCTTCTTTTGCTCCCCCTGACTTGATTTACCCTGATAGTTATTCGAGTATAATGATGTTTATGTCCTGACCCAAACAACCCCATGTTATGAAGGTACTACCTTTGCATTCCCTGCTTTTGCCCCTTTTCCAGTCTCACATTTTCCTGTCTCTGGGACAGAACCTTGATTCTCCTCCTTCCTCTCTTCCCTCCCCCTGAAAAATATAAGTGCTAACTTCCCAGGGAGAGGCAGCACACAGTAGTGGGAGTAGAAGGGGAAGAGTAGGGACCATCAAGGAGAAGGTCACACATCCCTCAAAGGGCAGAGCAGGGGGAAGGTATGGGGAGGAGGGGAGTGAGGACAGTGGTCACTCCTGTCCTCCACCACCCCTGCCTACTGTCCTGGGGACTTCAACACAACTGAGGGGGCAGGTGTGTGTGGGGTCCGGTATGATAGGGAGGAGAGAGGAGCAGGAGAGACAAATAAAAACCTAGGAAAATTCCCCTAAGGAAGATCTCTTTCTCTTTTCCTTCTGGAGTCTCTTTGGTTGGTGGAGGAAGAGAGAGGAGGCTGTGGGAAGAGAGAGGGGAGGAGGAGATGATTCCAAGGGACTTTCCTTCACTTTCCTATCCCTGCCTCCAAATGGTAGCTCACCAGGGCTGGGAAGGAAGTTCTGAGAGCAAGGGCACCCTCTTGGGCTGAGAGGGAGCCCCCAGCTGGGGAGAGGTGTGCCACCACCATCCTCACTGCTGCCCTAGGACAGACCTCACCAGTACCGTGGTTGCATACCTCACAGACATGGTGAGAGTCCTGGCAGTGCAACTTGGGCCAAAATAGAAGCTGAGCTCAACATCTTACCATGCACGACATGGCACCTTCTCCTCCAGTGGCACTGTGTGCGTCCACAGTGGATCCTTTGGGCAAAAGCTGCCTCACGTGGGCCACATGTGAAGGGTCGTCTGTGGAAGGCCCTTGTGGGACATGACTGTTGAGATGATCCTGAGGAAGAAGCTTTCCCACAGTGGAAGAAGCTCTCCCTCCACAAGCTACAGGGCTTGTGCATTCTGCCGTCCTGTCCTGTAGCTTGTGTGCACATGGTAGCTCCTGTGGTCCTTGCACTTGAAGCGCTGTTGGCACTTGGACACGGGTAAGCCTCCTCGTCTGAAGCCACAGCTAGTCTATGCTCAGGTGGGAGACGTCGCAGGGGTCTTGCCAAGCAAATCACAGGCGTGCTTCTCCTGGATGCACTTTCCAGAGGCAGTCCTGGTCACCCTTGGCTCCCGTGGCTCCTGAGGCTCCTGTGGCTTCTCTGCCTCCAGCATCCACATCTCCCCCTCCCCCACCAGCTCTGCTCAGCTAGGGATGCTCAGGAGGCTAGGAGACCATGGGGAGTGATAGGGTTTTGGAATGGTGGGAGTCTAGAGATGACGGCCAAGAAAGATTTTTGAGACATCTTTGGTGCAAAAGAGGTGATATTATTAAAGCACAGGGACAGGACCCCAGGGCAGAAAGAGCTGCCCTGGAAACATGAGGAGAGACTGATTATATACTTGGGAGTTGGGGGAGGTAAAGTCAAGGAAGTTTCCAAAGGAAATTTGATATGCTAAAGAAGACTCACAGGATACTGGAGGCCTAGCTATTGTCAAGCTGAAGTTCCTTTTCCCTTAGCCAAGCATTAACATTAAGACAGTAGGGAGTTCCTGGAGAAATGTTACACTCTGTCTGCCTCAAGTATTTGCCAATGGGCTGCAGGTTATAAGGAAATTTAATTTTATCAGTCATTTTCTTCTGCCTTTGTTTTCCATATCAGTGGGTATCTCCATAGCACCTGAGGTGACCTGGCCCGTCTTGACTCCCATGTGGATGGTCTTGTGCCTTGAGGTTGTACCCATCCAGAACTCCTTGGCACAAGGGCACACATGTAGGGCCCCTTGCTCTTTGTCTCCTCCCAGGCAGGTGTGACCCGGGCTGCAGCAATCATCCAGGTAGGGGCTATGAAAGCAGTGGTTTGGCTGTGGCAATGGTGGTGGCAGAGACAAGACTGTGGCCTGGGTAGTGGGCAGAGATCCTGGTTGGGGCGGTGGGGTTGGAGCCTCTGTGTCCAATATGGAAATGGTTAAACTAGGGCTCAGCAGCAAGGGCAGTAGTGGTGGGGGCAGAATCTTGGGCAACAGCAGGAAGCCAGAGCACATCCACTTGGAGGGGCTTGGCCTGTGGGCTGTGGCCTGGCTGCAGCCCTTGTTGTGCCCTGGAATGGCTCTGGTAGCAGCCCTGAGAGGCAAAGAAGGGGGACTAGAGCTCAGTCCTAAGTTGCAGGGTATTCTGGGCAAGACCCTTTAGTGGGTGGAAGGAGATCATGAGGCCGCCCACCAGGGAAGTCCAGGCCCTACCAGGGAAGCAGGGGTGAGCAGCATGCTAGGGAATACAGGGAACATGGCCTCAGCCACTGAGGGGCTCCATGGGGCTCAGTGGGTTCCAGGGGTGCAAGCCCTACAGGGTCTAGGCCCTGGATGCCAACCCTGGCTTGTCAGGCTGGGTCAAAGCATGGCCTTAAGGCCCCCAGGCTGTTTCAGGATCCCTGCTGGCCTATGGGAGGTAGGAAAGGAGGACACCTGGGCCAGGTTTTTCATTACCTGAGCTGGTATTTCCCCAGTCCCCCACCCTCTATCTAGCAGGTAGTGAATAGCACAGGGAGAAAGGGGGAGGATTGTTCCTGGGACCCGATACAAGGATAGACGGACTCTCCCCCTGAACCTGCCTTTCTTTCCCTCAAGCAGATGCACATCTGGGAAAAATCTCAGCTTGAGGCAAGGGAAGAGAGCCTAGGACTGTTGGAACATATGCATAGGAAACCCCCAGATGTCCCTACCCTACAGTTCTGTCCTGACAGCCATCTTTCCAATTCCTGCCTGCCTCCTTTGCCTATAGGAATTTTGGCTCTGTAGTCCTTTCTGGGCCACTCATCCACCACCCAGCATAGCACCTGGAACAAAAGAGGTGCTCAATTAGTGCCCTTGGTCCATGCCTGCTGGAGAAGTGTTAGGGCAGGGTCAATGTGATTTTTAGGTTTTCCTTCTTTAGAGGTTCTTCCTGACATCTGGAGCAATTCTTTCTGCTCAGAGTTCAGTGTTCTGTCTGAGTATAGTTAGTATAGACTCTCCCTATTAAGTATCTGCCACTACCCTTCTCTTCCCTCCCTCCACCTCCACCCCAGTCTTTAAGGAACCTAATGTAGGGTCTACAGGAATCTCAGCACTATCAAGAGATGGCAGTGATGCCCCTTTTCCTTGACACTGATGGTTTCTTGGGCCCATGAATTGTCCTCAGTCTCTGAGTGGGCCCCACCTTCTGCATCTCTGAGAGGTCTTGCTTCTCTTTGAAGATTAACATTCTGGGAAGGAGGAGGTACCTTCCTTTGGTCACTGTTTCAGGGTCTTGGAAGCTTTATGTGTTGAATGTCTAGAGAATAAAACTCTCTAGGCAGGGACTATATATTTTTTTTACTTCCTCAGCACAATGCTCAATGGGTATTCAGTTATAATATGCAATGGACATTGAGTGACTATCAGGAAATACCTTGTGGTGAAGCTTTAGTGAGTTCCCTTTTAGTTTTATTTCTGTAGTGAAGGGAAACAGGAATGAGGGGACGGTGATGGATGATGCTGGTAGAGGAAACTAAAAGGAGATTCTGGAAGAGGTTGTGGGCAGGAGGTGTTTCTATCCTTGATGAAAGGGCAGCTGAGTGGGCTATTTAACTGGATCTGGGACTGGCCTCCAAATCACTACAGGCTGGGCTCCACCTGGCTCCCCATGCTCTTCTCCTGAAAACCAGGACCTCCTCCATACTCAAGACCCTGGAAAGCTTGTTTACTTCTAAGTTCACATCTTGCTGCCACAAAGCCTTCAACAAAATTCCATTTAAGCATTCAGTCCACCTCCTCACCCAGACAGTGCCCTACTAGTCTTCCATTGCCCAGCTCCAGCTTTCCTCCAGGATTCTGCCTAATCCACTTCCTTCACCCTTTCCCACTCTTCCCATAAGCCCTGCTTCCAGACACCTCAGCCTCACGATGGTCCCACCTCCTAAGGGTCCTGCCTTCTAGGGCTCCTTCTTTAAAAAAAAGTTTTTTTAATGTTTATTTATTTTTTAGAGAAAGAGCATAGGCAGGGGAGGAACAGAGAGAGAGGGAGACACATAATCCAAAGCAGGCTGCAGGCTCTGAGCTGTCAGCACAGAGCCTGACGTGGGACTTGAACCCATGAACCATGAGATCATGACCTGAGCTGAAGTTGGACACTTAACTGACTGAGCCACCCAAGTGCCCTTCCCAGGGCCCCTTCTAAGCTCCACTCCAAGTCCTGACTGCTTGGCCAAGCTCCTTCCCTCTCCTGGGTTTGACTTGTACTTCCTTTTCAGGTCTTTCTCCTCTGAGATAGGAAAAGCCCATGGGTAAGTGATTTCTCCTGTTTATAGAGTTGGTCAGAAAACAGAGACAGAGTCAGAGACGATGAAGGCTGGGCTTGGAGTGCTTCTGGCTTTCAAGCCATGTGAGGTTTGAGCAGAAGGTATTTCATGGCGCCAGAGGTCTGTGGATTGGGGCGGGCTGGCCAGAGGCCTTGTGAGTTTCAGAAGGGCAGAGAGGTTTGCTGGGTCAGAGTGGTTTGGAGGCCTACACTCTGTTCTCCTCCAGACCAGAAAGGTTCTCCGCTCTGCTGAGGAAAATATGAATTAGGGGAGGTTATACCTTGGCACTTCTCCCCCAGAGTCCTTCCCAACTCTTTGCCCTGCCCTCCTCCCTGGCCTTTCTTTTCTGCCCTGGTGCAAAATTTGCTTTTTTAATCTTTGTCTTTCCCACAGGCCCCAGCACATCATATGTTTAGACCTATTCTTTGAATGAAGAATCTTCCACCTGGCTCTGCTGCCTCCTTCATGTTTTGCCACACTTTCTCATTGGAGATTCTGAAAGACTCTGTATCATATCTTCTTAGGGAGGACATTGGTTTGTGTGGACTTTGCAGAACAGCAGGTCCAGTTTGATAAAGTCCAGTGGTCCACTATAACCATGATGATTTGATGGGCTTCTTGCTCCATGCTCAAAGACCTTGATATCTATATTTATAGCTGATGAGAGTATCTCCCTGCTTTCCTTTTCTAATTTTAAAAAGCTGTGGGGCGCCTGGGTGGCGCAGTCGGTTGAGCGTCCGACTTCAGCCAGGTCACGATCTCGCGGTCTGTGAGTTCGAGCCCCGCGTCGGGCTCTGGGCTGATGGCTCAGAGCCTGGAGCCTGTTTCCGATTCTGTGTCTCCCTCTCTCTCTGCCCCTCCCCCATTCATGCTCTGTCTCTCTCTGTCCCAAAAATAAATAAACGTTGAAAAAAAAAAAAAAGCTGTGGTGGGGATTGATTACAGACCAGGAAAAGCTGTATGAGGAAAGATTACCAAGTTCTCCTGGCGTATAGCTGCCCAGTGGTCTTTAAAACACTTCAGGAAATTTTTGTCTGAGGTCCCAAGTATATTTTAAATCAGCCAGTGCTAAATAAACCTTGAAACTTGATGGCTTTGTTCATTCTCTTGGAATCTATCAGTTTTATGTACATGATAGGCATATTCATTGACCAAAAAAGGCTTGGAGGAGAAGCTTGAAATAGGACTGGCTTCCTGGGTCTTCAAGAGGCAGTTTGCTGTTATGGCAAAACTCTTCAACTTATTTTAATTTTAATTTATTAAAACTCTTTGCCACTATTTAATTTCGAAGGCCCTTGGAGTTTAAATTGTCCTTCCCACTCCCCCACTCCCTACAACAATCTACACAGTGGGCAGTGCCACAACACCAGAAGCCCAGACAACACTTATCCATGCAAGACACCTACTTTATTGATTATGTGTGGCAAATGTGTATTTCTACATTATCTTTCTTGTTCCCTCAAGCAGTTCTGGGGCAACATCTCTCCATTTCCAGTTGATAGGTATTATGTGCTTCCAGAAGACAGATTCATTTTAACTTTAGTTTAAGCAAAATCTTGTGGAAAGGGAAATTTCTTTCACCAAGTATATTCCAAATTGATAAATATGATTTTTGGATTATATTCTTTTGTTTTATCTTCATCCCTTTTTTCTTTTATTGTCACAGAAAGCACAAAGCAGAGTGGGAATAAGAAAGAACTAGGGAAGAGGGACAAAGAGTGTCCTTGAATGTGATGTCAGAGGTTTTTTGTTGTAGATATGCTGCCTGCTCTGGGGTGAGGCAGATGGGTCTTGGTGAAGTCATATCAATCAATATTTGGGTAAGAACTCAGGACTTTCAGTACTGACACAACTTTCATATGGCTTTGTTGATCTGGTGTCTTTCCTACCACAAAACAAAACAAAACAAAACAAAACAAAACAAAACAAATGAACTTTCCAAGGGAGATGGTGAGGATGTGGAAGAGATACCTGACTCTGAGAGGAACCAAACACTGGTGAGAGAGGACAGAGAAAATAATCACATGGGAAGACAGAAGGACATATTTAAAGATATGAAGTAAGATAAGCAGATATTTGGCCCTTCCCAAGCCACCTTTTGTGCGGTGTATTATTGAGGCTATATATTGGGAGGAAGTACATGGAAAAAGAAACCATGGATTCTGACCAGTCACAATTGCTTGTCTAAAAATGGAAACAGGCGGGGGTGCCTGGGTGGCTCAGTGGTTAAGTGCCCAACTTTTGATTTCAGCTCAGGTCATGATCTGACAGTATGTGGGTTTGAACCCCTCATTGGACTCTGTGCTGACAGCACAGAGTCTGCTTGGCATTGTGTCTCCTCTCTCTGCCTCTCCCCTGCTGGCTCTCTCTATCACTCTCTCAAAATAAATAAATAAACATTAAATAAAATAAAAATGGAGACAGGATATAGTGTTCGGTGGGACCACCGGATGGATTTCTAGATTCTGCTGAGAAGGAAAGGAAGGATTTGGAGGAAAAAACCAAAGCCGTTTAGCAAGGCTTCTTGAAAATGAGTTTGGATCAGTGCTCATTGTAGAACAAAGCCCATCCTACATTATAATCGTAGATGGAAACTAAGGTGGACTGCACTTGATCTTAGCCCAAAGGCTGAGAACAGATAAACTAAGGTGGACTGGCAGATGGGTTTCCTTCTGCTGCTTTCTCCTGATGACTTTTATTAGGTGTTCTCTGTTGACATGGTTGGGGGTTGAGAAACAGGGAATAGAGATTCACACAGGGAAGTAGAGAAGAAGTTGATTTTCACTGCTGAAATCAGTGTATCACATCACTTTCTTATCTCTTATTGGCACACCCTTCCAGGCTTTTCCCAGCTCTGTTTCCAATTCCTGTTTGGAAAATCTAATTCTGATTCTTCCTGGTGTTCATCTATTTTCTGAAGACCTCTAGAAAAAGAATATGAGGCTTTTCTGATTTCTCAAGTTAATCATCTTGTTTTGATGTGATAGAAATGTTAAGAATTTCCAAAACTGGATTCTGACTGAAACTAAGCTTGTGTCATATCATGAATGAGGAATGTAGCATTTAGTTCTGTCTTCTTTGCAGTTATCCCAGAGGGACTAAGAAAGGCCACCTTGTTCAAAACCATCCTAGAATCATTCTAGATAATATGGAGTCTATACAGCCTCTGGAGAAGCTCTGGCTATTGGATTGTTTACCCACATAATGCCGCAATGATACTTGTGTGGTGTGTGCACATAGCAGGGATCCAATAGGCTTTATGGGAAGGAAGCAAAAATATTTTGTTCTACATATACATAGATTCTGCTCTACATTTGTGTGGATGGATTTTGTCTACATATAGTTGATCTGGCTTGTGTTAGCCTGTATATGAATGTGTTTCATTGATGTGGAATTCAGCCTTTTCCAGGCTGAGATGGGATGTGAGAGGTGCAGTGCTGGGGGTTGTAGGTTAGGTAGGTGAGTTGGATGATGTGGCTGTGTTTCCTCTTGGCCTAATGAGCAGACAGTTTGGGACCTGCCACGCCTTCAAGTTCAAGTCTTGATTGCACCTAGAAATATTTACTTGCAGAATTCGAGTTTCTAGCCTCACTGAGAGAACATGAAGCAGGTTTTACCCTGAATAGTTTTTTTTGTTTGTTTTTATTTTTAGAAAGGGACACAAAGGCTTCTTCCAGTACAAAGTAAGACCATAGGTAGGAGGATGCCTGGTAAATGATCCATTTGGTGAGGTTGTTCTCAGAAGACTCCTGGGAGGTAAGTTTGGATATTTGTTTTCTTTAGTATGAGCTGAATTTGGTTACTTCAGATTTCTTTCCAACCATCAGGGAAACTATCTGACCTTTTTTCTCTTTCCCCAGGGGAGAAGTCACACATTTATTACTACTGCAATGGTTTCTCTCTTCTTTCCTATCCTTTTTTTTTTTTTTAATGTTTGTTTGCTTGTTTGTTTATTTAAATATAATTTATTGTCAACTTAGCTAACATACAGTATGTACAGTGTGCTTTTGGTTTTGGGGGTAGATTCCCATGATTCATCGCTTACATACAACACCCAGTGCTCATCCCAACAAGTGCCCCCCTCAATGCCTATCACCCATTTTCCTCTCTCTCCTGCCACCCACCCCCTCCCATCAACCCTCAGTTTGTTCTCTGTATTTAGAGTCTCTTATGATTTGCCTCCCTCCCTCTCTGTGGGTAATTATTTTTTTCCCCTGCCCTTCCCCCATGGTCTTCTGTTAAGTTTCTTAAGTTCCACATATGAGTGAAAACATATGATATCTGTCTTTCTCTGACTGACTTATTTCAATTAGCATAATATCCTCCAGTTCCATCCACATGGCCACCAATGGCAGGATTTCATTGTTTCTCACTGCCAAGTAGTATTCAATAGTGTATATAAACCACATCTTCTTTTTTTTTTTTTAATTTTTTTTTCAACGTTTATTCATTTTTGGGACAGAGAGAGACAGAGCATGAACGGGGGAGGGGCAGAGAGAGAGGGAGACACAGAATCGGAAACAGGCTCCAGGCTCTGAGCCATCAGCCCAGAGCCTGACGCGGGGCTCGAACTCACGGACCGTGAGATCGTGACCTGGCTGAAGTCAGACGCTTAACCGACTGCGCCATCCAGGCGCCCCAAACCACATCTTCTTTATCCATTCATCAGTTGATGGATATTTAGGCTCCTCCCATTTGGCTATTGTTGAAAGTGCTGCTGTAAACATTGGGGTACATGTGCCCCTATGAATCAGCACTCCTGTATCTTTGGATAAATTCCTAGTAGTGCTACTGCTGGGTCATAGGGTAGTTATATTTTTAATTTTTTGAGGAACTTCCACACTGCTTTCCAGAGTGGGTGCACCAGTTTGCATTTCCAGCAACAGTAAGAGAGGGTTCCCATTTCTCCAAATCCTCGCCAGCATCTGTTGTTTCCTGAGTTGTTAATTTTAGCCTCTCTGACTGGTGTGAGGTGATATCTCATTGTGGTTTTTGTTTGTTTTTCCCTGATGATGAGTAGTGTCGAGTATCTTTTCATGTGTCTGTTGGCCATCTGGATGTCTTCTTTGGAAAAGTATCTATTCATGTCTTCTACCAATTTCTTCACTGAATTATTTGTGTTTTTTTGGGTGTTGAGTTTGGTAATTCTTTATAGATTTTGGGTATTAACCCTTTATCTGATATGTCACTTGAGAATATCTTTTCCCGTCTCGTTGTTTGCCTTTTAGTTTTGTTGATTATTTTCTTTGCTGTGCAGAAGCTTTTTATCTTGATGAGGTCCCAATAGCTCATTTTTGCTTTAGTTTCCCTTGCCTTTGGAGACGTGCCAAGCAAGAATTTGCTGTGGCTGAGGTCAAAGAGGTTGTTGCCTGTTTTCTCCTCCAGGATTTTGATGGTTTCCTGTCTCACATTTAGGTCTTTCATCCATTTTGAATTTATTTTTGTGTATGGTGTAAGAAAGTAGTCCAGTTACATTCTTCTGCATGCTGCTGTCCAGTCTCTCAGCACCATTTGCTAAAGAGGCTGTCTTTTCCATTGGATACTCTTTCCTGCTTTGTCAAAGATTAGTTGGCCATACATTTGTGGGTCCAATTCTGGGTTCTCTATTCTATTCCATTGGTCTGTGTGTCTGTTTTTGTGCCAATAACATACTGTCTTGATGATTACAGCTTTGTAGTAGAGGCTAAAGTCTGGGATTGTGATGCCTCCCCCTTTGGTTTTCTTTTACAACATTATTTGGCTATTCAGGGTCTTTTGTGGTTGCATACAAATTTTAGGATTGTTTGTTTTAGCTTTGAGAAGAATGCTGGTGCAATTTTGATTGGGATTGCGTTGAATGTGTAGATTGCTTAGTAGTATTGACATTTTAACAATATTTATTCTTCCAATCCATGAGCATGGAATGTTTTTTCATTTTTTTGTTTCTTCAATTTCCTTCATAAGTTTTCTATAGTTTTCAGCATACATATCTTTTGCATCTTTGGTTAGGTTTATTAGATATTTTATGGTTCTTGGTGCAATTGCAAATGGGATTGATTTCTTGATTTCTCTTTCTGTTGCTTCATAATTGGTGTATAGACATGCAACCAATTTCTGTACATTGATTGTGTATCCTGTGACTTTGTTGAATTCATGTATCAGTTCTAGCAGCTTTTTGATGGAGTCTTTCAAGTTTTCCATGTTTTTCTTTCCTTTCCTACACATACCAAGACTGAGAATTTATTATTATTATTATTATTATTATTATTGTTATTATTTAGTATCTATAGCTGTACTAATATCTGTAGCAAATTATTACCTGGATTTCTCTAGTTGGGCAAACTGCATTTACTGGTTCAAGGTGTGGTGGAGTTTGTTTTGTGTTTTTGGTGGGGGGGGGAGGGGTGGTGGTGGCATGGAAGGACAGTTTAAAAGAGGCTCTATTTAAAGATTAAGGTCCAAGCTGAAGATGTAGCTTGAACTGATATTTTCCTGGGAAACAGTTATACACAATGCCAAGAAGGGGTAACCCCCTCCCCATGCAATCTTCTTAGGCTGACCCATGGTGCACAGAAGATACTCACTAGTCTTGCCAACACTGGAAAATGAGGTCCTTACTACTTTCATCTTTCATCAAGTAGGAGGCCATTTGGGATTTTGACATGCCCTTGCTGTAATCACAGGTTCGAGCCCCACATTGGGCTCTGTGCTGACAGCTCAGAGCCTGGAGCCTGCTTCAGATTCTGTGTCTCCCTCTCTCTCTGTTCCTCCCCTGCTCTCACTCTGTCTCTCACTCTGTCTCTCACTCTCTCAGAAATAAATACAGATTAAAAAAAAATAAAATAAAATATGCACAGTATGATCTCGATCTTTTTGTACTTACTTAGGGCTGATTTGTTTCCCAGTATGTGGCCTATTATGGAGAATGTTCCTTGTGGACTGGAGAAGAATGGTGCTTTAATATGAAATGTTCTGAATATATTGGTTAAGTTCATTTGGTCCAGTGTGCCATTCAAAGCCATTGTTTCCTTGTTGACATTTTGATTAGATGATCTGTCCATTACTGTGAGTGGGGTGTTGAAGTCTCTTACTATTATGGTATTACTATCGATGAGTTTCTTTATGTTTGTGATTGATCTATATATTTGGGTGCTTTCACATTTGGCACATAAATGTTTACCATTGTTAGGTGTTCTTGGTGGATTGACCCCTTGATTATGATATAATGCCCTTCCGCATCCCTTGATACAGTCTTTATTTTAAATTCTAGATTGTCTGATATAAGTATGGCTACTCAGGCTTTCTTTTGTTGACCATTAGCACAATTGATGGTTCTCCACCCCCTTATTTTCAATCTGAAGGTGTCTTTAGGTCTAAAGTGGGTCTCTTGTAAACAGCATATAGATGGATCTTGCTTTCTCATCCATTCTGTTACCCTATGTCTTTTGATTGGAGCATTGAGTCCATTGATGTATAGAGTGAGTACTGAATGATATGAATTTATTGTCATTATCATGCTTGTAGAGTTTGAGTGGCTGACCAGAGAACACCACCAGACACTCAAACTCTACAAGCTTGAGTGTAAGGGGGACTCTCTGAGGGGAGAAAAGATGAGAAAAATATGTCTTTTTTTCCTCATCTTTCCTCCCCTCAGAGAGTCCCCCTTAAAATTTCTTGCAGGACTGGTTTAGTGGTCACAAACTCTTTTAATTTGTATTTGTCTGGGAAACTTTTTATCTCTTCTTCTATTTTGAATGACAGCCTTGCTGGATAAAAAAATTCTTGGCTGCATATTTTTCTGATTGAGCACATTTAATATATCCTGCCACTCCTTTCTGGCCTGCCAAGTTTCTGTGGATAGGTCTGCTGAAAACCTGGTCTGTCTTCCCTTGTATGTTAGGGACTTTTTTCCCTTGCTGGTTTCA